>NC_045625.1:26355000-26667987 GCF_009829155.1 Mustela erminea
CAGTAGACTCCTGTGAGTACTTTGCATTAGATGCTTAATGGTAACACATTCCAGGCCTTAAAGCAGAGCGTAGCAAACCTGATTTTCACCACTCATAAATTTCTGTGATTAGCAACTGCACATAAAAGGCCACCCAATCAGAAGGGGGGTAAACATATTCTGAGTAAGCATTACTGAGTAACATTGTTTAGGCTGCTTGTTGAACCAGTCATTCCATTTTCAGTTTTCTGAAGTGTTCTCACAGCACTTGGAACCTGCATCCCAGTATTCAAAGAAAGTCCACCACACCAAACCTAAGAAAAGACAAAACAAAGCTTCAGTCAGCTTTCAAATCATTAGAACTTAGGTGACCCTTAAAGTTCCCTTTGAAAGGCAAAATGCGGGTGCCTGGGTGGCTCAGTGGGATAGGCCGCTGCCTTCGGCTCGGGTTATGATCTCAGGGTTCTAGGATCAAGTCCCGCATCGGGCTCTCTGCTCAGCAGGGAGCCTGCTTCCTCCTCTCTCTCTCTCTGCCTGCCTCTCTGCCTACTTGTGATCTCTCTCTGTCAAATAAATAAATAAAATCTTAAAAAAAAAAAAAGAAAGGCAAAATGCCACATATGTGAACATCAACAAATTCCAAATTGATAACCTTCATATTTGAACTGAGGGGAAGTGGAAAGGCTAACTCAAGAGTCTTTTAGAACCACTGAGGCCAGAGTGCATGGGTGACTCAGTGGGTTAAACCTCTTCTTTCTACTCAGGTCACAATCTCTCCTGGGATTGAACCCCAGCGTCGGGCTCTCTGCTTGACTGAGAATATGCTTCCCCCTCTCTCTTTGCCTACTTATGATATCTCTGTCAAATAAATAAATAAAATCTTAAAATAAAAAAATAAAACCAGCGAGGCCAGAGGAAGTCTCTGCGGAAGCAGAACCCACTGGAGCTGCACACAATAGAACTAAGGGCTGCAGAAATTTTCAGATGAAATTTTTAGGGTTAACAGGCAAAAGACATTGGCTATTATTACTGTTGCTAACCTTCACAACCAAGAGAAGTGCACAAAGAGCCAATTTCCTATAGATTGTGATAATGAAGTGTGGCCTGAGACTATAGGAATCTAACACTCCTTTGTAAACAGAGGAAAGCCCATTATTTTCTTCCCTCACTTGTTAACAGTAAGAACTCTTTCATAATTCTTTAAAGACTTCTGAGAAAAGTGCAAATGGCAATATCCAGATAAACCATATTGTCAGTCTATTAATTGCCATAAATTTAAGTTTATGAAAGATGAAAGTGCTCTGCTTGTAAACAGAGTAGGTACCATTCAGTAAGGTGAGTAATAACTGATTTGGAACAGACTCAAAAGAATTAAAATAGAAAGAATAGATCAGTTAAATTATCCTTAATGCTGGTTTGTAGCAGACATAGCTTGAGACAAGGGACCTTCTAGAAACTCTTCAAATATTCTAGAAACTCTTGAAATATTCTAACCTTCAATCGTGTCCTAAAGTGTTTAGTATTTATTAAGTGATTACAGTATTGTACCAAAGAATGTACTGACCTGTGAATTTCATAACTGTATGATTAACACTCCAAATTTTTAAAACTAGCATGTTCAGTAATGATAGCACCCAAACACAAAAGCAGCTCTGTGATTATAAAACCTACTATATAACTTCTTTGGAAATTATTTAAGTGATTTCCAAACCTATTTACTCAAAACATCTAGCACAAAGGTGCATGGGGCAAATCAATAAAGAAAGGTTAGCCTTTTTCAGAAAGTCTTTTTCAGTGGCACTGGAACACTTAGAATCCATATGCAAAAAAATAGATCTCAAACCATACCTGGTACCATATACAAAAAATAACTCAAAGTGGATCACAGATCTAAATGTAAAACCTAAAACCAAAAAATTTTAGGAAGAATGCAAAAGAAAATATCTTTGTAAGCTTGAGTTAGGCAAAGCATGATCTATAAAAGAAATACATGGATAAATAGGACTTCATTAAGATGAAAATTTTCTCTTCAAAATGCTCAGAAAATGAGAAAGTCCACAAATTGGGAGAAAATATTTGTAAAACAGTTATTTGGTAAGGGACTCATATCCATCACACATAAAGAAATCTTAAAACTTATTAATGAGAAAACAAGTAACCCAATAAAAAAACAAACTGTAGATACTTCACGAAAGAAATTATACAAATGGCAAATGTGCACATGAAAAAATGCTCAACATCATTTATCCTTAGGAAAATACAAGTTAAAACCACAATGAAATACCATGACATGCCCATTAATATTGCTGAACAACAAAAAATCTGACAATATCAAATAACGGCAAGAATGTGGGGAACTTTCATATATTGCTACTAGGAATGTAAAAGTAACGTAGTCTGGAAAACATTTTGGTAGTTTCTTTTAAAGTTAAACAAGCACTTTCAAGTGATCTATATCCTCACTCATAGGTATTTACCCAGGAGACATGAAAACAAATATTCACACAAAAACGCATTTGCGAATATTTACAGTGCCTTTATTCAAAATTGCCCCAAACTGGAAAGAACCCAAAAGTCCTTCAACTGGTGAGTAGATGAATAAGATTTGGTACATACAGAGTCAGTAATAAAACAGACACTCACCAGCAATAAAAAGAAAGGACTATTGATAAACACAACATCGGTGAATTTCAAATGCGTTATGCTACAGAATCAGAAGTCTACATACCATACAATCCCTTTTCTGTAATATTCTAGAAAAGGCAAAACTATGAAGACTAAAACCTGGTTAGTGATTGCCAGGGCTGATTATGATCTGAGAGGTCCACTACAAAGGAAGATGACTTTTCTGGGGTGATAGAAATGTTCAATGTCTTGATTACAGTGGTGTTACACAACTGTATACATTTGTCAAATCCCAAAGAACTGTATACTCCTATAGATTATCCTCAATAAAGCTTACTTTTAAAAAGAGAATTAATCTTGTACACAAAAAATTAAAGTTACCTAGTTAATAAAGTCTTTAATGAAGGAAAAAAATTATTCCTACCAGTTTGAAATTACATTTCCTCATAATTACTAATGTAATTATGGCTTAATTATTTGGAATAAAAAGCAATAAACTCACAATATATGCCTATTTGAGAAAGACTCAAACATAAAACTGACCCTTTTAGATGTAGGGGGAAAAATTACTTTGAGCTTCATGTGGTAAAAAAAATTTGTTCCTGATTGGCCTACTTGGAAAAACAGCCCAAAACACATAATACAGCAGAGGTTTATGGCAAAGTACTAATAATAAAAACTTTCTCTAAATCCTTAAGTATTTTTCTATGAATAACTTCATTCACTGATCACTTTTACCTTTTAATGAAAAAACCAAGAGTCTTGGTTATTATAAATTTAAGATTTCAGGGTATCCAAAGTGAATTATCACTATGAATTGTGAGATTTAAAATTATTGTGTTTAAACCCACATATACCCTGAATACTTTCTTCTCATAGTTGAGAAGCTACAGTCAGGATAATGATGGAAGAAGACACATAAAACATTCCACCAACCCTACAATGGAAATATACCATTCTAGAAGTAGCCCTCCAAATTACGGAAAGCTCTAGCCAGAATAATGAGGCTCTCGACTATATTGCACAACTCCCCACAGTAACCCAAACTTACAGAGAGGATAAAGGAGTTGGAAGAAGCAGAAACATCTGCTTAATAAAAAAACAAATTCAAACCAAGTTTCATTTTGTATGGAGAAAGCATGACTTTTCCTTGCACAAATCAACCTGAAATTGAGTGGTCCTGAATATATGTGTGTCTGCCTAACACATGTGGACTGTCATCTAGTACTTTACAAAGATGACACTGCACTGCAGCAGAAAAGGGTGATTCATTGTCTCAGTAAATGGTCCTGGAACAAGCAGATACCCACAAGGAATTTAAGAATTCCTGACACATAAGTTGACCCCAACTTCATACCAAACATAGCAATTCTACATTGTACTTGTGTTGCAAATGCAGTCTACATCTAAAGGTACAAAATAAAAGAAATATTTCTATCATCAAAAAAAAAAAAAAAAGCACAAGGAAAAGCTTTTAGAAGAAAACAAGAATATTTTCCTAACTCTGTGGGTGAAAAAAGATTTCTTTCTTTTTTTTTTTAATTAAGATTTTATTTATTTATTTGAGGGAGAGCACACACGCACCCGAGAGTGTGAGCAGGAGAAGAGGGAGGGGCCGAGGGAGAACCGGACTCCCCACTGACCTGGGAGCCGGATGCAGAACTCCACACAAGACAAAGACAGTTGCTTAACCAACTGAGCCACCCAGGCAGCCTGAAAAAAGATTTCTTAAATAGAACACAGAAAGGCTAACCATGAATTTTTAAAATTGATAAATTGAGCAACATTAAAATTAACAACTCTTGTTCATCAAAAGACACCAATAAGACAGGGAAAAGGAAAGCCAGAGTGAAAAAGAAATTTACAATACATATATCTGGCAAAAGACTCAGGGTATTTAAAGAACTCCAGATCACTCAATAAGAAATAGGAAGAGGACTCAATAGAAATACAGGCAAAAGACTTGAGCAACTATTTTATAAGAGTATACCTAAATAGTCAATAAACATTAAAAAAATACTTTTAACAGCACTAGTCATCAAGGAAGTGCAAATGAAAAACCACAATTCAATATATCATACCCCCTAGAAGGACTAAAACTTAAAAAAGATACTACCAGATGTTGATAAAGATGTGGAAGAATCAAACTCTAATATACTACTAGCAATAAATTAGTATAACCAACAACTTTGAAAAACCCTACAAGAGTTGATTACATACCATATCATCCAGCAACTCTAATCTCAGTTATATACTCTGATGGAAATATATACATACATTTACCAAAAGACATGAATAAGAATATTCATAGCTATTCTATTTTCTAATGCCCCAAAGGGAAACCACTCAAAAACCCAACGGATATATAAATGATGAAAGTCACATAATGGAAAACTGTACATATAAATACAATGGGAAACTATAAGAATGAATACCACACCACAGAGAACAAGGATAAATCTCACAAACATTATGTTGAACCAAAAAGATATTGCAGGATTCGATATACAAAGTTGGAAAGGAGGCAAAATGAATTTCATGGTATTAAAACTCAAGACACTAACACCACTTTGCTGTCTGACCAGTAGGCACTAGAAAGAGGCACAAGGAGACTTATGGGGTTCTGGTAATGTTCCATTTCTTGATCTAGACAGAGGTTACAAAAATGTGTACAGTCCTATAAAGAGTCATCAAACTGCATTCTTATAATTCACATACTTATATGTAGTAATATTTACTTCAATAAAAATACCAAAAGACACAACCACAGATTTGGGAGAGGTAGATTAGGGAAAGAGGGAAGAATATGGTAAAAAAAAAAAAAAAAAAAGATGTTTGGCTTCCCCAAATATATAGCAAAGATTGTTCTCCTTAAAGTTGCCAAACGAAATAAAATAAAAATTAGGTACTAACCATGAAGCCAGGTAGTACTGGCTGAGTAAATTTCGTCTTAAAGGAATACAACAACTGTTTTGAGCTTGCATCATAGAAAGAAAGTTGACCTAAAAGGGAAAAAAAAACACACCTAATTTATTATATGAAACATTTAATTAAATCTGACATATCATCATGAGTGCAAGTAATAATATGTATTTTGGCACTTTTTTAAAATTACAAACTATAATGACTAGACTCAGAAATTCTCACTTGAAAATCAGTAGTATACATGCTTAAGAGAAAGCCCAAATCTAGTTTTCTTTCCTGAGTTTCAGGATCTCCATAATGCTTCTATAATCTGGCACTATTCTATTTATTCAACTATAAACTATTTGTTTTATCATTATTTAACAAATGGTTTCCTTAACTCAGTTAAAACCAGGCTATTTCTTCCTCACTTTTACCCTAACCAGTCTCTATATCAAAATCCTATTATAATTTAAGGCTTATTCTATTAAACTCTGTCTTCCAAACATTTACAGTCATACTCATTTCAGTCTCTGAAATCATGATTATCACTGCTTCTGCTTTGTTAATTTTTAAAATACCCTCACAGTCTGTCTTTCAACATGACCACGCAACTAAAATAACTTTCTGACCACCTAGCTGTCCAACCAGATGGCCTCCTTACATCTGTTACTGCTTCTTGAAATTCTTGTCCCATGGTATCTCTAACCCTGAGGATATTTTCTGTCTCCTTTTCTCCTATTCTGAATGTAGATGCTTGTCTAGGTTCTGTTTTCTCTCTACAATATTTCCTTAATGACTCAGCTGCCACCAAACAGAGAAGAGAAACTAGTATTTATGTCTACCATTAAAGCACTGCGTTCTTTATATACAGTACCTCAAAACATTTAAGCAACTTATGTATGGTCACAAAGTTAGTAAAAAGCAGAGCAGTAACATTTAATCGTTCTTCAGTAGCCACTCTGTGATGCTGTGTCTAACATTTAGCTTTAGCTCTACTTCTCTTCTGACTTCTAACATTGAATTTCTAAGTATTAGCCAGCCATGCCACATGGTTGTCCTGCTAGCATCTCATCTTTCTCCAGGACTATGTTCCCTATGCTGCAGATGACATACCATCCCCTTGACCACACTGGCTGGAATCTCAGTCATCTTCAACTCTTCTTTGTTCGCCCTCCAAACCATATTTATCTACTGAGTCCTATGAAGTCTGCTTGTCAAAACCATCAAATCCATTGCTCCTGATTCCCCACTACTCAGGCCCTTGTTACTAATAATCATGCAACAAACATTTATTAATGGCTTACCATGTAAATGCACTTGCCAGGCAATAAAGATGTAATACCTAAGAAAATAAACATGGTCCTGCCTGCACTGCTTAAAGACTGACTCCTGAAAAGTCTTAACCCTGTATTTGAAATCTCTTCCATATTTAACCACTTACTCTCCAATATTTCTAAAATTAGGTTATCATCATATGACTAAAGCTTTCTAAAATGCACAAAAACCCCCTTCCCTCAACTACTATAAAAAAATCAAGCCTCTTATTATTCAAGGCTCTCAGAATCAGATTCCATCCTACATTACAACTCCTTCCTGTACCCTATGCGCTAGGCTAGCAATTACACTTCTCACTTTGAGGAACCACAGAGTATGAGAAAAGAGACAGAAGATAAGCAAAAGCTATTTTGAGAGTTGGAAAAGAAAAAAAAAATGTGTCAATAATAACATGTATCCCCAGGGAAATTATAAAAAGAATGCTGCAAAACTAACATGTCATCACCAAAATTAAATCAAGACAAAGTTAACTCTTCTCTTTTGAGTAACTAGGTAGAAGGCTCAGCAAATTATTTGGACATGATGTTACTTAAAACGGTAAAATTGCATTTTATTAGCTTAAAGTGTCAACTTGGAGAAAAGTATTTAGGGAATTACTTTTCCTCCTACTTTGACAATTTCATCTTCAAAATTTTTATAGGAGTGCCAGGGAGGCTCAGTCAGTTAAGTGTCTGACTCTTGAATTCAGCCTGGGTCATGATCTCAGGGTCATGAGATTGAGCCCTGTGCCGGGCTCCATTTGGAACATGGGGCCTGCTTAAGAGTCTCTCTCTTCTGCTTCTTCTACTTTGCTCATGCTCTTTATTATCTCTCTCTCTCAAAAAAAAAAAAAAAAAATATATATATATATATATTCAAAAAGCTAGTCATTAAGTCATATTACTAGAAATTGTGTTGCCAAATCGCATGTCTTATGATGGTCAGAAGTTGCATGACCTACTTTGAGAACCAATCTTTAAGAAATATGTTGACATAGTATGTAACCATAGCAGCTTATAAAGATTTGGAAAAATTAAACTGTAAGAAAAATGACTGATGGTAGAGAGAATGTACAGTCTGGAAAAAGACCAAAAGAAGTTAACGTTAATAGTTTTTAAACAAATAAATATTATCATGTAAATGTGAATTAGGGAACATAATTCTTTGTTTCTTCAGATGACAAAATTTAAGGACAGTAGTCTCAGAAGTTATAAGGAAACAGAGTCAATTTGCAAAAAACCTTCTACTACTGAGTACTATCCAATGGTGAAATAAGCTGTCTTCCAAGACAATAAGCTTCACATTAGAAAGTTCTTCAAGTATAGGAGTGACAACTACATGAGATATAGTTGATGAAATAACTGTAAGGATATTAACTGTATAGTAGGTAGACTAGACAATTTCTAAGGTCCATTCCAACTTGAAAAATCGGACTCCACCATTCTTTACAGGTAATAAAATAGGTCAGGTAGGAATTAAAATGGACAGAAAAAACTTTAATGCTTAAAACTAAATTAAGGAAATCATTCTTTCAGACTTATTAAGCATATATATATAGATGAGTGCTTTTATAAGGCTTCAGGCAAACATCAAACATCCCTTCCAGTCAATTCTAGAGCTGAAACTATGTTTGTGATCAAATCCTAGTAGATCAAAGCACCCTGACCACCATAATAATGAAAACTGTATATGAATGATTGCCAATGAAAAGTACTAGAATATAAGCAACTATGACAAAATGACTTATGAGAAAATCAGTAAACTTACCCCCATCAAAGTCACAAAATACACCTATTCTCTCAGGAACAGTAACATCCAAGGCTTTGACTTTATTGTTATGCTTTGCTGCAAATGTGTTCTGTAGCCAGTTGTTGACATGGATACACCAACTACTGTTTGTCTTTCCTAACTGGTCAAATTTCCCCAAAGTCTTGTATGCTACTCCCACACTGTAGGATTTACAATCCTTCTGGGCCTTGACCTCCCAATAATGTTGTCCACTTTCAATAGCAGTGTCTCCTGCAAAAGATCAGAAAGGTAAATTTGGCTCTAACTTCTTTCTTATGAGTCACACAGATTTTTACCTACCTCTCATCTCACAAAATGGCACAAAAAAATCCGATTCAGAAAATAACCATATAAACACACAGACACTAAATGCAGAGCACCTGCTATAACTTTACTTGTTATTTACTACTAATTTTTCTTCCTTACTATCTCCTCAAAAGATATGCATATATATAGAGTACTATGTAAAAGGAAGCAATCAATGATTAGACAACCTGAAACCTACCAAAAGTAATCAAAAACTTTTGCAAATATTCATTCAGTACACAGGCCACTCCAGCTCTAAGTGAGTGGAAAGCCCATGAGTGTGACCATGACGTCTTTAATATTAACTGACAATGAAGACGGTGTTTATCCTACCCAGCACTGTGTATGATTCCCCAGTAAAACGATCTCTGCTGCCTCTTACTGCTGGTGGCCTGGAGCCTATGGATGTCCGTTTGGGGGATGGTGTTCCACTTCTATATAAACAGGAAAAAAAGAAAAACATTCTATATTATAAATGTTTCACAAACTAAAATTATAAATCATGAAATGAAACTCTGAAAAGATGTTTAATTATGTTGCACAAATAACACCATTTTACTTTTATCTGAATTATTATCAGAGTTGTCAATTATAAACACTGAAATGTAAGAAGTCATCAACACAAAGCAGGCTGAACACTTACATCATGCAGACTGAACAAAGCTTATATAAAGAACACACAGTTGATATAAGAAACAATGTCAAAATGCGACAAGATAGAAAGAAAAACAAAAGAACTGAACAGAAGAAAAGAACTCAAGAAAGGTAATGGATTATAGAGCTTACATTTCTTGCAGTTAAAGTTAAATTTTGAAATGGCAAAAATACGACTATAATGCAAACTAAATAACCTTTTCATAAGCAGCAGGTATTTTTGTTGTGAATCTTTTCTTCTTAAGAAGAAGAAAAAGCAAATGCCCAAATCCATGCACAGGATTATATAAAATGTTATAAAGCATTTCTCCTACTAAAATGGACAAGATTCAATTTGATCTCCCCTTACATCAAATTATATGATATGATAAACAGGACAGTATTAGGCCTTTCACTAAATCTGAAAAATGCAAAATAAATCAAAACCCAAAGATGCCTAAAAACATTTCAATTATACTGAATCACTGCATTAAAGAAAAAAAATTGTAACTTACCAGTAGTAAAGAAATAAAGGGAAAAGCATGGAGAAAAGACAAACAAATGTAACTATTAAGAGTGGCAGTTTAATTTCAAAAAAGTTAAATAAGGAGGACTCTTCCACTGCAGCACTCTAGACTTCCAACCCTAAGAACATTTTTGCAAGCAGTATGACAGCTAGTGCTGTCCTAGGTCAAACCTGATCCTCCCACCTCTCCTCTAGAACAATACCTTTGAAGCTTTACTGTGTAAATTAAGACTCTTTGTTTACCTGCACTCTAAATTGTTTTACTAGTTTCTGAAATGATCTCTTTGCTACCCAATTCATCTCATTCACTGATACAAGATAAACCTAAGTCTGACATGCCTACTTTAAAATCTTCCAGCACTCCTTACTGCCTACAAACAACTTAGCTTGGCATTTCAGGTTCTTCTGGATTTGGTCCCAGTCTGCTTTTCAAGCCTTCTCACCACCCCCAGACAGCACTATTTAGCTAAATGTAGCAGCTAAAGTGTTCCTTAAACTCAGGGAACCTGCTTCAGTGCCTTTTCTCTTTGTTTCTCCCTCTCTCAATCCAAGTCCAAATGGCATGCATTCTTCTACTTTCTTGAGAACCAAGCTAAATACTACTTTTTTTATTATTTTACAAATTTTGTTAATGAAGATTTTCCAGATCTTACCAGACTAAATAATTCTTCCGAGGAATCCAGCTCCAGGCCAAAATCCTCTGTGTAGCCTTTCAGGCCCAATTACAAACGGCTTTTAGTGATAGGCCTAGAAGGGCTACCTTTCCCATACCAGACTTGGTAAATAGCTAGTTTACCACAGCTTCTGAAGGGAGATGCAATCCACCCCCACCACAACCCAGTGCTCAGATGCATATCTGTATTCCTAGCTTAAGCACCTCCATTCAGAGATACTTCTCCCCACCCCCAAAACCTTTTCAGTTGCCTCTGTATAGACCTCCTTCCAGGAGGCAGGGGTGAGGTATGTAGTCTGAGGACACTCTCTCCACTCCATCCCAATACTTCCCACTTCTAATCTTTCCTCTTCTCCCTTCTTCTCAGTCTCAGGTCCATAAAACAACAGGAAGAGCATTCTGTTTGGGGATCTCTTGGCAGTGAGATGGTCCTCCAGATAACCACCAATGGCAATCTGCTTTCATTTACCTGACCCTCACCCAGTGCCATTCTGTTGGGAAAAATGGAACACCGAGGAGAGCTAGCAGCCTTTCCTTTGAGGCCTCTTACTTGCACTATTGGTAAGTGAATAAAGCCTTGATTGTTACCCTCCGTTTGGCTCAATGTCCTGACCACCTTAAAACCTGGCAGCTCAGGACACCTTTCTTCCTTAAAATCCTTTATCTTGCTTACCATTCCATGTAATCTCTACCTCGTATTACTGTTATTTTTTTTATAGATACGTATTTCATATGCATAAGCTAGGGCAAATATCTTAAAGGCAGGAACACTGTTTATCCCTATAACCCCAACACATCTAGCTAACACCTTACAGTGAACAAATATTTATGGAAAAAATAAATGTACATAACATTCCAGAAGCACCCTACACATAAAATACCCTTAAAAAGGAGAGGAGAAAGAGAAATAATATGATCTGAACTGCTAAATACAAGCAATCTAAAAATCTCCAAGTGACTAAATGAAACTTCATATACTCTATTAAATCCAGAAACATTTTATAATTTATGATATGCTAACCCTGAAATCACTTTCACTAATAATGAACAGATAAACTAGAAAAAAAAAGAAAGTGATTTTGAAAAGGGAATACATTCTGGTTTCTGGTAAAAATATGTGTTATCTTCAAATTAGCACCTGAATAATTGTGCAGTTTGAATTGATTCATCCTTCTGAGCACTGTCCTAATAATTTCAGTAATAACCTTTATTTTTTATCCTTGATGCTTTTGAAACTGCGTGATTACTACACGATAGAGAACACTTCAAACCTGCCTTGTGTCAAATACAAATAAAAACAAAGCTGTAATGTTAGATATATTGAATACAGCACAAGAAAGATGCCAGGTATAAGTAAATGCAGAAAAAAATCAGATGAGGGAAAATAACTCAAGAAAGACTTTAAAGCAGAGCTCTTTGTTTTGTTACCATATACAATATAATCCAAAGAGTATGCAGCAGACTACAATGCTGTAAATTCAAAACATAAGCTACCAATACAGACAATCTACAGAGAGCAGTATTTTAGCTTATGAAAGCACTGCAATGGCTTCTGCTTATTGGTTACAAGAAAAATTAAAGTTATTCAGCCAAGCTAGATATACTAAGTCCTAGAACCAGACAGACACAGATCATCACCTTGTATGTTTCTTCAGTGAAGTAACATGGACACTGTTAGATAAAAATAGGCAACTGTTAAGAGACTGCTTTACAACTTAAACTTAACAGCTAATAATAAAATTAGATCAAAAGCCTGCTGAGAAAAAATTTTTTGATTCACTGTTTTAACTCACAGTGATATTACTTTATTTCAGTTTGAGCAAAATTTTCCTCTGTTAAAAAAGAAAGAGGCTCCCATACTTTGGAGACTAAGTAAGTCTGACATCAACAAAAGGTCCCAAGACTTTCTCTTTGGTTCATAAGGTTGCTGCAGTGGCAAGACAATGGGACTGTACATGCTAAAAGTTGTCATTTAGTGCAGACCTTCAGGTAAGACATGTGATCCATAAGTCTAAAATTCAGGAACTTCTCTCTTAAGCAGTTCAAGTTGCTCTAGCTATAACTTTAAAGAAATGGAATGCTGAAATAAAATGTGTAAAAAGAGGATTAGGAAAGAAAAAGTAATGAAAATGTTAAAACAAATTCAATTGATTAACAGTATTATATTCCTCACTTTGGTGTTATTAACCCATCACAAATCATACTAATGTATAAAGAAAGGATTTCATAAGCCACTGTCAAGAAAAAACAATGTACAAACACGTGTCCACATAACAGATCTAATGAAATGGCTTACCTGCCCTTATTCTCTTTCCCTTTCATTTTATTTTCTTGACCTTTTCCTCCAGTAGGATCCCACTCTACACAGGTATCTTCAACTCTCAGGTTCAAATGGGATGATGAGTTATCCAAACTGAAGTTTAGTGCTATCCAAAACAATATTTCAATTTTCAAAAAATATAGAACATATCCATATTCTGAAGCACAACTATCATATTATTTTCCTACTTAATTTACTCAACACTGTAGATAAAGAATAAAATTCAAATTGCTAATGCTAGCATTTAGCTAATAACGATAAGGCTATAATTTAGTAACTCCTTCTTTATTTCCCATTATTGTTGTCTACATATCCTGTACTTCCAACCAAATACAATGTACTTGCATGGCCTCTCATGTTTCTGCTATTCCTTCTGCTGGAAACTCCATCAGCACATAATAACCTCAACTTTCTGTTGTTAGAATATCAGTTGGTTATCAGTTGATTGCTAAGACTAAATAGGAAGAGAAGCTGGTACACTTGAGGTCCGGAAAAGGTGATGTGATGTAAAAAATAACACAGCCTGGCTCAAACACATTTTCTCTGAGGTTCTACTACTTAATAGTTTCATATTTAAACTCCCAGTGATTTTGAATTAAAAAGCACAGAGAAATAGGGTCTGAGGGCAGAAGGAAACTGGCCCAGCTTACAGAACTAGAGATGACTTAGATGGCAAAGACATGGGGAAAACACTACTTACATGAATATAAGATAAAAAACACAGGGCATTTGGTCAGTGGTACTGGAATGGCATTTTACGGTCACAGACGGTAGCTACGCTTACAGTGAGCACAGCAGAACTACAGAGAAGTTGAATCATTATGTTGTACACTTGAAACTAATGTAATGTAGTGCCAAATTTTTAAAAATAACTTAAAAAATAAAAAAAGTGAAACAAATTATGCTTTTCAAATTAGTTGGTATTTGGGGGAACTATCTATTTACTCAGAAGACTTTCTCAGAACTGCTAGTTTAGGAAATCAGTGTAACAAGGTATTACCTTCTGTCTTTGGAGACTGAAAGTAAACCATTAAAATGTATTGATTAAGCTGAATAATGCAGAATTCATCATGTTCTCAAATGAAATTCCTAGAATCTCTGCCTTAAGGTATCATCTACTACATAGTTACCAATTAATCTGCTTGTTATATTTTTCTTCAAAAGTTCGAATTTCTGATAATTACATTGAACTGATATTCTTTTACAACCCCATTTCACTTAAAGATATTACTCTATTTAGCCAAAGCTTCAATATATCTACGAGGTATGCATCATCAAACAACAAGATATTCATATACAGAGCCTAATGTTTACCAAGTAAATTAAAAATATTTTCCTTCACTATTCTGTAAAGACCCCTTTTTAAAAAGATTTATTTATTTGTCAGAGAGAGAGAGAGAGAGAGCGTGCACAGGCAGAGGGAGTGGTAGGCAGAGGGAGAAGTGGGCTCCCCGCTGAGCAAGGGGCTCAATATGGGACTTGATCCCAGGATCCTGGGATCATGACCTGAGCTGAAGGCAGACACTTAACCAACTGAGCCATTCAGGCGTCCCGAGAGCACTTTAATTTCAACTATGCACCTGACCATTGCTCATTCTCTTTATTTATAAAATAACTTTCTAAATACATATCTACTGACCCTACTGCTTCTGGGAAATACTGTATTAAACAAGTTATTAACTTTTCAAAATTTGCATGAAAACAAAAATGAACTTAAAGAAAGAATATGGTTTTTCAATTCAAATAACAAAAAAAAAATTCTTAATAAGCACGTTACTAAATAGGCATTTAACAATTGCTTCATAAGTAGGTTATTAAAAAATTAGGATTAAGCAGATCTGAGACTCTTCAGTATCAAGAATGAACTACCTTAAGAAAACAAGATTGGGGTGCCTGGCTGGTTGGTCAGAAGAGCATGACACTCTTGACCTCAGGGTAGTGAATTCAAGTCCCATACTGGGTATAGAAATTACTAAAAAACAAAAACAAACAAACAAAAAACAGGGTTTATTAACCTCTATATTAGCTATTAGGTAATACATGTGAGGATATCTACATTCTGGAGAGAAAGAAAAAGTAAATATAACTCTAAGGTACCATCAATTCTTAGCTGCTTGTTAAAATCCTAAGGCTTTAAAAAAAAAAAAAAAGGCAAGGAAAAAAATCCTTAGGCTGTTCCCTAATGTTTAATATGATGGAGAAGGGTAGAGTCATGAGTGGCAAGAAAAGATATCATGTCCAAGCCAAGTGCGACTAGACTTACTAAATACCACAGCATGCAGATAGAATGGTCAAATGGAGAACTCTGAGAGTGCTTTTTTCTAGAATAAGGTTTAAAAAACAGAGTGGGGGGACGCCTGAGTGGCTCAGTTGGTTGGACGACTGCCTTCGGCTCAGGTCATGATCCCGGAGTCCCGGGATTGAGTCCCGCATCGGGCTCCCAGCTCCATGGGGAGTCTGCTTCTCCCTCTGACCTTCTCCTCGCTCATGCTCTCTCTCACTGTCTCTATCTCTCAAATAAATAAATAAAATCTTAAAAAAAAAAGAAAAAAAAAACAGAGTGGGTAACTAAGTGACTCGGTCAGTTAAGATCAGACTCTTGATTTTGGTACAGATTATGACCTCAGGGCCATGAAATTGAGGTTACATCAGGCTCCACATCCATTGTGGAGCTTATTAAACTTATTAAGATTCTCTCCCTCCCTCCTCTCCATCCACGCCTTCTCCCACCTTCTCTGGAAGGAAGGAAGGAAGGAAGAAAATAGAGAATTTGAACTAAACTGAAATGGTACTTCCCCATAATCCATTCCCTGAGAAATCTGTGGGCAAATCTCACTGATGCCTCTGTATTGTACTTGATTGCAATTTATAAACTAACATCCACCAGCGAATATAATGCCATCATCTTGGGCTATTTTACCCATCTGAACACCATCATAAAAGATGAACTAATGAAAACCAATTCTGTAATCCTAATTTCCCCATCTTAAAATTCCTAGTGCTGGGAATTCCAAGTGTGTGTATGTATGTGCACATGCAGTGGGGAAGTGCTATCAACACAACACGCTTCCTGTCACAGTCTTGAATAACTTCAGATGTTAAGTTTGGTTTTATGCTGTATAAATACCTATGATCTTACCTTTGGTCTCTAGAGTCACTGGATCAGAATACTCTCCAGCTACAGCTTTGTTACAAGCTCGTACTCTGAAATTCATATATTTTGAATCAAACTTCAAGCCTGAAAAAATGAAAATGGTTTTCAGATATGAAAAATAAAGAAGAGATCTACTCCAAAAGTATGAGTATGAACCTTCAAACAGACACTTTCCCTCCTTGGAACTATCTCTTTACTCTAGGACAGTGAATGTTTATGTTAAAACGTTAACACCTCAGATAAGAGGAATCATGATTTATCTCAACTTTCTTCAAAAGAAATAAATTATATACAGCTTATCAATGTGGATTTTTTTAAAACCTAGTGATAAAAAGGTACCCTCAAGCCCTGTTAAAAGTAATGTTTTAGTCAATGAGAAATGTTACAATTTAAAACAACATGTTTCTGGAAAGAAGACACCCTAAAGAATTTTTATATTTATGAAACATTGTCTTTTGATGTGAAAAATGAATTTAAAGAGAAACTAAAGCACAGGAATTAATAGTAGACTCTGAAGTTTGTCAAGTCTAGATTAAAATCTCAATCCATGGCACGTCTGGCTGGCTCAGTTGGTAGAGCATGCAACTCTGGTTCTCAGAATTGTAAATTTGAGCCCACGATGAATGCAGAGATTACTTTAAAAAAAATAAAATAAAATCCTTAAAATTTCAGTCCAAAAATTACTAGCTAAAGGACTGCCAACAACTTGACAGAGGCAGTTTTTGTAACTGCAAAATAGAAATGATAAAACCACCTCATAATTGTAAAGATTAAATGATATGTATTGTGTAATACACTTCAGCCCAATTCCTGACCAATAATAAGTGCTCAATAATGGTAATATTACTACTCATGCATAACAAGTGTTGAAGAACTCTGGAAACATTTCGCCATTTCAAATACCCAACATCCCTTATATGTGGAAATACCTTGTGTGTGTGTGTGTGTGTGTGTGTGTGTGTGTAAATATCTTTTTAATTACTTTTAAAAGGCTAACACAAATTTCTAATACCAAGTCACAGCTCTTCAGTAGTACTGTGAAGGTAATCATAAAGAGATAAAAACCGTAGTAGTGATGGTACCACTGAAATGTACAGTGGTATGTACAACTAGAAAATTGACAGTTTTGTTATAAAACCAAGGTTAAAATTAAATGTTATTCTGAAATATGGGTTCCAGAACACCCCTTCATGTTTGTTTTACATACATTGTTTTACCAGATTACAAATATCAGAAGTAATTAAAATGAAAGTTCGCCTGATATTTTAAGAGGAACTTACTTTTATAATGAATTACAGGGAAAGTAAGGTTGGTTAAAGAAACTTAATCTTTTAAAGTAACTCAAAATATTTTTCACAATTACATTTAGTTTCTGAGAATGAGATTCATGAAATGCAGTCCTTTTACCTGATAGTGTATACTCAGTACCCTTAATATTATCAATTATTTCCCAGCATCGCTCATCCTTTACACGTGGAAGTCCATCAAAATTAGTTTTCCGATGTTCCAGTATAAAATGATCAATCTTATTATCTTCTTCTGGCATTCTCCAAGCTACTGTTACAGAATTGTCAGCCACCAAACACTCTACTGGATCTATCTCTGGAGCTTTAGGAACTGAAGAAAAAAAAAAGGTCCATTTCTCATTTATTATAGTACTAATCCAATATTTATGTTGGTCATTCAAACTGCTTTCTTTGTGTTGCTTTTGAATGATGCAACTGAATGAGGCTAAGAGAAAGGCTAACATAATAAAGGCAAAATAACTCTTTTTTCAAAGTTCCATTTAAATTGTTTCAAAAAAAATTAATGTTTCAAAGTTTTTTATAGACTTACTCAAAGTTTATTAAAATCTTAGTTGGCAAAAAGCAATTAAAACATGCCAAAGATAAAGAATCAAGATTGGGGCGCCTGGGTGGCTCAGTAGGTTAAAGCCTCTGCCTTCGACTCAGGTCATGATTCCGGCGTCCTGGGATCGAGCATCCTATCCGGCTCTCCGTTCAGCGGGGAGCCTGCTTCCCCCTCTCTCTGTCTCTGCCTACACCTCTCTGCCAACTTATGACCTGTGTCTGTCAAATAAATAAAATCTTAAAAAAAAAAAAAGAACCAAGATTAACTTGTTATTCCTCAACAAGTATTTTTTAATCTCCTACTTCAAACTGCTGTAGAATACTGATTAAATCACTAATGACAAAATAGAAAACTTTGACTCCAATGATTAAAGTAATTTAAGACATTTTCAATGTATTTTTAAAATTTTATAAAAGAATTGTAATTTCTCATCACTAAACAAAAATGAGTTCTCCAGCCCCCCAAAAACACTTTAGGATTTTCAGATGTTTCTGCAAGGAGTTCCATGGTTCATTAAAATCAACCAGGGTAAATGAGCCATAACTAACATGTATGAATAGTAATTAATTTCTCTTCCATAGAAGAGATTTTCCATAGCTCCTCAACATCAACAGATGTTCCATTTGCAAAAAAAGAGATGTAATTGAAGAACATGGTCCTCCAGTGATATAGATGGGTCTAAAATGTGTGAAACTGCAGATACTGTATTTAAGCATTCTGTCACTAAAAAAAGAGTTTTAAAAAACTTATTCCAACCATACAAGGCTGGTTCAACATTTTAAATCAATTAATGTATCAATCATATTAGAAGAAAAATCATATGATCTTATCAACAGAGAAAAAGTATTTGATAAAATTAACACCCTCTCATGACAAAAATTGCAAACTAGAATAGAGGAGAACTTTACTTGATAAAGAACATTCGCAAAAAACCTACAGTTAACATCATACTTAATGCTGAGAAACTAGATACTTTTCTTCTAAGACAAGTCCCTTTTCACCACTCCTATTCAACGCTGTACTGAAAGTCCTAGCTAAATGTGGTAAGATGAGAAAAGGAAGTAAAAAGTATACAGATCAGGAAGGAAGAAATAAAACTTTCTTTGTTCACTGATGGCATCAATGTCAATGCAAAAAATCTAAAGATTCAAGAAAAAAAATTCCTGGAACTAACACGCTATTATAGCAAGGCTGCAGGATACAAGAGAAGTACAGGTAGAATACAGGGGAATCTTAGAGCAGTGAAACTATTCTGTATGATAATGTCATGGTGGATATGTGACATTATACACTTGTCAAAACCCAAAGAACCATATAACACAAAAAATGAACCCTAATGTGAACTATGAACTAATAGTTAAAATAATAATTAATGTATCAATATTGGTTCATCAGTTATAACAAAGGTATAGATGTTAATGATAGGGTAAGCTATATTTGGGGGAGGTAGGGGATACATGATAAGTCTCTGTATAATCTACTCAATTTTCCATAAACCTAAACCTGTTCTAAAAAACAAAGTATTATTTTTTTTAAGATTTATTTATTTTGAAGGGCACCTGGGTGGTTCAGTGGGTTAGAGCCTCTGCCTTCAGCTCAGGTTATGATCTCAGGGTCCTGGGATCGAGCCCCACATCGGGCTCTCTGCTCAGCAGGGAGCCTGCTACCTCCTCTCTCTCTTTGCCTACCTGTCTGCCTGCTTGTGATCTCCGTCTGTCAAATAAATAAATAAAATCTTAAAAAAAAAAGATTTATTTATTTTGAGAGAGAGCGAGAAAAAGAGTGTGTGTGTGTGTGTGTCTGTGTGTGTGTGTGTGTCTGTGTGTGTGTGTACAGACACATAAGCACTGGGGAAGAGCAGAGAGGAAAGGAGAGAGAGAATCTCAAGCAGACTCTATGCCCAGTGCAGAGCCCAACGCAGGGCTCAATCTCGGGACCCTGAAATCATGACCTGAACTGAAATCAAGAATCCAGGCACCCCACAAAGTATTAATTTTAAAAACTATGACAACAAAGGAATTATATGCAAAAGTTAAAATACAATGCAATGTGGAACTTAACAAATAACAAAGTAAGCCAAGTATTTTACATCTGAGATAAAATAATCAAGACCAAGATGAGTCCTCAGGGCTCCTGGGTGGCTCACTCAGTTAGGCGTCTGACTCTTAACCTCAGCCCTGGTCTTGATCTCGGAGGCATGAGTTCAAGCCCCATAGCCTACCATCAGGCTCCACCAGGCTCTTAAAAAACAAAAACAAAAACAAAAACCCAAGACGTAAAGATGTAAACCAAAGATGTAAATTTTACATCTTTAAGCCTAACTAGTAAGAAAAGGAGGAAAGGAGAAAAATGGGACAACTTCAGTCTCCAAAGTTCAACTCTTGTATGTGTGTAACTAACTGTACAATAAGTATTTAGAATCTGATATATATTATTAAGAAGAGAAAAGACAACTAAGTATTTATCATTTGTCATTACTATTAATTCCTTCATCTGTTTTGTAGGGTTCTTGTCTCTATAACACATAACAGATGCTAATCTCTATTCCTGAAACATAAGCAATACACACTACTATTCGCTGCCAAGACAATAAACCACAGGCATTTATGAATTTATATACTCTGCAATGCCTACATGTAAAGAAATGTAAAGGCCTATGACATGTAGCAATTTCATAATTTTGCAGAGTCAAAAACCTGTACTTAAAGTTTCAAGAGGCTGACAGCAAGAATCATTTAATATGTAAGCAGGACAGGGGGCGCCTGGGTGGCTCAGTGGGTTAAAGCCTCTGCCTTCGTCTCAGGTCATAACCTCAGGGTCCTAGGATCAACGAGCCCAGCATTGGGCTCTCTGCTCAGCAGGGAGCCTGCCTCTCTGCCTACTTGTGATCTCTGTCAAATAAATAAATAAAATCTTAAAAAAAAATTTTGTAAGCAGAACCAACTAACACCCCACTATCTACATCTTAATTCAGCTGCCATTCTTTTCAGAATGTACTGGCAAGTAGATACTTCTTTCTTGTGAATAATGGTCCCCACGAGAGCACAAATGGCTAAAAGTGGCAACTAAAATAAAAATGGGGAAAAAAAATCCAAGAAAGTGGTGATAGTTGGAAGGTGAGTTATAGAAGCGCAGAGAGAAGGATATAAATTCTTAAGTTTCAATGTATAAAAAATAGCTTAGAGAAGAAGAAGATGACTGTAGTTATTATCATCCATCATCACTTCCATTTTTCAGACTAAGTAAATCTAAAACTTATGTTACTATACATAATATAGTATAGAGTTAATTTTTGGGGTGTTTATGGAATGGATTATTAAAGGATGAAGGTATTTGTTTTTCTAAGTTAATATGACTCCATCTTATGGGAGAATAAAAAATTAGTGAGATGAATTCATCTTTCATAAATTTTAACAACCTACCATATTTTTTCCCTTCAGACAGAACTCACCCACAGAAGGATTTTATTGTACTTCATTGCTTTAGGCTGTCTTAACAGTTTGCCAAAAAAGGAAATCCTAACTATCCATGCAATCTACTTGACTATATAGTTAACATGACCTTGATCTCTTAAGCCATCACAGAAAACCCAAGAGAAAGAAAATAATGGTGAGAATATTGCTCTTTAGCAGTTTTTATTTAAAAAATCAAAATAATAATACGTGTACATTCACAATCCACTACACCTGACTCTCCTTCTGAATTTATACGTAATGTGAATTACAATATAATAGTAATTCTGAAAGGTCAATTTGCAGGTAGATATCCACTGACAAGTACACCTTCCTCCCCTGGTCTACACCTATAGTTCCTTCTCTCATCTTTTCCTTCTATAAACTCCTCTAGAAATTCTGACCTGTAATAATTAATAATAATTCACTTACACTACGCTTATTAGTTCCATTACAGTCTCATAACTACTAATCTATCTTTACAATCGTATTTTAAAGTCCCTGACCAAATATTCAGAGAATGGCTTTATTTGATCAACATTCTCTATTCAAAAACAGCTAACTTCAAAAATTAAAGCCAGTTCTAACTAGAATCTGTAACTAAAAAGCACCTGTAAATAAGTAAAAAGGCACCTATTCCCTCAAATCACTGTGTCCAAACTGTTTTAGCAATCAACCTAACACCATTACTTCATGTTAGCTAAAAAGAGAATACGGACAAAATGTACTTAGTTGGCTATCTCACACATGTGGAAAATAATTTGGAACTCAATTTCAAACGGTTTTGGCTACTGGAATATCCTGATACTAATACGGTAATAAACCAATACTAACATATTATTACTAGAAAGTCTATCTGAGCCAAAAACCATAACTAATGATAGCAGCTAATATGCACTAAGTGTTAAGTATGTGCCAGGTACTATTTTCAAATGATTTAGAGGTTTCAATTCATTTAATTCTTATACAAACCCTTGAAGAATAACATTACATTTTAAAGATTAAAAAAATGAAACAAAGTTAAATAATTTGTTCAAGGTTCACAGCAAGAAATGGCAGCCAAGATTCAAGTCCAAGTCCGGCCCCAAAAACCCACTGTTAACCATCAGGATACACTGTTTCTCTCTGCCTTACAACTAACAATAAAAGACATCCCTTGAATGGAATTCTCAAAATGGAACTTTTACTACCAGGAAAATAATTCTCTAAAAATAAAGACTAGCAAATTTAATTATTCCTTAGCGGAATAAAGAAAAAAAAACCAACTATACTTCTTAATATTTACATTTCAAAATTCATTTCAAAAAAACACTTTACATGTACTATGTGTACATACTTACCTGGCAAAAACTTCAATGTTCGCAGCATCTGTCTTTCCTGAGAAAAATCCACCATTAAATGAGTCATGTTGTCACTGACCTTTGGTTTCAAAGAAAGGCGGAAGGCTGAAGCCATTGTTACTCTACGGTAAACACAAACATACTTTTAAAAAAAAAGAATGGGGAATATACCATATTTAATTTACAAACAAAAAAATGGGAAATATTTCATTTTAGTGATTTCAGAAACTATAACAAAGGTAACAAAGCTAAAAAGAAATTTGTTCTCAGAGTCTTTTGAAAATTAACTAAGAAAACTGCAAGATGTCTTTAAATTTAGACAATGAGTATAACTTTAAGCAACTTTCCTCCAGGTAGTTTTATAGAATTACACACAAAAATATCACAGGAAAAAAATATCCCATATAAATCATTGTTAACAGACCCAACAGGTATCTGAAGCTCTGTACACTCAATCTGACTTCCTGATGCCAACCTCACTCCTTTTCATATGCCAAATAATGAACTGAATGTACATTTTCCTTAGTAGTCACAGCTACTCTGTGTGTCCTCAATTAAGAGTAAAATTAACCTGACCAAATATTGTACAGCCTGGAAGCTGCTAAAGATAGGGTATGGATGAGAAAGGAGAGAAGTGAAATCACAATTTTAAATTCCATGCTACTAGGTGTCACCCTGATATATCAGAAGGATACAAGGAGAAACAACCTTGGGAAACCATATGACATGGAAATAATAGTTCAACAAATACTTAATAGATGAATGTGGTATAACAAACAACAAAAGGAAAAAAAAAGAAATAAAGAAGCCATATCAGACCTCATTTTACCCAAAGTATGGGGGAACTGTTCTGTCAATGAAAACTGGAGATTAAAAGAAATTCTCATATTCTAATAATTTGTCATTTTATTTATCTCAAATTTGAATTTTTCATATTACAGTAAATTTCCACAAATATCATAAAGTAACTTCCCTTATTATCTTTGGTCAAAGAATGATACAAAAGTACTATTCATGGATGTTGTCCCGCTAGCACACAATTTGGGAGAAGTAGTAAATAGAGCTGAGGAACAAGGGAACTACCAGGCCTAGTCATTCAGATCTGCCAAATCTACCCAAGGATACGTGGTATCCAAGATATCAAACTTGTTGCTGTATTCAGTTATTTTGGGATAAAAAATGTCAAGCTGTTGTTATATTCAGTTATTTTATTTCACTTTAAAACCCGGAAAGTAATCACTTTATTAATAACAATGAGTCAAAACCAGCTTATCTACTGATCAAGAAGAATGTGCTACAGTGAAATACAACTTATGGGGAAGTGAACTCATTGAAAGCCAAGCATATTATTTTAAGCTGTTGGTTCTCAATAATTAAATTTCAGATTATATGAGTAAGAAGTTAGGAACAAAGGCTAAGTCTTAATTACTTTGCTCTTTAAAGTCCCAAGAATCTTTTGATTTAGGACTTCTGAAAGAGCTATGTTCAGAGAGGTACTAGTATATGACCACTAAATCAATGAATGGGTTTAAACCTACTTGGATGCTTCTAAACCTATTTAAATGTTTGCTGAGAACTGTTGAGAAAAATATCTGAAATTTTTTCATAGAATTTAAATCTGAAACTTTATCACAAATTTTAATTGTGGCCTCAAAGAAAAATAATGTCCTCCAAAAGTTCATTAGAAAGAGCTATCAAAAAAATAAAAACATTAAAAATTTAAAAAAAAAAAAAAGTAAAGATCTATCAAGGTTAGTTAAGATTTGTTGTGAACTTACAGTTCTTGAAAAAAGGGGTCATGAAAGGGTGAGTCAAGTTAATTAGATACTTTGAGGAAACTGAAAGTGTTCATCCATATGTTTTGCAGTTTTTTCTTTGTAAAAAAGAAACTAAGGGGAAAGGATCACCTGGGTGGCTAAGGGACACCTGGGTGGCTCAGTTGGTTAAACAGCTGCCTTCAGCTCAGATCACGATCCCAGGGTCCTGGGATCAAGTCCTACATCTGGCTCCCTGCTCAGGGGGGAGTTTGCTTCTCCCTCTGCCCCTCCCCCGCTTGTGATCGTGCATGCGCTCTCTCTCTCTCAAATAAAATCTTAAAAAAAAACCAACAACAACAGTATATCAGAACCGTAAAAACAAAAATGACCTTTATTTTCTAGTCAATGAAAATTTCAGTGTCCAAAAATCAACTTAGATGTACAACAATGCTATAATCTTTTAAAAGACTGGATTATTTATTTTTATTTTTAAGATTTTATTTATTTATTTGATAGAGACAGACAGATCACAAGCAGGCAGAGAGGCAGGCAGAGAGAGGAGGAAGCAGGCTCCCCGCCAAGCAGAGAGCATGATGCGGGGCTCGAGCCCAGGACCCTGAGATCATGACATGACCTGAAGTGAAGACAAAGGCTTATTAACACACTGAGCCACCCAGGCACCCCTGAATTTTTTATTTTTAAACTGAGTACATTTAGATAATTGTGTCTGAAAGCCCAAATCAACCTAAAATCCATAGATAATTCCCTACCATTACAGGATCCATATGGTTAGGAATGTTTTGATTCACCTTGACTTTCTTGGTTTATTTCCTATAGTACAACTGAATACAAAAATCCTTTCCCCTTAGTTTCTTTTTTACAAAGAAAAAACTGCAAAACATATGGATGAACACTTTCAGTTTCCTCAAAGTATCTAATTAACTTGACTCACCCTTTCATGACCCCTTTTTTCAAGAACTGTAAGTTCACAACAAATCTTAACTAACCATCTTCCAACATTACTAAAAAGCATCCATAAGTATATACCAGTGATTTGTAAAGTTACAGGGATCTGCTATTATCTTTTCATTGCTTAGTTTTTCCTGTTACTCCCACTGTTTCTACTGCATAACTTCTACCACAACAAATGATAAACAGTCGATTCTCATAGATGCTTTCATTTTTATGTATTTGATTCCCTGCTCAGGTATGTTACATAGACTTTTCCTTAAAATTCCTCTTCTGCCCTAATATAAGGTAATAATCCTTTCTTCCCTTAGGAAAAATTATTTTACTAAGACTATATATTTAAATTATTTTTGTATCATAAATGACAATGATGGAATTCTATAAGCCTGCTTCCTGGGAGAGCACCTAATATTTATATCAGAGAAACTTGGACATTATGAAGTTAAAAATCAAGCTTAAAAAAATTAGCCAAGACCTAGAAGTGTTCTCAAGCAGTAAGTGAAAATTTCATGGGTAGCCGAAATGAATAATGTATAAGTTGCAGGGGAGTTTGAGTTTGCCCTGACAGAGAAAAAGGAACCTTTACTCCTGAGATCACCTGGAAGCTGATGAAATCAAGCCTAGAAATGGGCTTAGAAGAGGCAAAGAAGTCAAATTTCACTGAAGCCTTGCGTTCAACCATGAAAATTCATAATTAAATTCTGACAAATTTGGATACAGAAAGATGTCATGGGTAAAAGACAGGATTCTTGGAAGTACAGAACCGTATAGAGTCCTTGGAGAGTATAAGAGAAGATCTTGTGAGGGTTTTCACAAAGTTCTTTTTTTTTTTTTTTTTTAAATTTTATTTATTTCTTTGACAGAGATCACAAGTAGGCAGAGAGGCAGGCAGAGAGAGAGAGAGAGAGAGAGAGGAGGAAGCAGGCTCCCAGCAGAGCAAAGAGCCTGATGTAGGGCTCGATCCCAAGACCCTGAGATCATGACCTGAGCCAAAGGCAGAGGCTTTAACTCACTAAGCCACGCAGGCGCACCTCGCAAAGTCCTTGGATAGGCCAAAGCCTGATTAGGAAATGACTTCTAATCCAGAAAATCAGAGACCATAGCTAGACCTAGTGGAGTAAGTGGCTAAAAAGAAGAATAATCCAGCCACAGTGAAAGATGGACTACATGTAGCAATTTCAGCAGATACAACCCAATTATATCTTATCCAATAAACTGACCTACCTAGCATCCACTCCCCATACACAGCCAATACTTTTCACCTTCAAACTCTCATAATCACCTTTCTACATTCAGGACTGATAAGCTGATCCTGTCTTTAACCATTCCCTGATACAAAAAATATATTAAAACTATATAAAAACCAGTTTTTGTGCTAAGAGTGCTATGAGTGCCATGTGAATCTTGCCTCTAGTCAATAAGACCATCAGAAAAACAGAATTGAAGACTTAGGCCAAAATTAACAATAGACACATTGGTTTTCACAGAATCTATGATGAATAATTTTTTGAATTATCTGATGAAGAATAAATAATTTAATCTAGGATTCAGAGTGGTGTTTTTAAGAGCTGGCTTTCAGAGAATCTCATAATCCTCAAATAAACCGTAAATGATAATCTCACTATAGTCGATGCTCAGTGATTAGCCAGGAAGATCAAAACCTGTGGTAACTCAATCCAGAACTGCCAGCAGTTCTTTTAGCCCTTTGTGTCTTCTTTACCGTAAGTACTAAACTATCTTTCTTAATCCTGGCCCTACCAATGAGAAAGACCTTTTAAGATAGTCTTTCACCATTTTAATTTTCTCTTCCCACATATTAGATAGTAGTGGCATGAGAAACAGAAAGAGATGGCACCAGGAATAGGATGGAATGAGAATACAAAGGTGTTAAACAGGAGAGCCGTGAAATAGGAGAGCTTCAACTCTTACTATTAAAAATCCTGACTCCTCAGAGAATAAGACATACTTATAAATCATGAACAACAAAAAAACACATTCCAGGAATATATATTTTTTAATTATCCAAGATGGGCCTCCATCCATTCATAGCTAATTAGGAACTGTACTAAAACTAACTATATTATACCAGAAATGAAATTCTTTTGGAAGTATGTAATTGTCCACAACTATGTTTTTTAAAAAAAAATCTTGCTGATACATTGTTTATTCCAGAAGATATGCAAGAGATTTTTTTTTTTTAACATGGCCATTAGGTATTTTTATTTCAACCAACAAAAGTCTAGTAAGAAACTGTTCTTGAATTTCATTTCTGACTTCACTATTGATATTTATATAAAAATGTAGGTTTTATACCATACCTATCCTTGATCTGTCTGGCAGCCTTCGAGCAAATCAGGGAGAAGAGAAAGAAGGTAGTTAGTGATTTTCATGCAAGTTTCAATGGCAGTGACATGCAAGAAAAGTTAGGATATAAACCCTGGAATAGATTAGTTCACAGTCACCAAAACATGAATTACAGGAAATTTATACAGTTCACATCAGCTTACATAATGTGATGTTAGATCTATAGTGTAAAAAACAAAAACAAAAACAAAAACAAAATCCAGACCCCATATAAAACACCTCAAAAGGAGGAAAACTAACACTTCAAACTAATTCCAGATGACTATACATGTTTTTCCTTACCTTAGGATTATCAAAATACACCTCCACTTCCAATTCAGTCTGACACTCCTCAACTAGAACAATCAATTTCCTTCAAGGGGCACACATTTCTATGCAATCTAATGCTTTTCTTATACATTTCAAATCTGCTCTCCAATTTTTCTTCAATTATCTCTTTCACCATTTCATCATAGTTGTTCCAAGTTTTCTCTGTAGGCCTTCCCTGGGCAGAGGCTTTGCATTTTGAGAGCTTGCCTGCTAACATATAAAACTGGGCTGCAGTTCTTCAATCCTTTACCCCAAAAAGTAAAGTTATAATGACAAAAATTCAGACAAGGAGAAACCAGAGAAATACTTCTGGCAATAAGGTCTTTCCCTGAGATGACTTCACAAAAGCAGTTAACTTAAACCTATTCGGCATGAGATATCTTTTTTTTTCTTTTTCAGAATGCTAACACGAATTTAGGAAAGGGCACAGCTATCACTTGGTGCTGTACAGTATACAGAGAAGCAATGAAAAATACACACAAAACCCCGTTGTCCCCTTCACATTTATATATAATATATTCAACAAAAGTTTTATTTTCCCCCAAACTAACCACCATGATTAACAACACATCCAATGTAAACCATGGCTGTTTTGCTCTATACTCTATCCTAGGCCTAGCGGAAAGCTTGGCACATGGTAATATTAATAATTATTAAATTTAAGTGAACATTAGTTTAATATAGCAATGTTTCTGTTGCCTCTCTTCTTCGATTCTAATATTGTTCTTATTTGGAATTGGTCATTTTTACACCCACCCTAAAATATCCTGAGTACCTTTCTATACAAAAAACTAGAACTGACATTTAGGAGATCAACATATGACACATTTCCAACATTTCCATAATCAATTGTGAGATGTGTACACTAATCATTCTCTTTCCTTTATTAAGAAATTTTAGTCCTTACTGTTTCTACAGATCCTTTCAAAGCTCCACATTCTATAGCAAACCTGATTTGATGCCATTAATACGTGGCTTAAGTCATAACACTACTTTGGTACTAGGAATAAGAAATGTTAGGAAAGTCAATTATAGTCATTTTTAAAAATTACTGTCATTACAGCTAGAAATACCACCAAAGATTTTAATATAAATGTCCTCTGCTCTTGGTGTTTCTTTACATATGGAGAAATGCCACTGCATTACTCCTTTAGCCTCTCTATTCCTTCATTTCTCCCGGTGAGGTGAAAGGACTTAATCAGCTATTTTCCCTCTTTCTGGCAGCTTGTTGACAGAAAACATATATACTCTGTTCTTTCCCTCTACGTAGGAAGTTTCACAGAAACGGGTTCTCACACACATACACAGAGCTGTACCCTTGTATTGACCATACCTGAGCGGGCAAGTCTGACTAACTCTAGGATTCATATTAGAATGCTTGCCCATGGATATAAGCTAAATTCTCTGATATCATCTGATTGGTATTTGGCCTCGTATCAGCTTTACTGCTTTCTCTTATTTCGCATCTGGTTTAGAATTTGGTTAGAAGACTGTTACTTACCAATCACTCTAAAAGAACCCAACAATATGAGACCATAACTGTCTTTTTTAACAGAGATTTTCTTTTATCTTTCAAAAACATTATGCGGTATATTTAATTTCCTTACAAAAATTTTTTTAAAAAATCTCTACACCCAAAGTGGACTCAAACTCATGACCCTGGGATTAAGAGTCACATGCTCCACTGACTGAACCAGCCAAGCACCCCCAATACTGTCTTTTAAACTGACTACAATGATTCAGTTTTGTGCCTAGTATTACTTAACTTAGAAGGTGCCATTTTTTAATGTGTCTGTGTACAAGTGTGCAGATGTGCACATACATGTAAAGCTTTCTTGTTATCATTTAATGTACTAGGCTGCTTGTGACAAACCAGAAAAGGAACAGATGAAAAGCCAAATAATGTTGGAAAAACTGTTGTCTTGTGCATTTATATATAAACATACCCAGGTGATCAAACTGAAGACTCAGCGGTTCCTCTTTCATTTAGGTTCGAATTTAACAGTATATACACTGTGTAAATGCAGAAGGGGTTGAAAAAGTTATTCTGTGCAACGATAAAAGGGTAGAAAGTCTCAAATTCTGAAGATACTTCTCTAAATGGGCCCAATTTTAAGAAATGTCCTAAACTGAAAAAGAGTTTTATTTTTTCTGGAATTTCTTCTCCCAAAGTAGAAATCTATCCAAAAGATACACATTACTGTATTGCTTGATTCCTCTAAGTTTCCATTTCAAGAGCAATGCCTTTTGTCAATTAAACATCTCTGCTTACCAAGTACCAAATGATTCCAGAACTTACCACTGCTCTAATGTATTTAATTGCACCTATATAATTCCACTTAGTGAGTTATGAACAGGCCTCAGTTGAATCTTTAGATTTTGGGGTAATGCTACTGTGTATTATTTAAAAGCCTTCAAGAAGCTTAGCTATATAACCTTGCTCAGTAGCACTATTTTCTATTTCAATTTCAATCACTATTTCTATTTCAGTCTTCTACTGAAATCTTATTTGCTAGCACTTCATTTTTCTTTAGTCCTCTCAGAGATAGCTTCTTTCTCTCTCATTCCCTTCCTCCATCTCTCAATAAATGTTATCAAAATAAATCTTACAATTCTTATCCTTTATCAGTTTTAGGAATCTGTCACTTCAGACCAAACTTCCTTAAAAAGACCCGTAATAAGAGTACAAGTAGGAGTAATCACAAATGGGTCTTCATAATTACCAATAAAGTATAAAGAAGTTAAACCAGATCTTTTCCCAATTTCTCTTGCTTTTAATATTCTATAAGTAGATACAGAAACTATTTTCTTCCATGAATATAGCAAGCACTCTAAAAGTTAAGATTTATTGTTTCTATATTTCTTCTTGATACATCATTTTTCTCCTTTTATAGAAAAATGTTAGATGCAAAGTACCCTAAGATAACTCTAATGTGGAGCAGCTAACTGAAGAGTATTTTCTAAATAGTTAAAACAGGAATAATAATAAAGACGTTTTATATCTTGCTTATTGTACTCAATGAATCATTTACCCAAAAAAGAACAAAATTTGAGATTTCCAAATTTCTTCCCAATCAGCAAAAATTCTAAAACTCCTCAGCAAAAAATAGAATAAGACCAAGGCTTAAGAGATTTCAGTTTCATATCACACTAATCAGCAAGTCACTTAACTCTTTTAGGATTTAGTTCTCTCATCTACAAAGTGATGAGCACTAAAGTGTCTTCAAACTCTAAAAGTCCATCCTAAGCCATCTTATTTGCACACAGCAACTTTTAAAATTTATCCAAAATAAACTAAGCATTTTAACAACCTAATTCTCTGAAACATAGGCTGAAATGAAAAGGCCACAAGGGAAGTTAGGTCAAGTCAGAGCACTAATAAAAAGCAACAAAAATAATACAGTTAACCTTTGAACACAGGTTTGAACTGCTTGGGTCCACTTTTACATTACAGTGCTGTAAATATATTTTCTTTTCCTTAAGATTTTCTTAGTAATATTTTCTTTTCTCTAGCTCTACTGTAAGAATGCAGCATATAATACATATAACACAAAATATGTGTTAACCAACTATGTTATAAGCAAGTCTTCTCATCAACAGTAGGCTATGAGTAGTTATGTTTTGGGTTTGTCAATAGTCATACATGGATTTTAAACTACGTGGGGGTCAGTGCTCATAATCCCCATGTTGTTTAAGGGCCAACTATAAAGGTTTCTGAATAACAACAGAGAAAAATATACTCACATTGTCAAAATGATAAATCAAGCAAAAACTAGATTTCAAAATTGGCATTTGCTTGACAGGATTCATCTTTATTTTGACTTGCAGTTAAGCCCAATAGCGTTCCTACTAACACTCTGTATGCCCCACAGCACTGAGAAACTTTCCAAGTCTTGTCTGTATGTTCACATTGTTTTATACTTCGGATTTTCCTACTAGATTTGGGACAGAAATTTTTATAATGTTTCCTTGAGACAAAATGAAAATGACTATGGGGCAAACATATGATACTTTCCCATTATTTTTTACAATACATAATTGAGACTCCTACCTCATCCCCAAGATACCATATTAAGGAATGACTTGGGAAATGAAAGGGACTCAGTCAGAGAAAGTAAAAAAGAGAGTTTCAAAATGCTACTCTCCGGGGCACCTGGGTGGCTCAGTGGGTTAAAGCCTCTGCCTTTGGCTCAGTTTATGATTCTAGAGTCCTGGGATCGAGCCCCATAACGGGCTCTCTGCACAGCAGGGAGCCTGCTTCCTCCTCTCTCTCCGCCTGCCTCTCTGCCTACTTGTGATCTCTATCTGTCAAATAAATAAATAAAATCTTAAAACAAATAAAAAAATTTTTAAAAATGCTACTCTCCTTTTGGCAAAAAATACCAACTTTAAAAAAACAAAACAAAAACACTGCAAAGCAGTTAATTCCATATGTTAAAAATTTTATATATTCTATATATTTATCTGTTTATAAAAAGAACTACTTTCCAAAAATATTATTTTAGTCTTCACAAAGCTACAGTAAATAACTTGAAATAAACTTTGAATATAACACTGCATACATCTGTTCTATGACTAAGCACATTTTCATAATAGGAAACTGTATTTCTATATGACATAAACACCCTCAAATGAAATAAAGGTGAAAAATTAGTCTGGGCTATTCTTAACAAATATTTACATTTGTTTTTAAATTGCCTTCGTAGCTGAAACATGCATGCTTTCAGTGAAGGTCCTCTCCTCTCTCAGCATTCCTGACTTCAACCCACAGAAAGCACATCTGCCAGTACTTCCCTTGAAAACATTGTGAGCGGCTTCTACCCCACTCATCTGCTCCTCCCAGTGGTCAGGGGCTGACACTGACAGGACAATATGCCAATGACGAGTTACTGGGAGTCTGAAGTGGAAAAATACAGAAAATCCATTCTCCCTTTTTATCTGTGATCAAGTGTAGAAGACACCGTTCCCCCTTTTACCCTACTCTGTATTTTTTATTCCACCAAAGGCTCCATGTACAGATAACCATTCACTCCCTTCTAATCTGACAATTGGGTTATGTGTGGCAGGATAGTGAGGAAGTGGATGCTTAGTGACTTGGAAACTGCTCCACAGACTCAGCTCTTTTTACAAGTAGAATTCAAGTTCTAAATTCAGGGGTGGGAGAATGGAAATATTAATTCTGTCAAAGGATCCAAGCAATGCTCTACAGGACAACTATTAGCAGAGAAGCCAGGTTTGGCCACTTGTCCATCCAGAAATATAGCAAATGATCCAAATTGCATTTGCTGGTGATCCTTCTTCATATATTTACTATCAACCAAACTTCTAATGATTAAAAAAAATAGTGATAATAAAACCAATTTGTAATACCAAATTTTTAAAAAAATCAGTGAAAGCACGTTCCAAAATCCTTTCCCATTTTTACTCACACATTTTCAGATTGTCTAATGCTGGTAAACAGCATAGCTTCATATTCAATTCTCAGACTGAGGTACTGCAATGTGATCATTCAAATATCAGTATTTAAAGTACTGTTTTTGAAGATAATGAGGTCTAAAAAGACTTGTGGACTGGATTTTAGCCTATGACTTTCTTGTGCCCATGAACTATTAATAATAATCTGATTTAATCACTTTAATATGGGATATTCATAAACACTACACCTTAAAATAATTTTTTTCCAAAAATCTAACAATATACTAGGTGATTATTCTTCAAATTCCAATAATTAATCTTCAAAGTCATCTTTCCTATTCTGTCAGCTATTAGGTCTTTGAGGCAGGTCTATGCACCTGGCAAAGGGGAACCTGGTTTTTGACTTGGAATCAAACCATTCTTTGGATACAATTTAGATATACTAAGAAAGTAATTGCAAACTACTCCCAGTTAAGCATTTCTCTTAAACAATAAACTCCAATTTCTAGGTGGAAACACGGACAAATAATTCATTTCACCACATTTCCAAATGGTTTAACCTATTAAGAAGTACTTCAAAAGGCTAGAAAACCAAAAATATAAAATAAGCAACACAGAACATCAAGAAAATGTTTAAACCACAATGGAATTTATCAGACCCTTTCAAATTTACAACCAGCTGGGGAAAAGTTTTAACAAAGTTGGAAAGGACAAAGGAAAGAGAAAACAGGAGACTTTGAGAGGAAGGGGAGAGGTTTCTGAAAAGAGTGGAAAGGGAAACTTGGGAGAAACAAACTTGATCACAGTTTTTCCGAGCTTCAATCCCTACTTAAATGCAACTGGGTTCAAGCTGTTTTCAAATACGTCTGTCCAAGTTTAATGGTTTTCCTGTCTTCTTCTTCCTCACTTTCAGGCTCTCAGCTGTTAATTCTTGCTGCTATGATTATGCCTGTCATTAGCAGCTGGCCCACTCTACTTGAAGGGGACTCTAAACAACAAGGAAACTGAAGATAAAACTAAAGCTTTAGTAGCACTCTCCATATAATTGTCACTAGATTCGGAGGAACTGCCCATGAATTTTATGACACTCATTCTGATACAGATATTTTTTGCTTTCTATATTTTTTTGGCTATGTTCCAGATATCTGAGGTTATCCCATAATGTCCTCTGAATAGGTGACGTATCTATATTCTAAAGTATTTAAAGTATGATACATTTTCTTCAAAATTCCTTTATATAGCAAGTCCTACCAAATGCAAAGATGAACCTACTTACAATCGACCTCTAAATTCAAGGATTAATTAGTTTGCAGGTTTATAGCAAAAGAACTTTTGTTTTGATTCATTTCATTAAAAGGAAATCATTTTTAAAATTCATTTTCAGAATGCAGGGATGTAAGCCACCAAATGTTATCTTCTCAAGGAAGATTCTTCTACCTTCAAGTTCATAGAAAAATAATGAAATTAAAGTACTAGGTAGACACAATGGATTATGAAGCCATCTTTCTAACACTAAAAAAGTTTACTACATAGTCCACAAAGACCAAGAAAGTAGTATCAAACTCAAATACTTAGTTGCTAAGATTACTACAGTATGTATTTTCCTAATTATAAAGCTCAAGTTGCCACTTTTCTCACACCATTTTTAAATATATTCTACATCAAAAAGAGATTTGATTTGATAATGTGGTAATCATTTAAAAATGACCCTAGTTAAAATAAAAATTAGAATCTAGAATTCAGAATCTCTTAAACACTAGGTTCTAGCTTAAAACATTAGCAGTCTTATTATTCTACTGTTTATACTTCATACCAAACATACCCTCCAAATAAGAACCTACATTTTCATATTTTGATAAAACATTTAAAAAAATTACACCAAACAGTGGGACGTTTAATACATTTAATAACCAATATCACTAGGTTACAGTGCTCATACGCATCAAGTGATGTTTTCCCAATCAGCTCAGAGAAAGAAAGAAATACAAAACTAGATTTTTAAGAATGTTAATAGCAGTATTAATCTTCTTTCCTTAGTCATGAAATATTTATAACAAAGGTATGACTCAAATAAAATACACAAGTACCCCTAAAATAAATGGCTAATAAGGATATAACTGAAAAGGAAAATAACTTGATCCACCCAAACAGAGCATTAAAGAGAAATTAAATAATTTGTGCATTGCCCTGAAGACACATCCAGGTGTCCACTTTGGAATAAACGAATAGGTAGCATTTTACTTAAGAAATAAAAGACTTTAGTATTAGAGATGACTTAATTAATCCAAAATTGAAAGGGAAAACATCATTTTTTAAAACAAGGCTCTCCTATTTAAGTGGTTAGTTTAGATTTTTTGGCTGATGTTTTAATACCTTTGAAAATTCTTCAGGTTCCTTTATATCTAATGACCGTGTTGCAAATTCTAATAGTTCTTCTGAGTTCTCCAAGGCATTATTACATTGACTGAGCTGACTCTAAAAAACAATAATAAATCTTTAAAATAAAATTTCCTATTTCCATTAGAACCTTAAATATATATTTTTAAAATGAACTTACAATTTTAATAGAAAAAACTGAACAAAAATATTTTAGAGAGCTATTAAAGTAACATATTCACTAGTCATACATGTAACAAATTTAACTATCTTAATACATTGTACTTAACATCTTTCCATAATTTGTTCAAAACAGTTTAATTGCATTCAGCTATAAATAAACTCATCCCTTAAAAAACAAAACAGAAAATAAAGCAATCATAAACAGTTCAGGTCAAATTAAACATTTTTCTCAATCAGGGCTGTCAGAAATTTATCAACTATTTTTTTAACCATAAACAATTTAAATTATCAAAATAGTCCATCTGCAGAAAACATCCTCTATAAATGAAGACTAGGTTTCTTGATGATATTTAACAAATAAAACTAAAGTTTATGAATCAAGTTAAAGGTACGTGCAGTTGAGCACAATTTTAGTAGTCCATTTATCATGTTACTCAAGTAATACATACTGCCATAAATGCTAATTTATAGTTTCCAAAATTGGATAACATAAGGAATCACAAATGCAAATGCTAAGATTTCAAAAAGAATAAAGAAGAACAAAAGACGTAACTGTTGCAGTGATGTGCCCTGCCACTGTGATGTATTAATTTCACATACCAGTCTTAGTCAGTTCTCTGTCACTCTTTATCATCTGTGATCTAAAACTAAGCCAGTCGTGCAGAAATATTGTTAGTGATACCTTTAAACGAAGAAACAGATCTATTTCTAAGCTTTCTTAATGTACCCAAGATTCTCCTTCAGAATATTAATAGCTATTTATTACTATCTATTTCATATTCCAATCTACTTAGGTACCCCGTAAGATCGGCACTAAGGATAAACTATGGCTCATTTTATTGGTTTCTGGATGTGTCATATTTTTCCTTTGGAAAAGGAGAACAGTTTTGCCCTATCTTGGTGAACAATAGGTTTTCATGTGTTATTCTAAGAACCTAACCACAATTTCCTAAAAATACTATAAGTAAATTAAGTAAAGTATAGTATCTTCCTAAAAATACTATAAGTAAATAAGTAAAAATTCCTATAAGTAAAATTTTTACAAGTTCCAAAGAATAATTAGCAAACCATCATTTGAAATATTCCATTTGTATAAGAGCTTTACGAAAAGTTTGAGCAAAATCACTGAGATGGTAGCTAATAATTGTAGCTAATAATGGTCTACACAGGGACGCCTGGGTGGCTCAGTTGGTTAAGCCACTGCCTTCAGCTCAGGTCATGATCCCGGGGTCCTGGGATCGAGTCCCACATCAGGCTCCTCGGTGGGGAGACTGCTTCTCTCTCTGCCTCTGCCTGCTTGTGCACTGTCTCTCTCTCGCTCTCTGACAAATAAATAAATAAAATATTAAAAAAAAATAATGGTCTACACAGGATCACTAGGGAACACTAAGTGAATGCAGTATTAAAATAAAAAATAACAAAAAGAATAAGGAATATATCTCAAGAAACTATTAAAGGGAAAGAACCCAATCTGAGGTCAAAATTTAAGATAAAATATCTTATTCTAAGAAAAGACTACAGGTGCACCTGAGTGGCTCAGTTGGTTAAGCATTTGCCTTTGGCTCGGGTTATGATCTCAGGGTCCTGGAATGAGCTCCATATCCTGGCTCCCTGCTCAGTGAGGTGTGTGCTTCTCCCTCGTCCTTTGTCCCTCCCCCTGCTGGTGCACTCTCTCTCTCTCTCAAATAAAATCTTTATATAAAAAAAAAGGAAAGAAAATGCTATGGATTTGCTTTCAAGTCAAGAGGGAAAGTTTAAGAAAAGGGTACAAAGGAATACAATTTAAAGACCAATAACTTGTCAGTTATTTAGAGTAACTGATAAAATTTTAATGAAAACAACATGCTATCAAGTTTGGAAACCCAAAAGAAGAGCAGAGATGTTCTACTGTCTCCAACTAAAGAAGAAAATGCCACTGGTAGCCAAGTTGTGAATCCTTTTAATATTTGGTTTTTAAACTATCCCAATAAACCCTTATGGTTTAAATTACCATTAGGGTGGTATCATCCTCCCTTTTCCTTTGAATCCTAACACAACAATGAATTTATTTCACTAAGCTTATAATTCAACAACTCAGCCTTACTTTACAGCCTATCTCTTCATCTCCCCTAGATCACTATTCCTATAAAAAAAAAAATTGCCAAAATTTTTGTGGCATTGAGAGGCAAGTATTAAGAGTTATAAAGGGCAACCGGATGTAAGATTTTTTTTTTTTTAAAAAGAAGAAAACAAAAACAATGGAATCACTGGAAAAAATGAAGATCTCAAGTGTTCAAACAGGAAGAGAAAATGGTCCTAACATCCTTGCAGTTACCACTTTCAAAGAGCATCATCTCACACCCATTAAGATGGCTACTACCAAAAAAATTTAAAACATGGATGAACAGGTGATGTTGGTCAAAAAGTACAAATTCCCAGTTATAAAATAAGTCCTGGGTGTATAATGTACAGCATGGTGAAAAGAATTATATTTTTTAAAAGTAATCTCTAGGCCCACTGTGGGGCTTGAACTCATGACCCAAAGATCAAGAGTCAAATGCTCTGCCAAATGAGCCAGCCAGGTGCCCCTACAGTACTGTGTATTTAAACACTGCTAAGAAAGTAGAACTTAACTTATCAAACTCCACACCCACCTAACAAATAATCCAGTCAAGAAATGGGCAGTAGACATGAACAGAAAACCAATTAGCATCAGAGAAAGGCAAATCAAAACCACAATGAGATACCACCTCATACCACTCAAAATGGCTAAAATTAACAACTCAGCAAACAAAAGATGGTGAGGATGGGGAGAAAGCTCTGATGCTGTTGGTAGGAAAGCAAACTGGTGCAGTCACTCTGGAAAACAGTATGGAGGTTCCTCAAAAAGTTAAAAATAGAACTACTCTATGACCCAGCAATTGCACTACAAGGTATTTACCCCAAAGTGACAAATGTAGTGATGTGAAGGGGCTACATGCACCCAAAGGCTTGTAGCAGAAATGTCCACAAGAGTCAAACTATGGAAAAATCCCAGATGTCCATCAACAGAGGAGTAGATAAAGAGCATGTGGAATACTACTCAGTTATCAAAAACAATGAAACCTTGCCATCTGTAATGATGTGGATGGAACCAGAGGGTATTATGCTGAGTGAAATGTCAGTCAAAGACAAATACCATGTGATTTCACTCATATGTGGAATTTAAGAAACAAAACAGATGAACATGGGGAAGGAAGGAAAAATATAGTAAGATGAAAATCGAGAGAAGACAAATCATAAGGGACTCTTAACTATAGGAAACAAATTGAGAATTGCTGAAGGGGAAGTGAGTGGGGGAAAGGGATAATCAGGTGATGGGCATTAAGGAGGGTACCTGATGTAACTAGCACTGGGTGTTATCTGCAACTGATGAATCACTAAATTTTACCTCTGAAACTGATGAAAAAAATATATGACATATAATTAAAAGCAGTAATTTGTGAACAGTCTCAGAAAAAAAAGATCTTCAAAGTTCTCATCACAAAAAAAAGTGTATAAAGAAGTAAGTAACTATGCATGGTGATGGATTCAATCAACTAGACACTCTGGTGGTCATTTTGCAATATGTATAAAAACTAAATTATTACACTGTACACCTAAAATGGACATAATGTTATAGGTCACATTGCCGTTTATTTTTTTTTAAGATTTTATTTATTTATTTGAGAAAGAGCAAAAGTAAGAGAGATTATGGAGAGAGAGAAGCAGACTCACTGCTGAGTGGAAAGCCTGAAATAGGGCTCAATCCCAGGACCCTGAGACAATGATCTGAGCCACAATACTGAATAATTGCACCTCTATGAGGTATTTGGAATAATCAAAATCATGGAAACACACTGGTGGTTTGCCAGGTACTGCAGTATGGGGGAAATAGGAAGTTGTTGTTCAATGGGGATAATTTCAGTTTTAAAAGATAAAAAGTTCTAGAGATATGTTAAACAACAATGTCAACAGAGTTAACCCACTCCTGAACTGTACATTTAAAAATGATTACCAGGGGGGAAACACCTGGGTGGCTCAGTCATTTAAGCATCTGTCTTCAGCTCAGGTCATGATCCCAGGTCCTGGGATCGAGCCCCACATCAGGCTTACTGCTCAGCAGAAAGCCTACTTCTCCCTCTCCCACTCCCCTTGCTTGTGTTCTTTCTCACTGTGTCTCTCTCTGTCAAATAAATAAACAAAATCTTTAAATAAATAAATAAATAATAAAATTTAAAAAATAAAAATTATTACAAGGGACGACTGTATGGCTCAGTTGTTTAAGCATCTGCCTTCTGGCTCAGGTCATGATCCCAGGGTCCTCCCTGCCCAGCAGGGAGCCTGCTTCTCTCTCTCTGCCTGCACTGCCCCTGCTTTTGCGCTCTGACAAATAAGCAAATAAAATCTTAAGAAAAAAAAAAGGTTACAAGGGTAAATCTTGGGTTTTTACCACAATTAAGAAAAAACAAGACTGGAGCACCTGGGTGGCTCAGTGGGTTAAGCCTCTGCCTTCGGCTCAGGTCATGATCTTAGGGTCCTGGGATCGAGCCCCACATTGGGCTCTCTGCTCAGTGGGGAGCCTGCTTCCCCCTCTCTCTCTGCCTGACTCTCTGCCTATGTGTGATGTCTGTCAAATAAGTAAATAAAATCTTAAAAAAAAAACCAAGATATATATAACCAAAACAAAGTTAATAATCATTTTCTATAAGATAAAAGTAGTTATTCACAGAAATTCACTGATTTTTTCCTGTCAGTAAATCAAGTATTAAATAGACTAAAATTGGGACGCCTGGGTGGCTCAGTTGGTTAAGCAGCTGCTTTCGGCTCAGGTCATGATCCCAGCATCCTGGGATCGAGTCCCACATCGGGCTCCTTGCTCAGCAGGGAGCCTGCTTCTCCCTCTGCCTCTGCCTGCCATTCTGTCTGCCTGTGCTCGCTCTCTCCCCCTCTCTCTGATAAATAAATAAAATCTTAAAAAAATAATAATAAATAGACTAAAATTATTCATATTTAAATATGTTGTATGAACTCACCTGTAACTCTTGTGATTTACGAGCTTGTTCCTGTTTGATACTGTTAATCATACTTTCTTTCACCTCATCCAAAATAGAATATAAACTATCAAATTCTTCATCTAATTCTGAAAGTACGTTAGAAGAATTTTCCTGTTTAATAAACAAAACAATGATTATACTGGAGCTGTCAAACATTAGAAAACTAAAAGATATGCTTATCAAAGGAGAGAATATATTACAGTATAAACTACCCCAGGCAAAAATCATATAAACAACAAAATTCTAGTATGTGACATAGGCTTTAAAAACAGGTAAATCATAGAAGCTGGCTGCTAATGCCAACAGCACGATCTCCATTATGTTGAGTTAAACAGCTTTTTATAGACTGGCCCATATTCTTTTTACCTTTTAGACACTGTTTCTGCAGGACAATGTGAAAGGTTGTTTAAAGGTTGCCAACTTGTCCAGACCTTCAGGTTCCAAGGCAGACCCTAAGCCAGTAGTTCTCAACCTTTGTTGTGCATCAGAATCATCTATGACGCATTTTAATAAAATAATCAAGATTTTGATTCCATAACTGAAGAACAATATGTGCTAATTTTGTGAAATCTTAAAATATTTTAGGTTGTCTGAAGCAGTGTGTTTATATAAGATATACATAACTTAAAAGACCAAGCAATTCCTTACTAGACCTAAGAGATTTATCAAACACTGAATTTGAGTGCTCTAAGGAACCTCAGAAGTCATCTACTGACTAGAATTTGTAGTCAAACTACTAAATTTCAGGAATTAAAATACAGAAAAGTGACTTGCCCAAAGCCACACAACTAGTGATTAGAGGTAGAACCAATAAAGCATTTCAAGTCTGCTAACTTCCCAGTTCCTTACTGCCTCAATTAAGCACGATGCTGCTATTTCAACAATAACTTAAAATATCTGTGAAACCTCTAGATAAGCAATATCTACACTTGCAGCAATTATGAGACAGAAGAAACTATGTTAGGGATTTTTCAACTTAGATGAATCATTCAATAAAGAAAATTGGGCACTGGTTAAGAAAACTAATATGTACAACCTACTGCAATAACATAAACCAAACTTTTGCTTATAATTTTTATAGAAGCCAGACTCATGTCACTGGAGTCTTACAAAAAGTGGTGTAAATCATTTTACTAATTGATTTACAGTGATAAAGAACAAGCTGCGGCAACAGAAACGTGCAGTCTAGTAGGCAAAGGACCTAAGTCAAATCTTGCATTAACTACTGAGTAACAGTGTGACCTTGGACAAGCCACTTAAATTCCTGGACCTCAGTTTACTCATCTGTAAAAAGAGAATGGACTAATCCTCAATAACCAATTGGTACATCCTCACAGTCTCTTGCCTACTACCTCTTATGCTCCCAACTCCAGTGACAAGACTGTAGTTAAATGCCCCCTCTATTTTTTTTTCTGGATTCTAAGGTAGAGTACTAATAATTTATTAATCAGAGAAATCGTTTGGACTAGCTCATGGTCTATTTTTCCAGATGTCAAATGTGATGATTCCCTTATATATAGATCAAGAGCCTTAACACAACTAGCTTTGCTTATTTAAAGAAAGTGGACTCCTGGATTCACCAAATTTTCCAGTAAAATAGTTTGGGAAAGACAGTTAAGTGGTGAAGATCTTAATCAACTAACTTCAATTATTACAAATTCAGAAGTAAAGGAAATAAAAGGACTATAAGGTTTACCAGGCCAAGATACAGGCAATAACCTAGGTTCAAACAAAAACCATAGGGAAGGACTTACTCTCTACAAGTGCCCTATAAATCTTCTGTTTATTTTACCAAAAAATGACCACTAAATTCAGTAAGACATATTCATCAACATTTGATTATATACAGTATGGATTATCTGCCCAAAGCTGGGACCATTTCCTTAAGTATTCCTCTTCCTATTAGCACTTTTATTTTTTTACTTTTATTTTTACTTTCTTCCAGTTCTATATGCAAACTTCTTACCATCCACATTTTCCTTCCACTATTTATTATAAAAGAAATAGCTTCTCAGTACTCTGAAAAAATATAATTTGCTCTTAATTAAAATTACAAAAGACAAATCTATAATGGAAAGGGTGAAACGCGAGCACTACAATATTCCCTACCAACTACTATAGCAAAGTTTTCTTCTTTCCTTACTATTTCTTTCCATTGATAATACAAAAAAAGGAAGGAAAACATTTTTATTTATCTACCATTTAAAAACCTTACTCTCAGGACACGTGCCTGGGTGGCTCAGTTGGTTAAGCATCTGCCTTCAACTCAGGTCATGACCCCAGGGTCCTGAGATCAAGCCCCGCATCAGACTCCCTTCTCACCCAGGAGTCCGCTTCTCCCTCGCCTTCTGTCCCTCCCCTCCACCTGTGCGCATGCTCAAAACACATGCATTTAAATAAAGAAATAAGTAAAATAAAAACCTTACTCTCACCTCCTTTAATTTATAATCTAGAGTTGATATATTTATACTTTTGATCTGACCCAACAATCATTCATTGTGACACAGTACTGAAACATTTTTTAAAAGATTAATACCTGAACTCCCTTTAGTGTTTGATTTAGTGTATCAATAAAGTTCTGAATTTCATCATTTTTATTTGCCAGGGTTGAAATGATCCTTTGTAGAGCTTCCTAGGATTAAAACAAGAAAAACACTTAGCATCATGATATTTTTAATAAGAGAATTATAAACCCATAACAACTTTCTAAATAAACCATACATTATATAAGAGGAGATAAATTGCCAAAGGCCTATAATTACAAAAGATGGGATATGTATTTGTGCTATTTTACAAACCTTATTCCTAGTGTACAATTTAATCACCACCATACCATTCATATTGAAGATGATCAGTATTATTTAATACCAATAGTATTATTTTAGGTCATAGGACCAGGGCCAAGGAATAAAATCAAATCCTTAAATGCTGCAAAACAAATGGAGCTTTCTAATAGGATATGAGGAAGAAAAACAAAGAGGCACTAAAAGTTGACACTTTATTTATAAAAATAAAAAACATTTTAGAAACACAAAAGTAGATAAAAAAAAATTTGTATCCATTTTGAGTTTATCTTTGTGTACGGTTTAAGAGAATGGTTGAGTTTCATTCTTCTACTTATAGCTGTCCAGTTTTCCCAGCACCATTTATTGAAGAGACTGTCTTTTTTCCACTGTATATTTTTTCCTGTTTTGTCAAAGATTATTTGACCATAGAGTTGAGGGTCCATATCTGGGCTCTCTACTCTGTCCCACTGGTCTATGTGTCTGTTTTTATGCCAGTACCATGCTGTCTTGGTGATCACAGCTTTGTAATAAAGCTTGAAATCAGGTAACGTGATGCCCCCAGCTTTATTTTTGTTTTTCAACATTTCCTTAGCGATTCGGGGTCTCTTCTGATTCCATACAAATTTTTGGATTATTGCTCCAGCTCTTTGAAGAATACCGGTGGAATTTTGATCAGAATGGCATTAAAAGTATATATTGCTCTAGGCAGTATAGACATTTTAACAATGTTTATTCTTCCAATCCAAGAGCAGGGAATGGTCTTCCATCTTTTTGTGTCTTCTTCAATTTCTTTCATGAGTGTTCTGTAGTTCCTCAAGTACAGATCCTTTACCTCTTTGGTTAGGTTTATTCCCAGGTATCTTATGGTTCTTGGTGCTATAGTAAATGGAATCAATTCTCTAATTTCCCTTTCTGTATTTTCATTGTTAGTGTATAAGAAAGACACTGATTTCTGCACATTGACTTTGTATCCTGCCACGTTGCTGAATTGCTGTATGAGTCCTAGTAGTTTGGGGGTGGAGTCTTTTGGGTTTTCCATATAAAGAATCATGTCATCTGCGAATAGAGAGTTTGACTTCTTCATTGCCAAATTGGATACCTTTTATTTCTCTTTGTTGTCTGATTGCTGTCGCTAGGACTTCTAATACTATGTTGAACAAGAGTGGTGAAAGTGGGCATCCTTGTCTTGTTCCTGATCTCAATGGGAAGGCTGCATCAGAATCCTAGAGGAGAACATAGGCAGTAATCTCTTCGATATCAGCCACAGCAACTTCTTTAAAGATATGTCTCCAAAGGCAAAGGAAACAAAAGCCAAAATAAACTTTTAGGACTTCATCAAAATCAAAAGCTTCTGCACAGCAAAGGAAACAGTGAAGAAAACAAAGAAGCAACCCACGGAATGGGAGAAGATATTTGCAAATGACAGTACAGACAAAAGGTTGATATCCAGGTTCTATAATGAAGTCCTCAAACTCAACACACACGAAACGGGCAAACATATCAAAAATGGGCAGAAGATATGAACAGACACTTCTCCAATCAAGACATACAAATGGCTATCAGACACATGAAAAAATGTTCATCATCACTAGCCCTCAGGGAGATTCAAATTAAAACCACATCGAGATATCACCTTACACCAGTTAGAATGGCCAAAATTAACAAAACAGGAAACAACATGTGTTGGAGAGGATGTGGAGAAAGGGGAACCCTCTTCCACTGTTGGTGGGAATGCAAGTTGGTGCAGCCTCTTTGGAGAACAGTGTGGAGATTCCTCAAGAAATTAAAAATAGAACTTCCCTATGATCCTGCCATTGCACTCCTGGGTATTTACCCCAAAGATACAGATGTAGTGAAAAGAAGGGCCATCTGTACCCCAATGTTTATAGCAGCAATGGCCATGGTCGCCAAACTATGGAGAGCGCCGAATCCTAACTACTAGACTACCAGGGAGGTTCGCCAAACTATGGAAAGAACCAAGATGCCCTTCAACGGACAAATGGATAAGGAAGTTGTGGTCCATATACACCATGGAGTATTATGCCTCCATCAGAAAAGATGAATACCCAACTTTTGTAGCAACATGGACCAGACTGGAAGAGATAATGCTGAGTGAAATAAGTCAAGCAGAGAGAGTCAACTATCATACAGTTTCACTTATTTGTGGAGCATAACAAATATCATGGAAAACAAGGGGTGTTAGAGAGGAGAAGGGAGTTGGGGTAAATTGGAAGGGGAGGTGAATCACGAGAGACTATGGACTCTGAAAAACAATCTGAGGGGTTTGAAGTGGCGGGGGAGTGGGAGGTTGGGGTACCAGGTGGTGGGTATTATAGAGGGCACGGATTGCATGGAGCACTGGGTGTGGTGAAAAAATAATGAATACTGTTTTTCTGAAAATAAATAAATTAATTTAATTTAAAAAATTGTAGCTAAAATTATAATATTCACTGCAATAGTTAGCAGATTCTATAAAACCATAAAAGTAATTTTAGTAGCAAATACCTCATACTTTTTGATAGTGCTTCCTATTTAAATAAAATCCTTGGTTATTTAATCTTCTCATACTCTCTCGTTCAGTGCTGTACAATAAGATATTCTGCTATGATGGACATATCCTATATAGACTGTCCAAATTGGCTATATGAAACTAATGAGCTCTTGAAATGTAGACAGAACTGAGGAACTGAGTTTACTGTTTTTAACTTTAGTTATTTTCACTTTTTATAGCCACGTGTGACAGGTACTGTCATACTGGACAGCATAAGTCTAGTTGCTCAGTAACTCTTCATGAGTAGTAATAGCAAAATCCATACAAGGTACTTGTACTCTCAGTAAAAATCAAATGCAAGTACTTTCACTTTATAATTTTCTCAGAAGCCCAAGCCTTGTTTCTCTAAATACTTACAAGTATAAATATTTTAATAATGTCCTACAAGACTTTATGATAAGTTCTCAAAATATAATCCGATATCAATAAAGGGCTATATGTAAAGAGCTCCAAAAATAAAATGATAAAGGGAAAATATTTTAATAAGTATTCACAAGGCATTAGAGTAGTAAAAATTTAAAAGTAATCACAACAGCTCTCATTTAATTCTCACAAGAATCCCTGGTGATAAGGAGATATTAACATCATCCCTGAGGCTGCCTAGGGCTCTCTGCTGTATTCACTTACCTTTATTATTTCTTCCCATCCTCACTGCTGGTGGTATTTTATTGTTTTATTTTTTATTTGACAGACAGAGCTCACAAGTAGGCAGAGAGGCAGCCAGAGAGAGAGAGAGGAGGGAGCAGGCTCCCTGCCGAGCAGAGAGCCCAATGTGGAGCTTGATCCCAGGACCCTGAGATCATGACCTGAGCCAAAGGCAGAGGCTTTAACCCACTGAGCCACCCAGGTGCCCTGCTGGTGGTATTTTGATACAATACAATGAAATTATGTTATGACAGAAGATCAACATCAAGAGTTAGCTGTTTATCCTGTTGGTGTTCTTCGCAGAAACAGGTGCACCAAGATTTGAACACAAAACAACTAGCAGAGGGGCAAAATGAAGCTGAGACTTGGGGCAGGAGTGGGCACAGTTCTAGGGGCAAGAATGGTAGTACAGAGATGCAGAAACAGAGGACAGATGACTTAAGAGTCTTTCAGTTATTCATCCAAGGTAGGTTCTATATATATTTAAAAACACAATGGAAGAGTAAAAGTGGTTCTGCACAATCACTGGACTGTGTAGAGTAAGCTTCAGTCAAGACTGGGCTCTTTCTGGGACACAAGGCGGCTCAGTCAGTTGAGCATCTGACTAGATTTCAGCTCAGGTTATGATCTTGGGGTCATGAAATCAAGCCCCAGGTTGGGCTCAGTACGAGTCTGGGATTCTCTCTCCCCCTTTCCCTCTGCTCCCGATTCTTGCTCTCATTGCTTGCTCTCTCCCTCTAAGATAAATAAATAAATCTTTAAAAAAGAAAAGAAGAGACTCTTCTTGGTAAATGCTTCCCTTTTTATCCCTCCTAATGGCAGGGCCACATCCATATGGTACAGATGAGAAAATGATAGAAACTGCTAGGAAGGTATAAATTATGCTCAGCCTACCTCCAAAATCCATGCTGTTTACCTCTTTATTTTTTTTTTTAAAGATTTTATTTATTTGACAGATAGAGATCACAAGTAGGCAGAGAAGCAGGCAGAGAGAGAGGAGGAAGCAGGCTCCCTGCTGAACAGAGAGCCCGATGCGGGGGCTCAATCCCAGGACCCTGGGATCATGACCTGAGCCGAAGGTGGAGGCTTTAACCCACTGAGCCACCCAGGCACCCCTGTTTACCTCTTTAGAATACTGCCTCTAAGTCTAACCAATTTGCTCATCATATGAAATAGCCAGACAATAAATTATATATTCTTTTAAAATTTTGGTTTGCTAAGACTCTTTGTGACATATAAAATGGTCAAAATTCCCATAACAGAAAATCACTGCTTGAGGTTAAACTCTGTCCAGTACTAAGCATACTTGTGAACTTGAAGGTAAAAAAGAAGAGTCTTCTAGTAGAGATTTTATCCCATAGAGTTAGGCCCAATGAATTCAACTCAATAACTAAATTTCAATCACCAGGATATATGTGAATACAATAAACATTGAAGGAAATTTCACAAAGAAACTGTAGAGCATTGGTATGTAAAAAAGGTAGAACTAGTTCAGAGCCAAAACAAAACAAAAACAAAACAAAACAAACAAAAAAAAAAACCCAAAATCTCCCTAGTACAAAACAGCTTTCCACTTTCATTTTTTGGGATTTCTGTAGCAAAAATTCTTTGGAGATAGCTAAAGCCTATTTGTCTCAGCTAGGTAACCTCTAAGTCCAAACATTTTAATGAGAAACCTCCTACCATTTTAAAGCTCCCTACTATTCACTGGGTAGAGTTAAAAACATCTGAACGCTCTAAGGTTTATTAAGTTTTCAAGCTAAATTCTTTATACTTCTGAGAATTACCTACTTACTGGGGATGCCCCAGTGGCTTAGATGGTTAAGCATCTGCCCTCAGTTCAGGTCATGATCACAGGAGGAGTCAGCTTCTCCCTCTGCACCCCCCCACTCGTTCTCGTTCTCTCTCTCTCTCAAATAAATAAAATCTTTAAAAAAAAAGTTACCCACTTACTGAAAGTCATTAGAGTCTGTTCTCACAGTAACGTTACAGGAAAGAATACAGCCTTCATCAATGCAACATTCAACAGGCATATAGTGAGGGCCAAACAGTAGCCACATCAAAAAAGTAAAACAGGTGAAGTTAATTTGAATATTTTACTTAACCCAACTGATCCAAAATATTATCCCAACATGTAATCAAAATTTAACAATTACCAAATTCCTTTTTTCCTTCCTTTTTAGTACTAGGTCTTCAAAATTTGATGCGCATTTTACACTTACAGTACATCTCAATTCAAATGAGTCACATTTCCAGTGCCCAATAACCAAATGGGACACAAAGCTACCATACTGGACAAAAAAGTCCATCCAAATAGTCCATATATTTCTAAGACTGGGATCAAGGCAAAGATCCTATATAGATCTGCTTAGTTAATAAAAGCTTTCTTAATTTTTTCTCAGAATACCAGAATTTCTATATATGTTTACCATATGCTAGATTCCTGGAATTACAATAGCTGTTTTTGAATATAAGCTAAAATGTTACAACCAAATTCCTTTACCAGAATTTCACTAATTTCTCAGTTTTTCTTTATGTAAATATTATCTTTCCATATTATTATATGGGAAAATATTATAATATTACCACTTCTCAAAAATAAACAAAACTCCAATGCATAAGCAACTTTCCCTTTGGGATCCCACTAATACCATAAGAGAAAGCTACTCTTCTCTCCTGTAAAACTTACACTGCTCATTAGTTTTGGTTGGAAAAAACTTAAACGTCCATATCAAGGCTGGTATCTGACAAAAACAAAGCTGCCCTGAAGACAGCTTATACAAACTTAAAGAATCACCAGGCTCCTTCGTGTACGGTATTGCTTCATACTTCCAAACTATAATACCCTGAGATTACAGTTAATCTTATGGTTAAGACTATTTTAAAAATCTAATGGTAAAGACTATTCTCCTTTAATTCATTCAAAATTCTGCTGTTACCAGAAAATGAAAAATGATCTTTCTTAATCTGTATTGGCCCATGAAGTGTTAATAGCAATATTTCTGGAAAGAAACCCTACGATCTGTGTAGTAAAGCTTTTGGGGTAATGGTATTCCATAGGAATTACCTAAGGCTTTAAAAACACCATTATCGGGGCACCTGGGTGGCTCAGTGGGTTAAAAATATCATACTCCCCCAGAAACTGGTGGGGAAGGAAAGGTCTTTAAAGGTTGATATAGTAGTTCAGGGGAACACCTTCTCATTCTTTGAAGAGAAAATGCTTTATCACTCACATTTTGCACTTCACTAGGAGTTCTAGTACAGACTGAGGGTCTACCACAGAACACCTACAAAAAGGGCCCACATCCTAAGAAAGACAGCTTACCTTACTGCCAAAGTAACAAAGACTGAAGTCTGAGATTCTCAGGGTGGGGGTGTTACTTCAATCTCTAGATAGGGAGCACTTTGGAGCCTTTGCTATAATATAAACCACTGAGATGCTACACAAATAAACAAGACAGCTGTAGAGGGCTTTGGAGCCTCAGCATTTATGAAGACCTATATTTTAGCAGCTACCAAATATATTAGAAAACATGGCTGTAGTGGGACACCTGGGTGGCTCAGTGAGTTAAGTGTCTTCCTTCGGCTCAGGACGTGATCTCCAGCTCCTGGGACTGAGCCTCATATGGGGGCTCCTTGCTCTGCAGGGAGTCTGCTTCTCCCTCTCCCTCTGCCCCCGTCTTGAGCTCACTCTCTCACGTGCTCTCAATCTCATATAAACAAATAAAATCTTAAGAAAAAAAGAAAGAAAGAAAGAAAGAACATGGCTGCAGAAGAAGCAATCATCCAGATGACTACGAGTCAGAACCCAAAGCAACCAATGTGACCTTGGTAGCTAATACAGATAAAGTGCTACCTCTACTGTAAGCTTTTCTAAGAAGAAAAAAGGGAGGTATCCTGAAAGTTTACAAGGACAGATTGCTGAAGGGCTCCAGAACCTCTGAAGCCACTTGCCCTTTAATCTGGAGAGAATGAGCAATTGCAAAAGACTAATTAAGAATTCACACTTAATATTCTCCTGTAGTGGAAGTTCTTCAGGAAGGGATGAGAAATAAATTATCAAGGGGACCAGGGCTTCAACCATTCTGGCCCTCAGAAGAACAGGGACTAGCTAGACTACAGATGAAAATGAAATGAAGACAGAAAGAACTAAGGAACTTGGAGCTGAGCAGAAATGGAAAACAAATTACAAGTAACCAAAATATTTAAGTACCCAAACTTATAGAACTATAAAACCAAAAACTTATAAACTACAAAACTTATAAAAACTAAAGGATTAGGATTCCATGAACTGAGTTCTGAAACTTAACCCCAGCTTGTGTATGTTCTAAGAGGCTGAAGTTTCTATAGTGGAAGGACTTAGAGAAGAAGTATATATGGGGATAATGTGTACCTAATATAAGAGGTATGCAACAGGAGGCTAACTGAATAGGTATCAAATCCAACATAATTTTGTTAAAGTTTTTCTAAATATGGCAGGCAACATGCCAGGGAGGATATCTATATTCAGAAACTTAAAGAAAGAGACAGAAAATTAAAAGATACCATAATCCTTTTGAGTTTTCTACCCCAGTTTATCCCTTTCGGGCCTCCACAATTAATAGTTTTTATAATGGAGACACAGTAATGTTAAAGAAGTTGAGGAGGAAGCACAAAGCCAAAAGCTCCAAGGAATGTAATGTAAGCTGTGCACAATCAGTGCACCATTAGATACAGAGCCTCTCCTCTGAGCTCTAGACTGTTTTCATCCAACTGCTTACTTGGAATCTCCACTTGGATATCTCATAAGCATTTCAAAACTCAGAATCTCATAATGTCTCCTACTAAATCTGAGCCCTTCTCTAGTGTTCTTCTCTGCAAATGGTGATACTAACCGCAAAATCAGAAACCCAGGCCACCATCATTACACCCTCTCCTTTCATCTGTGCTCTATGTGTAATCACCAAGTCCTGAGGACTTTATCTCCTAAACAGTTCTATAATCATTACTAGTATCTTAGTACAAGTTAATATCATATCTGAACTTATACTCCTGTAAAACTTAACTGGCTTGTGATCCATTCTTTCTCCCCCAATAATCAGTTCTGTATACTGCAGCTAGAATATGATAGCATCACTCTTCCTGCTTAATAGTTGGTCTTCAATGGCTTTCCACTGGTCCTTGGATTAAAACTGAGAATCTTTAACATGACCTGTTAACATGACCTTACATAATCTATAAAACCCTGCGTGATCTTCCCACTGCCTACCTCTCCTGCTTCAATTCACACCAGATTTCCTCTTCCTTGCCACAGTAGCCTTATTTCTAACATGCCTTGTTTCCCACCTGGGAACTCTCACACCTATCAGTTCCTCTGCCTATAAGCACTGTTCTAAAACATATACATGATGTACCATTAAAAGAATTCCATCAAAAAAAAAAAAAAAAAGAAGAAGTTCCATCATTAAGACAAGTTCCAAAAAGGTATTTATGAAATGAGCTCACTGTGATATATATTAGCCTCAGTTATTATCAAATCCTGATGATGGAGGAGGACATCTGCTCTGTGGGATTCTATCAATGAGAAAGGATGCCTACAAGGGTCTCAGATTTCACCTCAGACCTCCAGTATCTCTTTACCTTCCAATAAAATTATACTGTGCAAGACTTCTGCTGGGATGACTAAGAGTTCTAGGTGATACAGGTCTGAAGATATGCTTTGCCAAATATCAATTCTGCCAGATCACAGTAAAATATACAGGACATGAGTCTCCAAAGACATCGTGAGATTGCACAGGCAATCTCAGCCATTATTCTTTGGTCAAAAAGCACAGTTAACAGGATCTCAAAAACTGAGGACTAAGCCTGCCAATTACTTGACTAGGGAGATAAGCTAAGGTAAGTGTTATGCTAACAAAAATGAAAAAAAAGTAAGGAGGGGGGAGTATACACCCCAGCCAAGCGCAACTGCAATCATTCCCATGGAATGGATCAAAAATCTAGGAGCTGGGATGTACAAAGCATGAGGCACCCTCTTCAAAGGACCATAGCTTAATGTTATGCTTATAACATTAATCACAATAGTCACAATAAATCATGTGAAGTAAAAGCACAATAGTCTGAGCAAAACAATAAATATCACTTTTATACTAAGAGCCAAGCATCATTTTAAGCCCTTTACATATATTAATTTATTTAATCTTCTCAAGAATCCTATGAAGTAGGACACTATTATTATCCCCATTTTCTTTTTTTTTTTTTTTAAGATTTTATTTATTTATTTGACAGAGAGAGATCACATAGACAGAGAGACAGGCTGAGAGAGAGAGAGGGAAGCAGGCTCCCTGCTGAGCGGAGAGCCCAATGCGGGACTCGATCTCAGGACCTCGAGATCATGACCTGAGCCGAAGGCAGTGGCTTCACCCACTGAGCCACCCAGGCACCCTTATCCCCATTTTCTAATTTGAAAGCTGAGGTACAGAGAGGTTAAATGAGTGTGCCCATGATCTCAGTGCTAAAATGTGGCAGTCTGTGTTCAAATTAAGGCAGTCTGACTCCTGAGTCTGTGCTTTTAATTTTTACACTATACTACCTGAAAATAAAGATCTGAGGTATATGAAAAGACTATCTAAGGGCACCAAAAAGACTAAGATTTTACCTCAAGATTGTAAAAACCAGAACAGTTCAACAGATTTTAACATGTACCACCCTGCCAGATCCAAGGTCAACAAAAACAGCTATTCTTACTGCAAATGTATCATCTTATAAGTGTTAACATGATGAATTCCAACATTAGAAATGGCATGGTTCTCGGGACGCCTGGGTGGCTCAGTTGGTTAAGCAGCTGCCTTCAGCTCAGGTCATGATCCCAGCGTGCTGGGATCGAGTCCCACATCGGGCTCCTTGCTCAGCAGGGAGCCTGCTTCTCCCTCTGCCTCTGCCTGCCATTCTGTCTGCCTGTGCTCGCTCGCTCTCCCTCTCTCTCTGATAGATAAATAAAATATTTAAAAAAAAAAGAAATGGCATGGTTCTACTGGTTTTAGCTTAATATATGTGAAGATGACAAATTTGAATGCTGAGTCTTAATTTTGCTACATCCAAAAAAAAAAGGCCAACTTGGGTTACTTACTTGAAAACTATCAGTGCAACCAGCCCCTGAAATTATGGTGCAGAAACTTCCTGTTCTTAGAACCAGTGACAGAAAACCATTATACCCAAGTTCATATGCTAGTCTCAGTTGAGGCCCTCAATGACCATGTGCTCATAATTAGAGAAATACTATATGTGTTTTCCACCAGCCACCTACTCACATCAAGAGATTTCTGACTCAAACTCTACATTAGTATTTCAGACTGCTGAAATACACAAATCTAGAATCCACTGCAAATATCACTAGTCAATCTACAATTTAAGAGGGTCAAACTATTCTTACGGTCATTTCAGTAGTATTCATTAAGCACCTTCTACGTGCCAGGAACTGTGCTAAACCATCAACATGGGGTGTCTTTTTAATCATCACAACAGATTTTTTTTTTTTTTTTTTTTTGACAGAGAGCAAGACAGCCAGAGAGGGAATACAAGCAGTGGGAGTGGGAGAGGAAGAAGCAGGCTTCGCATTGAGCAGGGAGCCTGATGCAAGCCTCGATCCCAGGATCCTGGGATCATGACCTAAGCCAAAGGCTTAGTTAAGAGAGGCTATTAGTAGTTAAGTTTTGAGGGAGTCAAAAGTTATATGCATATTCTCAACTGTGTCAGGGGCACGTCAGCACACCTAATTCCTGTGTTGTTCAAGGGTCAACTTGTTATTTCCAATTTTTTTAAACTGCCAAGTTCAATTAAAAAATGAACACATCTGTATTTAAATATAGTGATCAAGAGTATGTCAGTATGGTCCTTTAAAGAGGGTATCTTATGCCTGTACATCCCAGATTACTTTGATCCATTCCATGGGAATGACTGCAGTTGCATTTGGATAGGGTATATAAAACTCAACGTATACTTTCCTGTTCACAGCTCTACTTTAGGGAGCTAAGACCCTCCTTCAAAAACAAAAAAAGAGCAGGAGAGGGGATACACACACACACACACACACACACACACACACACACACGAAAAAATGGTATCAGGGCATCAAGGCAGACCAGATTCCAGGGTTTTACATTAATCATGTTCTATTACTTTCTATCAATGATTTTCCCTAGATTTAATTAGCGTCTTTTAAAAAACAAACAAACAAACAAACAAACAAACTATTTTATAGAAGCACGAGCACCAGAATGGCTCTGTGGGTTAAGCATCTACCTTCAGCTCAGGTCATGATCTCAGAGTTCTGGGATCCAGCCCAAGGTTAAGCTCCTTTCTCAGCAGGGACTCTGCTTTTTCCTCTCACTCTGCCCCTCCCCATGCTCATATGCACATGCACGAGTGGACTCTCTCTCTCTCAGAGAAATAAGCAAATCTTTAAAAAAAAAAAAAAAAACACTATAGGGATTCATTCCTATTAACATCCCAAATTTTAATTAATCATATCACCATTAAAGAGAAAGGATTCAGGAAAGAAGAGTGGTAATGAAAAAAGCTTGGGTCGTGAAGAAAGACAGGGCTTAAATGCAGAATTATCAGTTGCTAGCTGTGCAACCCTAAAGAAGTCAGTTAGCTTCTGAGTTTGGTTTTCTATATAGATGTGCAACTGGAGTAAGTTATCGTGAGAGTTTAAAGCAATCTAACACAATAGTAGATGCAGAACAATACTCAAATTTCATTTTTCTTTCTTTTCTTCGGGAAATACATTTTTTTGACTGAGAAAAGGAAGTAATTTTGGAACATGAAAATGGCTGACTGTCTGGATATGGAGGTCTCTGAACTGCTAAGGAACAGTATGAAGGAAAAGAAGAGCTAATACCAGCGTAGAGGAGGAAACTGGGATAAGGAAGCCATGTGTAGACCGCTACTTGCTACAGCCTGTCATGCTTTAAAACTCCCCCTATTCAGTTCAATCTCCCCAACCTACATTTGTCCCCTCTTGCAAAGTCAACCCTCAACTTCTACTTTCCAAATAGCAAGTAAAGAAAATGCAGGAAAAAGTAGGATAAACCCAACATTTTACAATGTATGCTCTTAACAACATCCCTCCCCTGGGCTGGCCCTTCCTTTCCACCTTTATTATTCCTACAGCATGTACCTTTCCTAGAAACAGCAACCCCTATGAATACAAATGATCTCCTTTCCAAAACCTTAAACTATCAAATTCTAAGGGCCAAGATTCTAGAAAGGTATAAATGTCTGTTGTTTCCTTGGTTTCTTTGAACATACGCATTTATTCAGGTACAGAAACCTTTGGGATTTTATCTTAAAACCACTTAAGGACATAATCAAAAGGTTTGAGTATCAAACAAAGCCACCTATCCATAACACATCCTGTTCGCAAAAGTGTCCCAGAAACTCGATATGAACAAAATCCTTCTGTTTATTTCTAGGAGATAATACTGTGGTTTTCTGTATCCAACAGTATGCCTTACACACCCAAGGCAATTATGTTTTCTTCCTCTACTCAAACAGAGCATCTGTTGCTAACACAACACTGAAGTCCAAGTTATTTTCACAGACAAAAAAGCAGCTGGTCAAGCTAGTCCATCTGCTGACTAGCCACCATCAAGCTTCTGTAAGACTGTCCAGTTAACTTAACTCCTATTGTCAGACTGCATGAGTCACAATTCCCAATCCTCTTTCAATTAGGATTCAACAACTCTTTTTTGACACCACCATTTGAAATCACTTATTACAGATACAAAAACAGAAAACGTATTTTAAAACTCAAGGACAAAGGTTAAAAATGGTAGATTGGATTAGAAAAATAGTTACACAAATTATCAACAAAAGGAAAAAGTTATTTTGAAGTTGGGATTATGAAATTCATAACAATAGCCAGCAGTACTCAATGTGGGCTAAGCACCAAGGATTTTTAAAAACTAACATGATCTTCTCAATAACCTTCTGATGTAAGTACAATTGTTACCTCTCTTCTATAGATGAGAAAATAGAGACACATAGCGAACTACCCAAGTTCATTCAGCTCATAGTTGGTAGTAATACTGGAGACCTGGCTCCAAAGCCATCCTCTTTAATAATTTAAAGCCCAAATCCCAATTATTTACTAACAGGTGTATATATTCAAGCCATCCTCACCATTTGCCACTTGTAGTACCTCACCATTTTCCTTACAATGACTAACGTATCATAGCTGCTACTATTTTCATTATAACATGTTATTTTATTTTTTCTATTTATTTGAGAGAGAGAGTGTGTGTGCGTGAGAGAGAGCAGGAGCACGACCGAGAGCACAAGCAGAGGGGAGGGGTAGGGGGAGTTGTAGACTCTCCAGTGGACCAAGGAGCCCGATGAGGGGCTCAGTCCCAGGAGCCCAGGATCATGATCTGAGCCAAAGGCCAAAGGTAGACCCTTAACCGACTGAGCCACCCAGGTGCCTGTCATTATAACATTTTATAACATGGAAGAATAATCACACCTGAGGTGTAATACTTACTTAAAGAGAAATACACAGTTCATTATTAGTTGAGGTATAGAACTGATCCTGCAGTAATTCATGAGAAAAAAATGCTGAAATTCATAGCAATAAATCGGTTATAAGCATTCACACCCGATACTTGTTTTAAGCTATAAAAGAAAATAGTTTTTTATTAGAAATATTATTTGATACCAACAAATGAAATGAAATTCAGCACCTTTTCTAACACTGAGAAGTGAATTTTCAAAGTTATCACAAAGAACAACTAATTCCTTGCTACCTCTGGGGAAACTGCTGGTAGTACTTGTAGCTACTCAAAAACATCATTTGGGGGGCGCCTGGGTGGCTCAGTAGGTTAAGCGGCTGCCTTCGGCTCAGGTCATGATCCCACCGTCCTGGGATGGAGCCCCCCATCCGGCTCCCTGCTCAGCAGAGAGCCTGCTTCTCCCACTCCCTCTCCCTACTTGTGTTCTCTCTGTCAAATAAATAAATAAAATCTTAAACAAACAAACAAACAAACAAACAACCATTTGGAATGAGACGAAATAAGTTCAAGTCTTAGCCTAGAGCTAGTGGTAGGACCTTGCAGGACCTACAGATTCCAACTCAAGCCCTTATTGAAGTGAGGGATAATGCGTGCCCTGGCAAAATAAAGATGATCCATATTAAAATACTCTTTAAAATTCTATTTTAAAACACATAGAATACTTTAGTACTTTGTAAACTTTAAAACACCTTGTTTTCATAATGAATTATTTCACCTGAATTTTACAGTAACTCTATAAAATATTCTTACTTCCACTGCATAAACAAGGAAATAGATTAATCCCAGTTAAGAGATTTGCTCCATATCACAGAACCAGTAAACAGCACCATGGAACCTGGGTCTCTGCCCTTCCATCTGCCCTGAATTAACATCCATTCACCTATCATATGACTTTTACCTAAAAAGTTTAATAAGTTAAATAAGTTTTTAAAAAGTTAAATAAGCAGTGAAATGTTTTACAAATTAAGGCAGAGATGTTTCAAACATATATATTCCAAGTAAACAAAATGTTAATTTTTTACAGATGTCTAATAGTCATGGAAATGAAAACTGAGTATACCCAGCTGAGTTTCAAGATGCATGCATACAATTAAAACTAAATCATATGCACTTTAGTAAAATACTATAACAGTCAATGCTTAAAACATCACTACACGATTTTCCCGTGGCCTCCCTGGCCCCCGCCGTGCTCCTTGAGGCGGTGAATCCAAGCAAACTTTGAGAAAACACTGTTCTAGTAAGTTTTTCCAGTGCTTTCCATCTAAGAATAGAACAGAATGGCCTCTTGGATATGCCCTTGTTTTCCCTGCTACATTATTAATAACACTTGTCCTCGCCTCCCATACTATACTATACTTCAATTACTATCCTCTAACAAAGAGAACAGGATGGTTATTTCTATACAGAGATTATGCCTGAAGATCAATAATTCTAACTGTATTCAAAACATTGGCTATGTTCTCGAAAACGGGTTTGGTTTTTTTTCCCCCCTTAATTGAAATTACTAGTCTTCTCTTCTCTTTAACTTGTCCGGAAAGCATGCACGGGCCACAACAACCATTAAGGTAACTGTGACGAGCAAGAAACGGGTCGCAGACGGTGGGACTGCGAGCTCTCCTTCCCAGATCAGCTACAACTAAACACCAAGACCTGCCTCCCAACCGGTCACGAGGCGGGTGGGAGCGGGGGGCGCGGTCCTAGGGAGACTGGGTTCCCGACCTAAAGCAGGTCGTATTGTGCCAAGAAAGCCGGCTGAGTCGAGGAAGCAGCCTCAGCTTCGGCGTCCGCAGGTAGTAGACCCCGCGTGCCTCGGCTTCTGCTAAGGAGGGATAAACCCGCGCTCGCATGCGGGGAGGCTCGAGAAGCAAAGGCGGCCTAGAGCGCGGCAGAAAATCACTGGGAAATGGGGACAGCTCCCTTCTTCCCCTCAGGAGCCAGGGCCCAGGGCCAAAGGCCAGCTTGGGTCACCGGGCGCGGTCCCCGCAGCCCGGCCAGCGCCGCGGGAGGAGAGAGGGTGGGGGCCGGCAGCCTCGCCCTCCGCCGCCGCAGCCCAGCCTGGCCTGGTCAGCCCCGCGCGCCCACCGCCCACCCGGCCCCGGGCGCCCCAGTCATCCATCCCCGCCAATGTCTGCGGCCCCGCGCCTCCTTCCCCCCCACTTACTTTCTGGGAGTCCATGGCCAGGGGCTAGACCCGTTGGGCCCGAAACCGCGTCGAAGAATCGTGCGGCGAGGCGGACGGAAATCGGGCACGCCAACACGGTCCCCACGGGCCCCGCTCTCCTCCACCGCCGCCTCAGTTTCAACCTCAGCCTCAGCCTGCACCGGCGCCGCCCGGCCCCGCCCGGTCCGCGCCCAGCCAGAGCGCGCGCCGCCGTCGCGCCGCGGTTGCCCGGGTGAAAGGGCGGCCCGCAGGAGGGAGGGCGCTCGGAGCACCGTGCGCATGCGCACTGCCGCGAGACGGGATGGGGCGGAGGGTGTCCAGGGCTGGGTAGGAGGGGCAGTGCTAACCTCTTAGCGCCGCGGGTCCACCGACCGAGGCTTTCCTTCCTTCCCGCATCCTTTTTCCCCCAGCACGCGCTCTCTCTGCAGGTCTTGGAATGGACCACTGGGTATCCAGCAGCCGGGCCCGTGGGGTGGGCAGGGGAAGGAAAGCTCTGACCCTCGAGAGAGCCCCCTCTCCACCCTGCACGCATCTGAAGCACCCCCGACACTGGCTGTCCAGGAGCAGCCAGGCTAGACCAGGCCCGCTGTCTGGTGACAAGGAAAGGGCTGGGATGGAGGATGTAGTGGAAACATGGGAAAGGCCTGTAGGGACATTGGCAGAAACATCGGTAGACCGTGGAGCCTAGTAGACCTTCCCCAGAGAGCCCTCCTGGGGATCGCGCTGTGATTCTGGCCAAGTCACTCTCCCTGAGCCTATTTCGTCTTCCTTAAAATAAGAGCAATAATGCTGACTTTGCAGAGCAGAGCATTGTTAGGATAAAATAATGTATTTGAAGTGCCCGGTACATAATTAATGGCCAGTAAGTTACAGTTGTTGGTGGGGGGCTAGAACCTGTTCAGTCTGGCCTGAAGGGACCATGAAAACTATAGAAACTTAGGGGAGGTAGGCTTGAAAGGTTCTTCCTCAAGCAAAAAGGCCTCAGTCCACCATTTGGATGACTCCGGAGAGGCTCAGAAGAGTTCCAACCAGGCAATCACGCACGATGAATGAACACAAGGAAAATAATATATATTGAGCACCTATTAGGTACCAGTTCTCTGAACTGGGAATTCAGCTGTGACAGGGCCCTGCTCTTACAGTCTAGTATAGGAGGCAGAAGGAAAAAAGTGTCTATCTATCTATATAGTAAATTAATGTAAATATACACAGTGGTAGGGGCACTATAAGATATATATATTTGCGTATATGTGTGTATATATATGTATGTATGTAGATATATGGCAGTTAGAGGCACTATAAAGAAAAATTACATGGGGTAAATGGACTCAGAGAATTGTGAGGGCTTCATTTTCCATAAGAAGGTCAGGGAAGTCCTCCAAAGAGACCTTACTGAACTGAGAGAATGAGGCATACAAAGATATGGGGAAGAGCATTCTAGATAGAAGGAACAGCAAATGCAAAGGCCCCAAGAGGGCATGAGCTCTAAGAAATCAGCATTTATCCTACAAGTCTGTAATTGTCTCTATACTGTGACTTCCATGAGGGTCAAAATTTCTTTTCCTCATATCTGTATCCCCAGCACAGGGCCTGCCATCTATGCACTCAATAAATCCTTTTTTTTTTTTTTTTTGTACTGGACAGACATGTACAAGAAACAGAACAAAGGGCACAAAAGGAAAACAGTGACTTGGTTCAAGCTGGGTGGATAGTGCTTGAAGGCCAGGGTCCAGGGTGGGCCTATATGCACAGTATTGCTCCTGCAGCTGAAAGGAGTGATGGCATGCAAACTTGCAGAGAGCTGTCTCTTGGTATCAAGGGAAAGGAGCCTCCTATCCAAGCCACCCTGATTCCATGCGGAGCGGTGGGCAGCCAAGCACCAGCCTCTAGGGCAGGCCTGCAAGCATGGAGGCCCTTCTCTGCACTGGGTACTCACTGCAGCTGAGTCAGGGAGAAATGCAGCCTAGGGACTGCAGAACATTAGAGGTCAAACCGCATGACTGAGTGCCCGAGCCCTGTCCCTACCTTCTGCTGTGGGACACATCACTAAGGGGAAGAAATGGTATTTAGGGCTGTCCCCAGTTCTCTTGCTGCAAGGACTTTACTTCAGAGAGAAACCCCTGCACACTTTATGACTGATAGGTATAACCACAGGAGGAGATAGAAAGAGGCTTTGGAGACAGTAAGTCGCCGCTGAAATGTGATCGCCAGAATACTGTCACAGGTCACTTCCCAGGAGCTCACTCCTGGCTTCTTGCCTCCTTACTCATCCAGCTCTTTCCCTGCAGCCCAGCCAGGAGCCTGCAGCTTTGGACAAGTGCTCTGCCCCATTTGACTTCTGCCCTTGCGTGATCTCTCTTTCTTCAGGCAGACTGACTTCCCTGGCCAGCTCACCCAGGCCTTCTGCTTGCCCTGGTTGCTCTCTCTTCTGGCTGTGATTTCCGTCTTTCCCCAGCTATCCACGCTCTCTGGCGGCAGTGCTCACCTAGCTGGGCTCTCAGTCAACACCCCCACCCCACTCCTGCTGCTTTGCCTTTTCTGTACTTACCTTTTCACAGCCTAGTCAGTTTGGAAATTTTCAAAAGTAGCTTTACTAATAAAGTAAAGCCGCTGTTCTCAAACGTAATCCCCAGGCCAGCTGCATCAGCACCACCTGGGAACTTGCTAGAAGGGCAAATTCTCAACCTTCATCCCCAGACTAACTAAATCGGAAACTCTGGCAGGAAGGTCCAGAGAAACTGTGTTTTGACAAATCCTCCAAGTGACTGATGCACACTAGAGCTTCAGAACCAATGAACTAAGAGAAAGCAAATTGTTTAAAAAAAAAAAAAAAAAAAAGACAAGCAACTACAGAGGCATTAAAAGCAATGTTCTAACCCTTAGGTTTCTAATTCTGAGATAGAAATCTACTCATAGGTATTTATTTTATGGCGGTTCCTGGGCCTCCAGGAATGTCTTTCCGAGGGAACATCAAGCTAGAATAAGCTCAGGATTGGCACTGCTGATATGAAGAGTCTGGCAAAATTGTCTCTTTCAGAACCAGGTTCTCTCTCCTCTCTTGCCAGGTGTTACTCCCGCACCCTAAACACCCTCCGAAATTCTGGGCTGCCCCCGTCTCTTGGGAGAGAACGTTACTTCCCTTAAGTATCGCCAACACTGTTCCCCTTTGGGAGTAGGTGTAGGGCCACAGGCCTGGAGTCAGCAGTCTGAATTTAAATCCTGACCCTGGCGCCTACCAGCAGTGTAGCCTGCAGTGGGTCTTTCCTCTAGATCAGCCTCAATTTCCTCATCCGGAGCAGTGATCATGATCACAGTCATTCCCAGTTTTGGTGGTTGTGAGGATTAAGGAGATTACATATGCAAAGCGCTGAGCTTAGTACACATTTAACGAATGATAGCTGTTACTATTATTACTCCCTCATACATCATATCCTCCTGTGTCACCCTTGGATAGCCTTTATCACCGCTTGGTCTTTGGGGGCTTAGAAGTCCTACTGTCACCCCCTAACTCCCATTTTCATTGTTATCCTGGTTTCTCTGAAGCATAATCACTGGCCAGATGCTGCTCTTTGTTGAAGCCCTAGATCTCCACCTATTTCTCCCTGGTAATATCGGGCCTGATCTCAGCATATACCACCTCACCCAGGAAAACCATGGGTTTCTCTATGCCTCAGTGTCTTCCATTGTGAACGAGGCATCATAACAATACCACCTGTGGGGGGTTTGAGTTGATGAAACAAGATAATTCATATTAAGAGTTTAGCAGTCCCTGTCATGTAGGAAGTATTCAAAAAATATTAGCTATCCTCTCTTCCCAATCTTAGAAACCTAATTCTTCTTTTTCCCTGCCTCCTTCTCACTAAAACAGATTCAACCGAAAGTTCTGGAAGCCCCTTGAACTCCGAGTACTAATTTCTGATCCTAGGAACTCCTTTTAGACATTTATGCTCTCCTGGGAAGAAAAGGATGATCCTGGTCTGCTGTGGTCTAGCTCCATAGTTGGAGAGCTCTAAGCAAAATGGGCAGCAATCAGTGCACACCAACATGACAGAGGGCCTGGAAACTGTGAGACGAGACACAATGAAAAGTGCCTATGAGTATTTAGCCTGGAAAGGAAAAGTTTCTCATGTCAGAGAGGACGTGATCATTGGCTTCAAATCTCTCTAGGGCTGTGGTGTGGAAGAGGCCAGTGACGTGTTCTCTAATATCCTACCGATAGAATTAGACCCGATGAGTGGAAGCTACTAGAAGATGCATTTCCGGTCAACAAAAAGTCCAACTTCCTAACAGCCATACAGAGCTGGAATGGACTTTGGTGGCGGGTCCCTGTCCGTGGAGGTGTCCAAGCAGGGGCTGAGCATGTGCCTGGCAGAGCTTTTCTAGGGGATCAGGCAGTGGAAGGGTAGATGGCAGAGATAACTTTTAACATCTTTCTGAACCCTGAGGTTCTGTCATGCTGCAGACTCGAAGCCAGTAATGATTCGTTCCCTTTCTGACTCAGCTTTGCAATTGTACTCACCTCTGGAATGTGCTCTGTATCCCTTCTCCCCACCCCCACTCTCATACGCTCCATTGTAAGAGGCCCCTCTCCTTCCTGGGATAGGGCATGAAAGGGGCAGTTAACTGAACTGTAGCCATTATGATGTTGCTATGTCACAATACCTTCTCCGTGCGTGATGGCTTGCTTTCTGCTAGGCACCGGAGACACCAGGTAAGTGAAGTCTGGAAGATACAGATGTTTCCATCACAGCCTGCCTTGGCTCTCGAAACGCCTCTGGACTCCTCTTATTCAGAGAATGACCAAGCACAAAGCAAATGTTTCTGCCTGTTGATCTCTCCATTGTGAAAGGATGCTGCCCACACCCCACCACCCCTGCCTGGCTCTCTAACACAGTAACAGGCTCACTGTTCCTAGTGAGAACATTACTCAGCAGCCCCTCTCCCTCTGCATATACTTGGAGAATGGTGTGGGCCAGAATGAGACAGAGAGATTGATAAAGGGTGCTGGTGAATTGAGCACCCAGATTCTGATGGCAGACTGAGTCCACATGCTGAGTCTACCACTTTCCCACTGTGTGGCCTTGGGCGATCCAGTAACCTCTTTACCTCAGTGGTCTTATTTGTAAAATGAGAGTATTAGTAATACCCACTTGAAGGGGGTTGTCAGGAAGATAAATGACAGTGTATGTAAAGTGCTTACCTAGAATCATGTCTGATTTATGTCAAGTGTATAATATATGGTAGCTCTCCATTATTTATTTTTATTTTTATTTTTTGAGAGAGAGCATGAGTGGAGTGGGGTGGGAGGGGTGGGCAGAGGGAGGAAGAGAGATAACCTTAAGCAGACTCCATGCCCAGCACTGAGCCCAACAAGGGGCTCGATCTCATGACCCTGAGATCCTGACCTGAGCTGAAGTCAAGAGTCAAGTCGTTCAACTGCCTGAGCCACCCAGATGCCCCTATCAGTTATTATTTTCTAAAAGAAACCATTCTCCTGAGCACAGTGCCAGGAGATAATAGTGTCTGTGAGCCTTTGATACTGTCGGGCTATCGTCAGATTCAGATGGTGCCACGTCAGACCTTCTGGGAAACAAGTCTCTTGAAATCCATCTCTCTCATTCTGCTGGACTTCTCTCTAGCAATTGAAATTTGAAGAAGGAAAGTGACAGAACCGAAGCTGGATGGGGTAACTTAAGACAGCAGGCATGAAGGGAAGACAGGATCCTCTCCAAGCCAAAGAAACAGCCTGAGCAAAGGCAGAAGGGAATGAGGAGAGCAACTCTGCAGCATGGAGACAGGAGGGGAAATGAACAGAAAAAGGAGCCCTCAATGCCCCCGATACCGGAGAAGTATTAAGAAAACATTGGAACATACAAGTAAAGGAATATTCTGCAGCATGAAAAATTATCTTTTTGAAAAATACATAGCAATGTGGGAGGAAGCTTGTATTACAATTTAAAAACAAGGGGCACCTGGGTGGCTCAGTGGGTTAAATCCTCTGCCTTCAGCTCAGGTCATGGTCTCAGGGTCCTGGGATCGAGCCCTGCATCCGAGCCCTGCATCGGGCTCTTTGCTCGGCGGGGAGCCTGCTTCCTCCTCTCTCTCCATCTGCCTCTCTGCCTACTTGTGATCTCTCTCTCTCTGTGTCAAATAAATACATAGATGTCTTTAAAAAAAAAAAAGAATTGTGTAAGACTGATGATTCACAGACCTGTACCCTTGAAGCAAATAATACATCATATGTTAATAAATAAAATAAAAATTAAAAAAAATTTTTTTAAAGATTTTATTTATTTATTTGACAGAGAGAGATCACAAATAGGCAGAGAGGCAGGCAGAGAGAGAGAGAGGAGGAAGCAGGCTCCCCGCTGAGCAGAGAGCCCGATGCGGGACTTGATCCCAGGACCCTGAGATCATGACCTGAGCCGAAGGCAGCGGCTTAACCCACTGAGCCATCCAGGCGCCCCTAAAAAAAAATTTTAACAAAAGGATGTTCTCTCTCTGTCTCTCACTGCCCCCCACCACTACACCCTGCCCAGCATGCTCTCCCTTTCTCTAAAAAAGAAAAAGTGACTCAAAAGGAGGGGGGATGGGTGAAATAGGTGATGAGGATTAAAGAGTACATTTATCATGATGAGCACTGAATAATGCATACAATTCTTGAATCACTGTTTTGTACACCTAAAACTAATGTAACACTGTATGTTAGCCATACTGGAATTGACATTTTAAAAAAACTAAAAAAAAAAAAAAAAAAAAAAAAGAATCAAAGACAAATTGACTTTGAGACATAAATTCAAATCTAGCATGACTTCCTCATGATTACAAAAAAAAAAAAAAAAAAGGCAGGATGTGGAAAGAGATTAGTAGGGGTCAGATTGTTATAGTCTCTAAATTCCAGGCTGGGATGTTGGGATTTGAGCATGTTGTAAGTGGGAAACCACTTACAGGTTCCTGAGCAAAGGGTTATTTTAGGAAACGTGATTTGGCAGGAGGAATAGGAAGGGCATGAGTGGGATGAGTCTGGGGTGGGGAGTTGACTGGGGACCCAGAGACCCAGATGTCTCCCTCCTAGTCCTTGTCCCTTAAGCTTCCCGGCTTAGATCCCCAAAACCTCCACCCCCATCCTGACTCTGCCACCACCTCCTCCACCATTAAAATACAGTGAATATCTCAGCATTACGAATCTTTAGGTAGTTTTTCAGTCCAAAGGAAAAAATAATAACTTGGCTTTCTTCCTAAGTCACCTAAAACAGGGATCAGCTAATTTTTTCTGGAAACACCCAGACAGTCTATATTTTAGGCTTTTTCAGGCCATATGATCTCTGCCACAACTATGCAACTATGTAGAGAGAAAGCAGTCATAGACAACACAGACAGGATTGGAGATGGCTGTGTTCCCATAAAACTTTATTTACAAAAATAGGTTGGGGGCTAGATTCGACTCACAGGCCAAGTTTATCAGCCTTTAATCTAAAAGCACATTGTGTTATTCTTCTTAGAAAATAATTCCATTATTACTCAGTGCCTCTAAAGCTTTCCCGACCCTCCCTCTTAGACACTTCCCATACACAGCCCCATCCCCGTCTCTAGTTATGAAAGGAATGCCAGTGACCATAGGCAAAGCAGTGTGTTAAAGTGAAGGCCCTGTGGATCTAGCTCTAGACAGCGCCCTGTCTCTGCCAGCTGTGTGATCTGACACAGAGCGCACAACCTCTCTGAGCCTCTCTCTGTTTCTTCACAGACGAAATGGAGGAAGTAGGTGCAACTTTATAGGATTTTTGTGAAGATCACATGTTTTCAAGCATGCAGCCTAATGACTGGCATGGAATAAGCATTCAATAAATAGTTATGAACCCACACTGAGTCTATAAATAGCCCGAATGAGGAGAATTCCATTGCGGATCCAGCCTTCAGGCCAGTAGCGGTGCTGGAGAGAGAAGCAGCAGAGATCACAGAAACACACACGAGGCTAGATAAGAAGGCAACGCAAACTTTGAAGACGCTGTTACAAGATGGATTTGTATCAAATACTTCTGATGAATCATTTATTAGCCAGCCCCGCTGTGCCAAATCCGCTCGGCTGCTGGTGCAGTTCGGCAACACGGTCGCGCGCTTCCATCCAAGTAATAAGATCCGGCTCTTCATCCACAGACTTGCAACAGCTGGTGAGTGGGAGACCCTCGTGTAAACAGCCTCTTCTGAGTTCATTCTTCCGGCCTCATGGGACCAGTCACCTTCGCTTCAGCTGAAAAATAAACACATCAGGAAAATGAATGCTTCTGTCCTAGGGGAACACGACACAATGAGAATCAATCAATAACAAGAAATAGCGTGGGGTCATCTTTAGAGAAAATGCTGTGAAATGGAAGAAGGCTAAGTACAAACACACACACATACACGCACACACACATTAACAAATAAGAAAAGACCCTAAGTTCAAATCTTGATCTTTTGTCCTCATCAGCTTTTTTTTTTTTTTAAAGATTTTATTTATTTATTTGACAGAGATCACAAGTAGGCAGAGAGGCAGGCAGAGAGAGAGAGGAGGAAGCAGGCTCCCCACTGAGCAGAGAGCCTGATGTGGGGCTCGATCCCAGGACCCTGGGACCATGACCCGAGCCGAAGGCAGAGGCTTTCACCCACTGAGCCACCCAGGCACCCCTCATGGTATGTTTCTTTACACTTGTGAGAATTAAGAACAGTCCCTGAATAATCATGATTGTCCTGTTAGTGTTTGCCAGTGTTGGTGTCAGCATTATTCTTTGAAAAAGATGTTTTCAGAATAGCTGAACAATGAAGTCAAACAAACATAATGAATCCAATTCAAAAGGAATCTGAAAAATCTGAATCTATGATACTCTCCAAGAGCCAAACCTGAAATTCACATGAGACTCGGGAGTTCCGTCTCCTGTGACTCAGCAGTAGGACAGGTCAAACCAGGAAGATGGGTGTTTCCATCATTCGGTTCAGTTCAAGAAACGGTGACCGAGTACAGTGTACCAAAGCCGGCAGCTATGTGCTGTGGTTTTATAAAAGGATATCCTTATTCTTAGGAAATACATAATGAAGTGGTTAGGACTAAAGGGCCATGATGTATGCAAATCATTCTCCAATGGTTCAAAAATATTGGGTGTCCCTATAGAGAGAGAGAGAGGGAGAGAAATGTTTAACAATAGGTGTGACAAGAGTCCTAGTGTTCTGTGTACCATTCTTATCCCTGCAGCTTTTCATAAGTTTGAAATATTTTCCAAATAAAAACTTTTTAAAAAGCCCAGTAGGGTGGGTTAAAAATAGAAAAGAAGCATTGACTCCAGCTCAACTATGAGACAAGCACAGGGCGGCAGCAAGGACAAGCAGAGGGGATGATGCAGTCCTGACAAGACGCCAAGAGAGCTTGCACTTGAACGAGGGGACATACAGTGGCTCTAGGATTCAAATGTACAGTGGAGTCAGGCTAAGATCACCCTGAAACACATCGCCCTGGTGGGCCCTGCTTGTGCCCAGGCCCCTAAAACGGGTTGTATGTGGCACTAAGACTAGTGTTGCTTGAAACCCTTGCCCCGTGTTTCATTTTAGGGTTTTAGTCCCGAAATTTTTGTTTCCCATGCCAATTATTGCCTTTTTGCTGATCCCCTGCCAAAGATTTCTCCCCATCTTCAATCCATTTGGCAAACTGCTGATAGAGTAAATCCCTAAATCATTTCTCTCATTGCATCATTTCCTCACACAAGAAGTGACGATGCTTTCCTATGTTCTAGAACACCGTTTCTAAACTTTGCTGTCTCATCACTTCCATGTTTTACGATTTCACATACTTCGATTTGAAGTTTCAACTTTCAAGATTTTTTTTCCTGCCACTGAAACAAACAGAAGCTATGATTAGATCGATACCCGAGAGTGGCGGATGCTTAGTTTCCGTCTTACGTTCTGAACACTAGGCTGAAGCCCAAGCTGTGATTTGTCTGAAACTGACATAAAAGTTTTCCTCCTGCTTTTGTAATTTAGATACACTTTTTAATTTTAGAATGGTTTTAGGTTTGCAGAAAAGTTGTAAAAATAATACAGAGAATTCCCATATACACCACACCCTGTTTCCCTATTGTTTGTATCTTACATCACTATGTACATTTGTTAAAATTAATGAACCCATATTGGTATATGCTAATTAATTACACTTTATACTTTATTCAGATTTCATTAATTTTCCTTAATGTCCTTTTCTATCCCAGGATCCCATCCAAGGGACAACACTACAGTTAGTTTCCCTTCTATTCTGAGACTGTAAAATATTGTTTAAGAAGCCAAATATAAAAAAATAGTCTTTTTTTTAAAACATAAAATGCGTGTTTATTTCAATCATCAAAGATGGCTTAACACTAAAATCTCACCATATACCCAATTATTAGTATAAAAGAAAATGTATGTAGGGGCGCCTGGGTGGCTCAGTGGGTTAAAGCCTCTGCCTTTGGCTCGGGTCATGATCTCAGGGTCCTGGAATCGAGCCCTGCATTGAGCTCTCTGCTCAGCAGGGAGCCTGCTTCCCCCTCTATCTCTGCCTGCCTCTCTGCCTACTTGTGATCTTTCTCTGTGTCAAATAAATAAATATCTTTTAAAAAGTTTTAAAAAAAGAAACTGTAGGTATTCATTTGTATAGATACAGTAAAGGAATTTGATAAAATTCAACATTCATACATAATTTAAAACTCTTAACAAACTAGGAATTACCTTTCTTTTTGTTAATCTTTTATTTTTAAATAATTTTAGATTTCTAGAAAAGTTGTAAAAAAGAAAAAGGACTCCCGTATCACCTTCACCAAGATTGGCAATCATTTACATTTTATCACATATGTTTTATTAATGCCACTCTGTCTATACTACTTTTCTGAACCATTAAAGAGTAAGACATGAAATCTCTATGATGTGTGTAGTCTCATTGAGTAAGATTTTATACGACACTTTACAATCATTATCTTTCCTATTGCCCTTGAAGAGTAGGGGCCGTAGGAAAGTTAGATGCTGTGCATCTAACAGTATTGAACTCATCCCGAAGCATTATTATAACATTCATTGCAAGACTCCCTGAATTTTCCCTTTATGTCAGAACTTCTGGGAGCCCAGATTTCACGTCCAAGACTAGATCTAATTAGCTAATCCAATAAAGTTTGCTTCTTATACAATAAACCGCAGTTCTCTACACAGGACTTCACACAGAGATTTCCTGAAATCTCGTGTTTGATAACAGAGGGTGCTAAAATGAGCTCTCACCATCACTGGTGGAAAGTACCTCAGTAACATGACTGCCGGTATTATTCCCTCTGGCCAGGAATATTAGAGTGTCCTTTAAGGAAAACTATGGTATCAGCTGCCTTTAAGCTGCCAGTGATTTTTCTCTGGTTCAATTATCAGGAGTCTATCTATTAACCTTGCTCAAAGAGCTCATTAGCTAATAGAGCTAATTAATAGGCAAAGTTTAAGTGCCCTTCCTAGCCTCCAATATAACATGGGCTCTGCATTCTTTTCAGTACCTTTCATTTCAGTATTCCTTTCATTTTCATTCATTATTCCTTTCATTTTCCCCTGCATAGCTGGAGTAAAAAGAAGGCGTTCATGGTAACATCTAAACAAATGGCCATATTTTTCCCACCAGGAGTGGGTAATTTCCCATTCTCTCTCTTAAGGAAGAGAAACAATACCCTTTTGTCAGACAGTTTTTTAGATGGAAACAACTTAAATTCCGTACCCTTTAGTACCCTACTAGGGAATAGTATCCCATTAGCAAAGAGCTAATAGTTATAAAGATTTCAGACACTGAGCATATTTGACAGCAACTCTTTCCAAAAGAAATGCTTAGCATGGAATTTTAAACAGCCAACATGGGATTTTTACCAGTTCTATTTTTTTTAAGCTTTTTGATGTTTCCCTTGTCTGTTTAAAAACCCAGTATAAAATTAAAATGAATTTTTACAAAAAGAAAAATTTATTAATAATTTCACCATTGTAGCATACCTATTTCAGGATTATGAATTCCCCTTTATCTTTGGCTAAGCCTGTGTTCTTTTTACCTCACATTTTATTATAAGCATTTCCTATGTCTCTGGTATTTATTTTATGTATATTTTTAAGGGTTATATAATATTTCATTAAGTAGATGTATAATTATTATTTAAACATTTCCCTAATGTAGTTGAAAAGGGGAAAGACTTTTTCTGTTTTCTTTTTTTTTCCCCTTTTGTCAATTTATTTTTACTACATAATCTCTTTTATTATCTATCTGAATTTAGCACTTTTTAAAAAAGAGTTATTCGTTTGAGAGAGCGAGCGAGCAGTGGGAGAGGCAGAGAGAGGGAGTGAGAGAATCTTTAGTCAGTCTCTCCCTGAGCATGGGGCCCGACATGGAGCTCATTCCCAAGACCCTGAGATCACAACCTGAGCCGAAATCAAGAGTTGGTTGCTTAACTGACTGAGCCACCCAGGATACCTTGAATTTAGTTCGTTTGAAAATGTTATCTTGCACCTTACTTCAGTTTCCTCCAAGTCATTTTGTTGTTTTCTCTTTGTTTTGATCTCTCTCCTGTCATAGAGACTTGACTCAAGGGTCTGGTAATTCTTATTTAAGAATGGGGCCTTGACCCAATAAAACTTACTTGTTTGAAAAAAAAAAAAAAAAAGAATGGGGCCTTGAGCAGTGCCTGGGTGGCTCAGTCAGTTAAGCAGCTGCCTTTGGCTCAGGTCAGGATCCCAGGGCCCTGAAGTGGCCCTGCATCAAGCTCCCTGCTCAATGAGAAGTCTGCCTCTCCCTCTCGTCTGCCCCTGCCCCTACCTGTGCTCTCTTGGTTGCGTTCTCTCTCTCTCAAATAAATAAAGAAAATCTTAAAAAGAAAAAAAAAAAAAAGATTGGGGCATGAAAAGCTAGTTGGAAGTTTTTTATTTGTAGGTAGAGTTGAAGTGCTTCACTCATGGTGATTTGGCTGGGCCTTTTAGTTGGAGAACCTGTGTTAGTTTCTTGAGGTATTTTCTCTTGGCCTAGTCGGGTTCCCCAGAGAATAATTTTCCAATTTCCAACTTAGTGGGCAAAGGCCCAGTTGCTAGGATTCCAGGAGCTGAAAGAAGGAAGAAGGCGTCAGGTCCTCTCTTCCAGTATTCAGACTTCCAATTAATCCCCCTGATTTAAGTGTGGTAGCTCTGCTTCTTATATCCCCTTAAATTCTATTCTAGCCTCTTTAGAGAATACCCCTCTAGCTGTCTGTTGGGGATAAGAAGGGGCCGTTGTCTGACTTCGCAGAATAGAGGATGGTGTTTGGAAAAGTTTATTTTTTAACAGACATTTAAAAATTTTAATGACAACTTAAATGCAATAAAGTACACAAATTTTAAGTATACACACCTAATGCAGTTTTGCATGTGTACGTATCCATATAACATCCAGATTGGCATATAGAATATTTCCAGCACCCGGGAAGACTCCCTCATAGCCCATCAGTCAAAACCCTCCACAAAGTAACCATTATTCTCTTGGGTTTTACCATAGATGACTTTTACCTGTTCTTAAACTTGAGTTAAAGGAAATCACACTGTATGTACTCCTTTGTGTCTAGCTTTTTGCTCAATATTGTATCTGCATGATTTATTCATGTTGTTTCAATTTAGTTGTAGCTCATTCTTTTTCACCTCTGTGTAGTATGCTATTGTTTAAATATACCACAATTTATTAATCCATTTGAATATTGTGGACATGAATAATTTCCACTTTTTACTATTTTTTTAATATTTTTTTGAAGATTTTATTTATTTTTACTTAATTGAGAGAGAGAGAGAGAGGGAGAGAGCACAGCAGGGGGAGCAGCAGGTAGAGGAAGAAGGAGAAGCAGTCTCCCCTCTGAGCAGGGAGCCTGATGTAGGTCTTGATCCCAGGACCCTGGGATCATGATCAGAGTTCAAGGCAGATGCTTAACCAACTGAACCACGCAGGCAACCCTTTACTATTTTTTTAAATTGTAGTATAGTTGACATAGAGTTTTTTCCAGTTTTTGGCTCTTATAAATAATCCATTCATGAAGATTATTAAGCATATCTTTTGGCGCACATATGCCCACACTTCCATTGGGCATATACACAGGAGTGAACTTGCTGGATCTTAGGGCATATATTTATTTTTAGCTTCAATAATACAGCAAATAAGTTTCCAATGCGCTTGAACCAATTTGTTTTCCCATGAGCAGTGAGTGAGAGGTTCTTTTGCACCACAACCTAGCCAACACCTTAAATTTTAGTCATTTCGATGGGTGGGTAGTAGTATCACATTATGATTTTAATTTGCATGTCCTAGATAACTGAAGATGGTAAGCACATTTTATATGCTCACTGAGCATTTGACTGTTCTCTTTTGGGAAGTGCCTGCTCAAGTCTTTTAACCATTTGGGTTGTCTTTTTCATACTCATTTGCAGAAATTCTTTATAAATATTGGATAGGAACTCTTTATCAAATGTGTATTGAATAATGTCACTTTTCCAATCTGTGGCTTGTCTTTTCTCTCTGTTAGTGGTGTCTTTTGATGAGCAGAAGTTCTTAGTTTTTATTATGGCAAATGTAAGGCTCAATTTTAAGCAACTTAAAAAGGAAAATTTTGTTTAAAAATCAGGGTTGTCTTGGGGCGTCTAGGTGGTTCAGTCAGTTAGGCATCTAACCCTTAGTTTTGACTCAGGTCATGATCTCAGGGTCATGAGATCAAGTCCCACATCTCAGCGGAGACTGCTTTAGATTCTCTCCCTCTGTCCCTCCTCTGGCTAGGGTGTGTGTGTGCACGTGCTCTCTCTGTCTCTCTCAAATAAATAAATAAACAAACAAATATATCTTTAAAAAAAAATCAGGGCTGTCTTTCTGGGTTTTCTGCAATGCACTGCAATAAAACTTGTGCTGAGCAAAAAACCATCTTTGTTCCAAAGTTCAGGGTTATGGCTCTTGTTCTAGCTCTCATCATAATAGAACGTTACCAGACACAAACTCTGTACCATGCTACTCTGTGATCTCTGGGGTCCACCTTTGGTCTAGAAGACCACATTGCAACAAAGCTTTGGTCCCTAAAGAAATAAGGATAAAACTTCCAGGCCCAGAGAATCACTGTCTCTGTCCCCCTTCCATATACTTTGTTAATAAAATAATATCCTTTTGGGTGTTTTCTTCAATCCTGCAGATGCCTCCCCCCAGCTACCTTCAACCAAGTGAAATGGAACAACAGGCATTCTATTATACACAAATGATAAGGTTTTATTACTTCTAACAAGGAGTGGTCTGAATGACAGTTGGCCTACAAGGTAATTATTGACAAAGAGAAGGCCTATAAAGCAACTATTCAAAAACTAGAGCCACCATTTAACTGTTTTTAGCCAATGAAAAATGGTAATAGAGTCAAAGTACTGTTTTTGGTAACCTTGGAAAATGTTGGAAGTAGGCCAGAAATGGAAGTCCTCAATCAAGACTGGTTTATTGTGCACAGGAGAGACTGGGAATTCAGTAAGTATTTATCAGATGAATTTGAGGATGCTGGGCTGGACATGTGGAGGCTCTTGGAACTGGTCAGAGTTACACTCTCTTTTCAGGTTCAATTCTGAATAGGAAGAATAATTATTTTTAAAATAATGTTTTCCTAGGGGCGCCTGGGTGGCTCAGTGGGTTAAAGCCTCTGCCTTTGGCTCAGGTCATGATCCCGGGGTCCTGGGATGGAGCCCCGCATCGGCCTCTCTGCTCGGTGGAAAGCCTGCTTCCTCCTCTCTCTCTGCCTACTTGTGATCTCTGTCTGTCAAATAAATACCTAAAATCTTAAAAAAAAATAATAATGTTTTCCAAATTAATTTATAAATCTAGTAGTCTTCTACTTAAAATTGCAGAGGACTTTTTGATAATAAACAGTTACTAAGTGATTTTATATATCAAAGGATAAAAAATGCTATATGGAAAAATAAAGGATATTAAGCAGACAGGGACTGTGGTGGTTGGGTCACTCTTTTCTCTAAGTAGTTCAAGGAAGGAGGTACTGATAAGGTAACATTTGTACTGAGACCTGAGGCAAATGAGGGCACGAGACCTGTGGAAGCAAGTACAAAGGTCCCGAGTTACCCCTGGTTATACGGAGAACAGAAGGTGCTGGAGAAGGTCTCCAGCTAGCACAGAATGATTGAAGACAGAATGGTAGGAAATGATTTGAGAGTAGCAGTAGATGGGTTAGCGGGTGGAGGGTGAATCATGTAGGGACTCCGAAACCTATTCTATTTATTCTGAATGAGAAGGCGAGCCTTTGGAGAGTTTTGAGCAGAGGACTGATGAGATCAGACTTAGATTTTAAAAGGATCGCTCTGACTCTTGTGCTGAGAAGAAAACGTAGGGGAACAAGGCTGGAAGCAAGAAGATGAGTTAAGAACCTGTTCCATTTTCCAGGTAAGCATAAAGGGTAGCAGCAATGGAGGAGGTGAGAATGATCGTATTATGGCTCTCTATGGAAAAATAGAGTTGACAGGATTTGCTAATGGGCCGGGTGTAGGGCGTGAGAGAAAAAGCATGGTCAAGGATGATTCACAGCTTCTGTTCTCAGCCAACGCAAGGCCAGAGTGGCTATTTACTGAGAGTTCAGGTAGGGAATGTCACATTTGTCATGCTTATTAGAAATCCAAGTGGCGATGGCAGGTAGGCAGTTGGAGAGGCTTAAAAATGAATCTGCATTTCATCTAGAAGAATAATGGGCAAGAGTTGCTATTAAATAAAATTTCAAAATAAAGATTAAGGTGGGAATTGGCTTCACAGACATGAAAGTGCAATCTAAAACTACAATAAACAAAACTGATGCAGAAAACCAGAGAGATCAATGAAACAAGAAATATGCCTTGAAACAGTTCCTCCAAGGCTTCTCTGCGTTTAGATTTAAGCATTGCTGTTTTTACCATTGGCAATGAGCTCTGAATCTTCGTGACGATTTAGCTCTAAAATTTGCTCAGGTACGCAGTTTTCCCAATGGAAACTTCTTTATTGTTTGTCCCTCAATATACATAATTATTATCAAAAAATTACAGTAATGCAGAAAGCTGTACTCTCATATCCCTCCAGGTTTTGAGATAATCTGTGGTTTTTTTTGTTTTTGTTTTTGTTTTTTTTATCCTTCGGGTCTTCCTTCTAGGGCATAATAGGAGTTGTGTGCCTGTGGATCTGGAAGAGTGTCACTCAGCTGAGAGTGAGCCCAGCTAATATCCACTGCGGAGATGTGAATGCAGCTTTGTTTTATTTTTTTAATCAAATTCCCAGTAACTCATTACTGGTTAAAACAAATGTGGCTTTGTTTTATTTTTCAGATTCCCAGTAACTCATTAAAGCTTCCTACACCATTCAAGAACACTGAGATTTATTAAAATATGGAATAACTTTACTAATATCACAGTCATAGTTAGGGTAGCAAATACATACCCTGTAGAATGTTTCCCAGGTGACACACCTCCTGCTAAACGCTCTGTATGCACCAAAGAATAGGATCCTCTTCACAATCCCTCTTTTATAGATGGGGGAGCTTAGGGTTTGATGAGCTAAGTAACTTATTTCAAATAAAAAAAAAAAAATAGCAGAGCCAGAATCTGAACCCAGATGTGGCTGATCATAAAGTCCAAAGTCCAAACTCTTGGCTTATTAATTTACGTCTTGGAAATTTTAAGGGGTCTACTGCATATGATAAAACATCTTTACAAACCAGTGGGGGAAGGGATGAATTAGTCAATAAATGATTTGGTGGAAATTCGTTTAATATTCAATATGGGCCTCTTTTCATATTATATAACGAGATTATTTCTGGCTATTAATAAATATGAAAAATGATAGAATCATTGAAAACACAACATACCTTATATCTTAATGTTAAAAAGAAAAAATATGTGAAAAATAGAAGAATATATAGGTAAGTATTTTATTGATTTAGGAGAATAGGGAAAAACTTGAACAAAAAACTGGAAAAATAACACAAAATAAATCAATTTGTCTATCATAAAAATATAAACCACTTATACATAAAATATCACTAGCAAAATTAAAAGACATATTACAAATAAGGAAAAATAGCTGCAATGAATATGACTGAAAAAGTGCTAATATCCCTGATATCAAAAAATCTCTTATCCAACAGGAAGGAAAGCAGTGAGAGTTCAATAGCAAAATTGGCACAGGACATGAACAGAGAATTTACAGAAGAGGAAATATAAAGGACTGATAAATTAATGCAAAATATTCAACTCACTAATAAAGAAATGCAATGTTTTTACAAGAGACTATCATCCATCTTCTGGCTTTAGGGTTATCAGAAGTGAATGAGAATGGCATCAGGACTATTTGCCAGGTGTGGGAAAATGGAGACATTCATAGACCTTAGTAAATATTTACTTTAGTAAATTGGTACAACCTTTCTTGAAAGCAATTGGCAACATGTATCAACACTCATAAAGTCCCTTTACCTTTTGACCTAGTGATACCACTTCCGGATGTCTATCTTAAGGAACCAATCAGCAGTGTGATAAATACAAGTCTACAATCATAAGATTATACATAATCCAAAAGTTTAATGATAAAACATTAATATGAGGAAATATAAATCCACTATCATAATCATGTTTCTGAAGAATATTTAATGATCTTCAATATGTTTGTGTTATATTTATTTATATACCTATAAATATTGTTAAATGGTAAGGACAGGATATGAAAGTTTCTATGTATATATGTTTTATCACTAACTGTGGAAATGAGATATATAGGTGGATAAATATTATAGATACATAAATATATAGCAGGAAATAAAATCATACAATTAGTTAATTGTGGTTAGGGGGTTAGGGGGTAAAGTTTTCTCTCTTTTCTGGAAATATTTTCTACATATATTAAAAGGAAAATGTGTTACTCTAACTTAACTTTAACTTAACAAGAACCCTTAAAAGTTCATTGCTTTTTAAAGATTTTTTAAAAAATTTATTTGAGAGAGAGAGAAAACATGAGAGGAGAGAGGTCAGCGGGAGAAGCAGACTCCCTGCTGAGCAGGAAGCCCAATATGGGACTGGATCCCACAACTCCAGGATCACGACCTGAGCCAAAGGCAGTCGCCTAACCAACTGAGGCACCCAGGCATCCCAGAAGTTTATTTCTTTTTACCTAATAAGTCAGTCAAGTTCCAGGAATGTATCCTTAACAATGAAAAATGATAAAGACAAAGATTTCTATGCAAAAGTGATTGCTTTAACATTATTAATAACTCTAATTTTGAGAGGGAACTGCTAAATTCAATTATAGAAGAAAGACTGAAGAAAATATAGTACATAAAATGAAAGAAGGTTGTAAATCTATTAGTCCTATCTGCTAGGAATTTTTAATAACACACAATAAAATTCTCATATTTTATGTTAAGGGAAAACAGGACAGAAATTATTCAATATGTATTTAATTTACTGTAACCTTTTATTTTTAATATGATTTGGATTAGATAGATAGTAGATGGATACCCACATGCACTCTCTTCATTTATGTATAGTCATTTATTTACTCATTTATTCACTTATTTTTCAATTTTTCCATTTAACAATTTCTTTACAGAGACTGGACTTGAATCCAAGCTCTGGCAAAAAAAAAAACTGGACTTTGGGCAAATTACCAATCAATCTTCCCTTAGCCTCTGTTTTTTCATCTGTAAAATGAAGAACACCCGTTGTGCAAGAGTAAATGAAGTAAATGCATACAAAGACCCAGAACAATGACTTACTCATAAAATGTTTTCAGGAAATAGCAGTTGATAGTATTTAACTGTTACTTTAAAAAAGGAAAAAGACTTAGGAAGCAAAGAAGTAGTGAGGAACCAAAAATGCATGGGCCTAGAGAGACCCTCACATCCTCCCAGTTAGGGGAATCATTTACCTTATAATTTAAAAATAAAGGCCTCCTGGGTAGCTCACAGTGGGTTGGGCCTCTGCCTTCAGCTCAGGTCATGGTCTCAGGGTCCTGGGATTGAGTCCCGATCGCTCCCCGCTCAGCAGGGAGCCTGCTTCCCCCGCTCTCTCTCCCTGCCTCTCTGCCTACTTGCGATCTCTCTCTCTGTGTCAAATAAATAAATAAAATCTTTAAAAATAAGTAAAAATAAATAAAAACAAAACCCACAAAATATACTACATTTTCAGGGCTTCAAAGGAATGTAAATGCCAATGTAAATCAAAGCTCAAATAAGAGGAAATAACGTTAGGAACGGTGCAAAGCGCTGAGTAACCCCAGCAAACGCTCTCATGCGGCTCACCAACTATGATATTGCCACCTTGTGGAATTAATGATACATTTCACATCCCAGGGCATTTGCGATTTTACTTTGAAGTAATTTATACACAAAGCCTAAATTCTACAAATATTCTTACCAAAAAAAAATTAACATGCAACAAGAGGAGATCAAATAATAAATTGTTCAAACTTGTAGAAACGTAGAATATTATAGTACAGGGAGTTTGGTGAACAAAAGAAATCACCATAATTCTATCACTGCAAATCAGTAACATCATTTTAAGATTATTTTTATCATTTCATCCCACTTTTCAAATTTCTTTTTTTTCAGTTTTTTTTTTTAAGATTTTATTTATTTATTTGACACAGAGAGAGCACCCAAGCAGGGGGAGCGGCAGGCAGAGGGAGAGGGAGAAGTAGGCTCCCCGCTGAGCAAGGAGCCTGACACTGGGCTTGATCCCAGGACCCTGAGATCACAGCCTGAATCAAAGGCAGACCCACAACCTACTGAGGCACCCAGGCATCCCAGCCCCCTTTTTAAATTTCTTAGCTAATATCATATCATTAGCATTTTCCATCCTGTGGCATCCTTCACAATGATTTTTTAATGGTGACCTACCATTCTATTGAATTGATGTGCCATACCCTAGCTCAACATTCCCAGAATGCTGGGCATCCAATCTACTTCCAAGTAAAATGTCAGTTTATGGTGATAGTTTCTGTACAGGTGGATATTAATGTCTTTACTTGGTTATAAAAACTAAGATATATTCTTTTTATTCAATTTTTAATTTTAATTTTAATTTATTTATTTGACAGATAGAGATCACAAGTAGGCAGAGAGGCAGGCAGAGAAAGAGAGGAGGAAGTAGGCTCCCCGCCAAGCAGAGAGCCCGACGCAGGACTCAATCCCAGGACCCTGGAATCATGACCTGAGCCGAAGGCAGAGGCTTTCACCCACTGAGCCACCCAGGCACCCCCTAAGATATGTTCTTATTATGAAGATAATACACACTCAGTATTTAAAAGATAAACGAAAGTGAACTATACTTACATTTTGCAACCCAGGAAACCACTGTAACACCTTGCAGATTTTTCTGACACACACAAACGTATGTGTAGTATATTTTTACATTTAAAAAAAAATATTTTATTTATTTATTATTTATTTATCCCCTCAGCTCTGTGAACTTTTTGCCCTGTGAAGGGGTCCAGAGGGAGGAGGACAAGAGTGAGGATCTGATGCTCAGGACTACTTAAGGCAGAACTGATTGCATCTAGTCAAAATTAACTCTGAAAAATCTCATAAATCATCCTTAAAGCATAGTGCTGTATGTTTTGTCTGTATGACCCTCTATCATTGTTTTCTAATTTTTCCTTGTCCATGTTTCTCTATATCTCTCAGTTAATTTCATCCTACATGACACTGATGGAGTCATCAACACCCACTTACGTAGCTATGGGAATAATATATTTCCTTTGTATCATGACAAGTAAACCCTTGAAAGCATTCATAACTCTTTCATACATTGGCTTTTAGGCTTGATGGCATCTATTGCCTGCTTAAGTTAACACATCTGTAAGATGACTGCCTGTTGATTTTGGAAAATGATAGGACTTGGACTAATGGTTGAAATAGAGGGAGGGAAATTTAGAAATGATGGTAGATTTCCAGCCTGAGCAACTGATTTAACAGTGCTATTTACTGAGATGGGAAAGACCAGGGGACGAACAGGTATAGATACATTGTAATTCACTGATCGGATTCCCTCTTACTGGACATTCAGGTTGCTTGCAATATGGTATCATTAGGAACTATACTCTGATTTGTGGCAAGATCTTTTTGCACATCTTTAATTTCTAAATACAGAATTACTTGATTAAGGGATGTAAAAATTCTTTAGATTTTTAAAAAATATTTTATTTATATATTTGACAGAGATCACAAGTAGGCAGAGAGGCAGGCAGAGAGAGAGGAGGAAGCAGGCTCCCTGCTGAGCAGAGAACCCAACACAGGGCTCGATCCCAGGACCCTGAGATCATGACCTGAGCTGAAGGCAGAGGCTTTAACCCACTGAGTCACCCAGGCGCCCCCAAAAATTCTTAAGATTTTAATGCACATTGCCAAATAACTTTTAAAAGAGCTGTTTCTTCACACTGTTAACATTAGGACAAATTTTGAACACTGAAGTTCCGAGCCTCCCTTGCTCTTTCCTTCTTTCCCTCCCACTTTTCCTTTGTCCATTCAATAAGTAACTTTTGTTGAGTACCTACTATGACCCACCCAGGGCCTGAGATAAATCTAGCTTTGTTCCTCGTTGGGGGCTGAGAGAAGCCTGGGGAGAAGGAAAAGCTATGGAAGACTCTAGAGTTTTGAACTGGGTGACTTGGATATCTTGCCCCAAACTTCTTCTTTAGCTCTGGAGACCAATCTAAAGAAGTTAAAACTCCTTCTTTATTTAGATTGGTGATGGCTCTCTAAGAATTTGGAGGAAAACGTTTAACTTAGTACAAACCACAAATAGGACACCGAGAGCAGGCTTTGCCCCGAGGAACTATAATTTGGAGGGTATTATTTGGCAATGAGCTTTTAAAATATGGTGCAAAGTTTACTCTTAACCAGTGGCCACATCATCTCACCAGGACTTGTGGCAGAACTGCCCTAGCAAGGATTCTGTCTCATGGCAGCTGATAGAGGATGGAGCAGGAGACTCTAGGTCAGGGCATAAGGCCTGTTTGTGCACACCAGGGCCAGCCCTCCAACTCTTGATTTGAAGCACTTTTCCTACTGCCTGGCTTGAGCACCTAAGTTGCTAGAGTTGACTCTGAACTTGAGTTAAAAGAGGTGCTGGTGGACATCCTCATTGCTGTAATTCAGACAGGAGAGTCCAACCCAATACCACCATCTTGTCTCCTCTCAGCTGGGACCTAGTAAAAGATTTCAGCATGCACGATACTAATTACTGCCAGTTATTGGTAGCCTTGGGCCCTACACAAGGCTGGAAAATAATAAGAACACACCCAGGTACCAATAGAATTACAAGGAGATGCTGGAGTATTATGAACCTAAGGCAAGACTGGATTATGAGGGTTGTAGCTCCCCTCTCTAAATATGGGTTATGATATAAACTTCCTCATCCAGAGTTCTGCTAATGACTGTGGCTCTAACACTTCACTAACCCTCTGGAGGCTCTCTGACCTGAGTCACTGTGTTCTCATCTTTAAAATGGGAACTGGGAAGGGGTGCCTGGGTGGCTCAGTGGGTTAAAGCCTCTGCCTTTTGGCTCAGGTCATGATCCCAGGGTCCTGGGATGGAGCCCCACATCCTCCTCTCTCTCTCTCTCTCTGCCTACTTGTGATCTCTGTCAAATAAATAAATAAAATCTTTTAAAAAATAAAATAAATAAAATAAAATGGGAACTGGGACGCCTGGCTGGCTCAGTCAGTAGAGCACGCAACTCTTATTCTCGGGGTTGTGCAATCAAGCTCCACACTGGGTGTAGAGATTACTTAAAAATTAAATCCATAAATAAATAAATAAATGAAATGGGAATAATTCAATGTCTCATGATTCCTATAAGGATTTAAAAAGATAATCCACATTAAACCCACAGTAGAGTAACTTTCACTTAGTAAGTGTTCAGTAAATGATGGAAGTTTCTGGAACAATGTACATCATACTAGCACATCTGATTCATAAAATATTAATGCATCTTATTTATTAGACCATCTATTTGAAAACCAGAGGAACCGTTCCCAGGTATGATTTTTTTAAAGACTCAGCATCTGCCTTCTTAAAATATATGATGTGGGTATACCTCTGGAACTCTAGGTATTTGTTAGTTCATTCAACATCTGCTGAACACTTTTTTTTTTCTTTCTTTAAAGATTTTACTTTTTTATTTGACAGAGAGAGACAGTGAGAGATGGAACACAAGCAGGGCGTTTGGGAGAAGGAAAAGCTGGCTTCCTGACGAGCAGGGAGCCCAATGTGGGACTCGATCTCAGGACCCCAGGATCATGATCCGAGCCAAAGGCAGACACTTAACAACTGAGCCACCCAGACACCCCTGCTGAACACTTTTTATACACCAAAATCATGCTACCTATCTGTGTCTTTGTATGGGCCTTTGTAGTTCCTTGCTGAGTGGATTATCAAAGCAACCCAAAAGCAGATTTATCTAGACCATGCTATTTATATAAATATTATGTTGGCTGTATTCAAGTCAACTTTCTGATATCTTGCTGACTTCCATACTTTGAAAGAAAGAGATGTACACAGAAGGAATGTGTGATTCCCAGTGAAAGGAAAGTCTCCATACTCTGGACTCTGTACTCTACTCTTCTCCATATACACATTTCTGTATTCAGGACAAATTAAGAATCTTGTGATAACTTTAATTTTACATTCCCAATAGGAGGCCAACACTTTGTAATAAGCAGAAGTTACAGATAACCATGACTTTTATTTAATCAAGTTCTATGGCTTCCTCCTTCTTCCTTGGATGCTAACAAGAAGTTAAACAGCTGTCTCGCCTCTCTTCCTGCCACAATGTTGGGGTGCTGCAGGCAACAGGATTCTTTCTGTCCAGACCAAGGATCCCGGATTGGATGGGCTCTGGGGACTATGGCATTTGTCCTGAATAATAGCAGACAAAAGAGACCTCTGAGCAAATGATTGATGGGTCTCAAACAGCATGGGCACCTGCTCTTTCAAAAGACAGTGCAGAGTGTACTCTGGAATAGGTGCAAAGCACCAGATTCTGCCCCAACTGTCAGAGTAGGTGGCGTGGAAACAGGCTGCCTTTTACAAGGACTCCTAACCTGCTTAGAAGGTAAGGGCTACTAAATTAATTACCATTAATAATTAGCAGTTAGGGTACTTGTTAGTTAGGAGTTCCAGAGCAAACAAGATGCTTCTGGGAGTAGAGTGTGTTCAAACCTTTTAAATCCCAGCTGGGGACATGTGGTCTGTCCCAAGGCTCTTTCTCCTGACTCATGTGTTTCCTGAAAGATCCTCCCTTTGTAAAACTACAGTGAATGTATGATCTCCTTTCCAACCCTTTGAGCTTATCGGACACGAAAATAAAAATTGCCTAGAACATACTTTAAAATCCTTCAAGTACAAATAAAGCAGAGTCGTGTTTGAGGATCATCGTTATCTCCCCATGTCGTCACCAGCTCTGGCAGCAGACACCCTCGGGCAGGTGTGTTGGCACGGTTTACGTTAGTGTTGTTGGGGAGTACTGATGCTGTGCAAACCAGCCCATTTCCTATCACATGCCCCCGCAAGCCAACAGGAGGGTTCTTCAGCTTCTAGGTCTTTTTCTTTTGTGGCTTTTCAATCTTTCATTGATTGATTTCTTTGGCCCTTTTTTGATTGTCATACCCACTGCTAAACTTTGTTTAGGGACAATTTGCCCATATCTCTACATCACCAGGATAGTAAGACTAATGAGTACAACAGAATATATACAATTTGGGGGAAGGGTCCCCCACCCCAGATGTTATCCCTTTAAGTCAAAGATTAACTTTGGACCAAATCTTTGAGAGTAATGTCCTTTAGGCTGTTGACTTGCCTAGTAAGCAAGAACCCTCAGTGTGTTAGGCAATACCTGTTAATAAGAGAGCCACACTTGGGCATGAGTGGTTAAGAGACCCTCTCCTGATTTGGGGTCAAGCCAGTCAGGCACAAGCTCCTTATCTGTGCAGATGGGGCAGCCCCACCCACGGGTCAAGAGAGCCTGGTTTGGGGGATCACATTAGCGTTGTGACCGTGTCCTGCGGTGAGCAAATATTGACAGAATTGGATTCCTCTCTGAACAGCTGGTTAACGACCGTCAGACTCCATCCTTGAAAGAACTTAGACTCTTTACAGAGAGATCGGGACAGAAAATCTGTAAGCTAAGAAAAGGTCTCTTATTTAATTAACCTGTTTCAGAGGTAAACCCCATAAAGAGCACCAAATAGCATGAACTAATAGCCACTTACCACTGTTGCAGTCTCGATGCTGTGTGCTTCCTGGTCTTTTGACGATTCATTTGTATCAAGAGAAGGAGGGAAAAAAGGGAAAGGGGCTAACATTTATGAAGGACCTGCTGTGTGCTGGGCACTGGTCTCAGTCATTTTATACATATTTTTCTCACTCAGTCCTCAAGATAAGGTATTAATAGCTCCTTTGGCCAGTAAAAAAAAAGAGGAAAAGTTAAGTGACTTGCCAATGCAATGGCAGGGAGGAGGCAAGATTCAAATTCAAGTCCATCAGTTTCCAAATCCATGCTTTTTCTGCTAGACCAGGCCAAATATGTAAAGATACGCATGGTATGGCTGGAGATGCAGCAGGGGGAGGAAGGAGAAGCAAAGAAATTCTGTTTCTCCATCTTTCATGAAGAAAAGTATTGATTCTGTAGCACGAACCCAACCAGAACACCTTATTCCGTTGTGAAAAGCAACCTGGACATATATCATTATCACTTATTCATTTTTAAACGAGTTTATTTATTCACTTGAGAGAGAGAGGAAGATCACACAAGCAGGGAGAGGGGCAGAAGGAGATGGACAAGCAGGCTGCCTGCTGAGCAGGGAGCCCAACGTGAGGCTGGATCCCAGGACCCCGGGAACATGACCTGAGCCGAAGGCAGACACTTCACCGACTGAGCCACCCAGGTGCCCCGATCACTTATTTTTAAAAGGTGAAAAATTATGCACAAAATAATGAACCGATTTATTTACTGCCTCTGGCTCTAAATATGAACCAGTGTTAGCTTTTGGACGTGGGCAGGATACCTGTGGGATTTTCCTGGATTTTGTGTGATAGGCAAAGCTTCAGAGTCCTGTAAGGACAGGAAGAGAAGGCATTGCAGAAGCTCTTAAATAAAAGGCACAATAGGGGCACCTGGATGGCTCAGTCAGTTAAGCACCCGACTTTAGTTTCCCCTGAGATTATGATCTCAGGGTCAGGAGCTCAGGGTCACGAGATGGAGCCCTACTTCGGGCTCCACACCCAGCCTGGAGCTGCTTGAGATTCTTTCCTTCTTCCTCTCTCTTCGCCTCTCTCCCTGCTTGTGTTCTCTCTCTCTCTCTCTCTCCCTCTCTAATTAATTAATTAATTAATTACATCTTTTTTTAAAAAGGGGGAAGCCTGGCCTGCCTCCTTGGCCCCATCACTCATCAGTTGCAATCTCACACTCCATAAGAGCAAATTCTTTGGAGGTTACCGCTCTCCCAGTGTAGACACCCCAAATGCCGCTTCACACCTCTATGTTTTAGCATACACCTGTCTCTATTCTGAGAACTTCTGCCCTAGAAATGTCTATGTAGGATTTGGAAGAATCCATTTTTCCCAGACTTCTTCTTGTTTCTGGATTCCATCTATCCCCTCACTGCTTTGCTACACATCACATGCTTCCACGGCCCTACGCACACCCTCCCCCGTCTCCATCCCTGAACTTTGAGCTCCCTGAGAGGAGGGCTGGCATAGAGTAGGTGCTCAGTAAGGAATGGAATCAATTGAGCTAAGATCTCTTGAAACATTTTTTCTTTATCTTGCCTGGAGTCTTCAATGAGAGATCAAAGTTGGCTTCTCCTCCTTTCCCTCAAACAACCACAAAGAATATGTTCTCTAGTTGAAGTTTCAGTAAATCCTTCCAGAGGACATCCAAAACTTGTCAATGTTTCATATGAGCATGAGATAAGAATATTTATTCTGGGGCGCCTGGGTGGCTCAGTGGGGTAAAACCTCTCCCTTCAGCTCGGGTCATGATCCCAGTGTCCTGGTATCGAGCCCACATCAGGCTCTCTGATCAGTGGGGAGCCTGCTTCCCCTCTCTCTCTCTCTGTCTGCCTGCCTCTCTGGCTGCTTGTGATCTCTGTCTGTCAAATAAATAAATAAAATCTAAAAAAAAAAAAAAAGAATTTTGTTCTAAGAAACATGTAACATAATTGAAGGACAATATTCTCTAAGAATCCATTGATTCTCCCTCAAGCTAGTAAAAAGAGGAAAGAAATGTGAAATCAGGTGTTCCCCACTTCCTGATACCTGGGACTTTGGGTGTATTAATCATTGCTGTCAGATTTTGAACACTAAAATACAGCCCCCACGGTCTTGTGGGCCCCATAGGAGAAAGCACCCATGTAGTTAGAGGGGGTTGAGTGCTTGCTAATTGTTACCGTCAACCAGTAGGTGTCACCAGAGACAAGCACATCCGCGGCGGCTGCCTTCTCGAGGATGACCACCCTGAATTCTGCCTCCAGCTGGAATTCTGCCGCTCTCTAAGGTCCCACGACCCTGTGGAAGCTTCCACTGGAACAGCCAATCTACACGCCCATGGTTCCAAAGTTCATTATCCAGGAGAGTCACTTGGAGCACAGGGACTGTTGAAATGCAGGTTCCCGAGCCCAAGCTGCAGAGATTCTGATTTAGTAGGGATGCAGGAGGGCCTTGAATAAAAAATTTCCATTTTAAGCACCACCTGCTTATCCTCCCTCAACCCTCCATTTTGAGGTGCTTGGAGAAACCCTGATTTGGACCCATGTAGACTGTCCAATACCCTCTTACAGCCTCAACTCAGAGATAGTCAGGCTAGAAAGGGATTCATGGGCTCATTCATTCACCCAACATCTACTGAGCCCTTACGGCTTGCCAGTCACCCCTGGGCACCTTCGCAAAGTCAAGCAAGCAGCACATTCCCAGGTCTGAGATCACCGCTGAGGGATCGGACAGAACACCCAGTGAAGACTGAAATTATGTTTTCTTGCGTTTACCGCAGCAAAGAACCTGGCTTCCATCATGAGAGGAAAAAAGTCTTCCTTTCCCATAAAGAACACTCTCACGTTGACAGAAATTCTGCCAATAAATTGATCCCTAATGGTTAGTTTACAGAACATACAGTCGAAAAGGACTCTTGTTACCAAGATGCATTTTCTAAAGCATAGATAATAATAAATCCATTATTTTAAAACAAAGACGAAAACAATAAACCCATTAGTATCTGAAAGTCAAAATGCTCCTGAGTATACGTCCTCTGTCAGGTTAACTTTGCAAATCCAAGATAAATAAAAATCTCAAGTAGTAAAACAGTGGGATAAATGACATTACTACAAAGAAAGCATAAACTAAAATTTCATTAGAAACTTAAAACTGGCATGGTATGGTTACCCAGGGGGTTTCAGGGAGAGGTCTGTCTTAGAACTCAATGGGAAGTATGGATTCCAGGGCAGTCTACTGCCGAAACATACCACCTGTTCAGTGACCAACACTTAAAAGGCCCTGAGCCCAACTTTTTTTTTTTTAACTACCTTTCTGACTTTTGAGAAGTTTTTGTTCACAGAATCCAACTTTTCACTGCACACTCAACGCAGCTTTACCACATTGCAGCTGCCGAAGCACTTCCCAGCCTCTGCATGCATTCCCTAGGATAAAGGCGATCACTCCCTTTCCCAGAGCTTTTTTTTTTTTTTTTTTTCCTTTCCTCAGTCCATCTTAGGAATGTTCTAGTTTTTAGGAACTTCCTCTTCACATCCTGACTGACAGGCAGGAAAAGCCAGTGACTCCACAAGAAAGCAAGCCTTCCCTGACCCCTCAAAGTTAGCACGGTGCCCGGGGTCAGGTGGCATCCTCGCCTGTTACAACAGCCTAAACAAGGAAGGTGACCATCTTTCATCTACAACAGGAAGCCCAGAAGACAGCAAACCCAAATGAAGGAAGTAAGGACATCCTCCAGGAGCTAGGCTCCTTCTCTCTTTCTGCTCTGCCATCTTTTCTCCTGTGGTTCTTGCTCCTGTTTATAAGATTACTTCTGCTTCCCCCCCACACCACATCTGCATTCCCGACAGGCAGAGGGCAGGGAAAACCAAGAGGCTGGGAGGCACCTGTATAGAGAAGGCAACACTTTCTTGGAACTCCTCTTATCTTTCACCTTGTATCTTGGCAAGAACTGTCACATGACCAACTCAAAACTTCAGTAGGAGGGGGGTGTTTCAGTTGGGCACTTTGTTGACCAGAACATCTGGGTTAAACTCATGAGGAAGAAGGACAGAACAGATATTGGGTAGGACAATTAGCAGTCATTGCCAGAGCCTCATAGCAATAGGTGATTAACATGTTAATTGGCTGATAAAATCTGTCTTTCTAACCATTAGAACCCTTCAGAGGCTGAGGACAAGATTATAGAAACTCTTCTTTCTCTGTAACACCCCTTCAGATAATTGAATACAGTGATCATTTCTTTTCACGTCCCCACCCCAAGATGTCTCTTTTCCGAGTAGAAGTCTTTTCCAGGCTTGTCTTTGAAAACACTTCCATTTGTTTATATTCCAGGTGCGGACTGAGCCATAAAAACTAAGGCAGAATCATCACCTTCTTCCTGCTGTACACCGTGCTGTTAACAGAGCCCCAAATCCCTTGAACTGAAACATCCCTCGGTCAATTTATAAAGAGCGTGTCTTGAACTCTGATGCTTGTGGGGAAGAGGTGGGGCAATGGGGACACACACCACTGAATCCATACCCTCTGAAAGGCTCTCTGCCATCTCCCTTATTAGACATTCCATTCAGAAGACCCCAAGGCCGTATCAACCTCATTCGAGCCATTGCAAGGCTGGTTTTATAGACCCAAGGAAGCACTTTACATAATCATTGCTAAACTCCATGCTGCCAGATTTAGTCCATTGCTCCTGAGCTCTGGTTGTTGTTACCCAATAGCATTTTAAGCCCTAAGTCACCTTAAAATATGATCTATCTTTAGTATTAGTTAGGATTGTGTTCAGCTGTAATGCAAAACAAAACCAAACAAAAACAAAACAAAAAAACCCAAAAGACAAAACAAAACAAACCCAGCCAAATAACAGTTACTGACATAGAACAGATTTATTCAAGCAGTGTGGAGGTTGGGAGCGCCTAGTGTGGTTCAATCAGTTAAGAGTCTGACTTGATTTTGGCTCAGGTCAGGATCTCAGGGTTATAAGATCAAGCCCTGTGTCAGGCTCCATGCTGGTCGAAGAGTCTGCTTAAGATTCCTTTCTCTCTTTCTCTGCGTCCCTCCATCTCCCATACCCCCGACTCATTTGCTCACTCTCTCAAAAAAAAAAAAAAGTCTGGAGGTTGTCAGCCCAGAGTTGATGTGGTGTGCCAAGTATCGGGGATGCAGGCACCTTCTACCCTGTTACTCTGTTAAGTTCTGCCAGTTTCAAGGTCACTGCATTGTTCAGGATGGCTGACAGACTTCTAGTCATCATGTCTAAATTCCAGCTAGCAGAAAAGAGGAAATCAGGGGCGCCTGGGTGGCTCAGTGAGTTAAGCCGCTGCCTTCGGCTCAGGTCATGATCTCAGGGTCCTGGGATCGAGTCCCTGGGAAGCCTGCTTCCTCCTCTCTCTCTGCCTGCCTCTCTGCCTACTTGTGATCTCTGTCTGTGAAATAAATAAATAAAATCTTAAAAAAAAAAAAAAAAGAAAAGAAAGAAAAAAGGAAATCAAAGAAGAGGCAATGGCCCTTCCTTTTAGATGCTTCCTGGTAATTACACGTCATTTCTACTTGTATCCCACTGGCCAGAACTGAGTCACATAGTCATAACTTAGCTGAAAGGGTAGCTGGGAAATGTAGTTTTTGTTCAGAATGGTTGTATGCCCATCTAAAAATCTGGTAAATGTCACATTGAAGACTGAAAGGATATGGGGAGACAACTTGTCATCGTTTTCCTCCCTCCCTCCCTCCCTTGCCTCCTTCCCTTTTTTCTTTCTTTCTTTTTTTTTTTTTTTTAAAGTAAGCTCTATGCCCTCCATGGGGCTTGAACTCACAACCAAGATCAAAAGTCACATGCTCTACCAGCGGAGCCAGCCAGGCGCCCCTCTTTCCGTTTCTTCACCCACATCCGTAGGAAAAATATTAAACCGTCCCAGACTAAGGCAAAAGACCAAAAAGAGTTAATATTTGCTGAACATTCACTAGGTGTCAGGAACTTCTCTATGTATTTTACATGGAATGATATAGCTAATAATCATAAAAATTCTCTTACGTTGGACACGACGACTCTACTACATAGGTGGAAAAACAAAGGCCTTGGGAGGCTGAAGCCCCAGATCCTCTAGCTCCTAAGGGATACAGGTGTGCTTGAACTGGAGCTCATGCTCCTAGTTAATCACTGCAATGCATTGCCTTAGGGCAATGTGTGAGAAATATAAACTTCTGTCTTATTTCAGCAACTGTTATTTTGGGTTTTTTTGTTACTCACATCTGGCGTCTGGCTCCTCTCTCAGAGTCCTCCCTTGGGTTGAAATTAATTAGCAAGCCTTCGGTTTGATCCTTCAATTAATGACTATTCCACCCATATTTCTTCTCAGGTCTGCTTAGCTCCTAAGAGCCTTGTCCTTTGCAATTTAGATAAACAGGAAGGACTCCCAGAACCAAGTTGATGCTGAAGAAAAATGGGAGATAAGACCTACATGCCGAGAGCAGGTGTGGCAGCCCAACAAACATCTTGGCGGTGTGGAGTGCTTTAGTGTGGCAAACCAAGTTCAAAGGACTTTGGAGTAAAAAAGACCTCAGGTTGAATGAATCCTGCATCTGCCATTTGCCACTAGAAAAACCTCCTTAACCTCTTGGCCTCTCAGTTTCCTCAGATGAGACCCACTTTGCACATTTGTTGCGAGGAGTCAAATGCATTTACATGTGTGCACAAGTACGTATCTCCAAACCCTACAGCACAGAATCGGGCACCTGGCAGGCACTCCTTGCTTTACAACTGTGATGACAACCAGTGAAACTCCAATGCACTGTTGGAGCTCCAGGCATCCTTGAAGGAGAAAGAAATGTGAAAGATTAAAGGTTGAAGAAATTGTGTTATACTTTTTAAAAAAAAATCTTTTTTGACTTCTGGGAATTTATCCAGAAGAACAAGCACTACTGAAGAAAAAACATAGATGCTAGATTTGCAGAACCATCTCAGAACAGCTGAAAGCTAAAAGCCACTACCCGCCCACACTGGAGAAGGAAGAACTTAGTGTACAGGGCACAGTTGCTCAGTGGAACTCTGGGTAGCCATTTGAAAGGACAGGGAGTGAGCTCTTGCAGCAACATGACAACATATTTAGGATCAGGATTTAATATAAGTGAAAAAAGGAAGACAAAGGGATATGACACATGGTTGCAACTTTGTATGTATAATTATAGCTATATATATAACTGTAACTATATATGTGTATTATAACTATATATATATGTGCATGTTCATTCCTCTGTAGAACCAGAAATAATGTGTACAAAATAGAAATAGAATTGGCACAAGGTAGAATATTTTCAGTACTTTTGTACTGCCTTTCCAATAAAACAACAACAAAAAAAAGCATTAGATAGTAGCGTTAGGTAGTACCATTAGGTGGAAAGTCAGTTTTCTGTATTTTCAAAAAAAGCTACCACGATGAGTACTTCTAGTGCCCAGATCTTGGTTTCTAAATACCAATTTCCATTAAAAAGGAACAAGGGTTCCTTTAAGACATTAGTGATTACAGAGCTGAGACGGGGCAAGGCTAAGATGAGCCTGGAATATCTGGTTTGTGTCAGTAAACAGGGAAGTACTCAAAGGCTCATAGAGACAGGTCAAAAGGATACAGAAGCTAGTATGGATGTGCTCCTATGGGTGAAATGTGAGACCACTGGGGTATAAAGATAATGATAGAAAAAAAAATCCATACTTTGATATTTATCCAATGAATAAATAAGTGGGAAAGAAGATAAAGTTCTTCTTTATAGTGGAACACCAACTCTTAAATGTAGAAGGAATGATGGTATTAGAAAATCACCATTAGGTAAAACCCACAGTAGTCGTCGTTTCAAAGAAGAATCATGAATAGATGCTAAGGCCAGTAGGTGAAAGGTTGGTGAGAAACAGGATCTTTACATAGTCTCAAAATGTTTCCTCACAAGATACTTATTAATTACAAGGGAGAAATAGCAAATTCATAGTGGAGAAACGAGGAAGATCCACCTTAACCAAAAGATCGAAGCTAATGTCACCAATATCAGACAGACATTATGTGTCTCCTGATATGAGGCACTAAGAACACAACATGATTTCTGGGTATCTCTGCCAATAATGCATAACTTAATCTAATCATGAGGAACCTTAAACCCAAATCGAAGGACAGTTTATAAAATAAATGGCCTGACTCTTAAAAAAATAACAAGGTCCTAAGTGACAGACTGAGGAATTGTTCTAAATTAAAGGACATTAAAGACACATGGAACCAGGGCGTCTGGGTGGCTCAGTTGATTAAGCGACTGCCTTCGGCTCAGGTCATGATCCTGGAGTGACAGGATTGAGTCCCACATCCGGCTTCCTGCTCAACAGGGAGTCTGCTTCTCCCTCTGACCCTCCCCTCCTCATGTTCTTTTTCTCTCTCAAATAAATAAATAAAATCTGAAGAGAGAGGAAAAAAAAGATACATGGAACTAAATGCAATGTGTGATCCTAAATTGGATTCTTGATCAGAATATTTTTCCATAAAGGCCATCCCTGGGACAACTGTAAAAATCTAAATAGTTTATAGAATACACACACACACACACACACACACAGAGTCAGAAATAAAGAGACAGACAAATAGAGAGCAACAGAGAGAGTGAGAGGGACAGAAAACAAAAAAGCAAATATGACAAAATGCTAACATTTGGGGAATCAGAGTGTGAGGTATATAAGAATTCTTTGTACCATTCTTCCAATTTTTCTGTAAGTTCTAAAATTTCAAAATAAAGTTAAATAATATCTACCAGTGTCATTAGCTTTTTTCTTAAATGTGGTAAAATAAACATAATAATGTTTCATTTTATTAATTTTAAAGTGCATAATTCGATGGCATTTGTACATTCAGAAAGTTGTGCAATCATCACCACTATATAATCCGGAACATTTTCAACATTCCAAAAGAAAACCTCATACCCACGAAGGAGCAACCCCTTCCCCCACCTTCCCCTAGGCCTTGAAAACCATTAAATCTGTTTCCTGTCTCTGTGGATTTGCCTATTTTGGATATTTCTATATACAGATATTCATGCATTATATGGCCTTTTTTGTTTAGCATAATGGTTTCAAGTTTCATCCATATTGCATCAGTACCTGCATCAGTACCTAACTCCTTTTTCCTACTGGATAATGTTCCACTGTATGGGTGTAACACATTTTGTTTCTCCATTCATCAGTCGATGGATATTGGATTATTTCCACATTTTGGTTGTGAATCGTGCTTTGATGAACATTTGCATAAAGTTTTTGTTTCAATGTCTGTTTTTAATTATTTTGGGTATATATCTAGGGAGAGGAATTCCTGGGTCATGTAGTAATTCTATGCTTGAGCATGTACTGAGAAACTGCCAAATTATTTTCTATCGGGTCTGCATCATTTTGCATTCCCATCAGTAACATACGAGGGTTCCAATTTCTGCACATTCTCATCCATGCTTGCTATTGGTTGTCTGGTTGTAGTCATCCTAGTGGATATGAAGTTATAGCTCATTGCTCACTGTGGTTTTGATTTGCATTTCTCTAATAATATTTAATAATACTGAGCACCTTTTCAGGTATTTCATGGCCATTAAGAAAATCTTCTTTAGAGAAATGCCTATTCAACTGCATTGCTTTTTTTTTTTTTAAGATTTTATTTATTTATTTGACAGACAGAGATCACAAGTAGGCAGAGAGGCAGGCAGAGAGAGAGGAAGGGAAGCAGGCTCCCTGTCAAGCAGAGAGCCCGATGCGGGGCTTGAACCCAGGACCCTGGGATCATGACCTGAGCCAAAGGCAGTGGCTTAACCCACTGAGCCACCCAGATGCCCCTGCATTGCTCATTTTTTTAAATTGGGTTTTCTTTCTGTTGTTGAATATTAAGAGTTCTTTAACTATTCTGGATACTAAACCCTTATCAGGTATATATGATTTGCAATTATTTCCTCCAGTTATGTGGGGTGCCTTGGCATACTTTTAAATATAGTATCCCATGAAGCCAAAAGTTTTTAATTTGGATGAAGCCAATTTACCTATTTTTCTTCTGTTGCCTGTGTTTTGGTGTCATATCCAAGAAACCATCGTCAGATCCAAGGTCATGAAAATTTGCCCCTGTTTTCTTATAAGGGATTTACAGTTTTAACTCTTATATGAGTCTTTGATTCATTTTGAGTTAAATTTTTGTATATGATGTGAGGTAAGGGTCCAATTTCTTTTTCTCTCTCTCTCTTTTTTTTTTTTTGTATGTAGATATTGAGTTGTGCAATCATCATTTACTGAAAATGATAAGGAAATGATAAATTTCCTCACTGAATAGTCTTGGCAAATTTGCTGAGAAATAGTTGACAATAGACACATGCTTTTATTTTGATGCTTTCAATCCTGTTCCATCTATCTCCATTTCTATCCGTGTGTTAGTACAACGTTGTTTTGATTACTGTAACTTTAGAGTAAGTTTTGAAATCAGAAAGTGGTAGTTCTCCAACTTTTTTTTTTTTCAAGATTGTTTTGGCAAAATGGAGTAGCTTGCAAAATTCCATATGAATTTTTGAATCAACATTTCTGCCCCCCCCAAAAAAAAAGCTTTCGGGATTTTGATAAGGATTGCTTTGAATCTGTCCATCACTTTGGATAGTATTATCATCCTAACAATATTAACTATTCCAGGGGTGCCTGGCTGGCGCCGTTAGTAGAGCATCTGACTCTTGATCTTAAGGTTGTAAGTTTAAGCCCCACATTGGGCATGGGGCCTACTTAAAAGAATAAGTAAATAAAAAACTCTTCCAACCCATGAACACTGATGTCTCCCCATTTTCTTATATCTTCTTTTCATTTCTTTCAATGGTATTTTATAGTTTTTAATGTAAACATCTTGCACTGCCTCTGTTAAATTTACTTCTCAGGATTTTATTCTTCTTGATGCTATTGTGAATGGGATTGTTTTCTTCATTTCTTTTTTAGATTAAAAATAAAACTGATTTTTATGTGAAAGGAATAAAACTTTAGATAGAAATAAAACTGATTTTGGGGGCACCTGGGTGTCTCAGTGGATTGAGGCCTCTGCCTTCAGCTTGGGTCGTGATCTTGGGGTCCTGGGATCGAGCCTCTTGTCGGGCTCTCTGCTCGGTGGGGAGCCTGCCTCTCTGCCTACTTGTGATCTCTGTTAAATAAAATAAATGGAATCTTAAAAAAAAAAAGGAAATAACACTGATTTTTAATGTGTTGATCTTCTATCCCACAAACAATGCTTAATTTATTTAAATCTAATTGTGTGTGTATGAACTCACTCCGATTTTCTATATAGAAGATTGTGTCATATGGGAAGAGAGAAAACTTTCTTTCTTTCTAAACTGGATGTCTTTTTCCCTTTTTTTCCCCCCCTACTGAATTACCCTGGCTGGAATGTTCGGTATAATGTTGAAGAGAAATGGCAAGAGTAGGTATGCTTGTCTTATAAGTGATCTTAGGGGTAAAACTTTGAGTCTTTCACCTCTGAGTGTACTAGCTATGTGGTTTTCATAAACACTCCTTATCAGGTTGGGTACATTCCCCCACTGTTACCACAGTGATTTTTCCCCCTAAAATGCTCAAATCACCAAGCACTCTCTTGCTTAAAACCCTTCAGCGAGTTCCCATCTTCTTCAGCATCAAATCAAGTCCTTGAGCCTGGCACACAGGACCCTCAAGATCTGATTTCTCTTGAGTTCTCTGATTTCATGTCCCCACACCTATTCTCTGGGACAGATTCACAGACATGTCATTTCTTTACATACACTGTCCCCTCAGTTTGGAGCAGTGACACTTTTGCAAAAGGTTTCTTTCCCTTACCACATCCCATCTCCCTGCCCTTCCCACCTTCAAGTAGTCTCCATGCTGCTCCTGAGTGAATTCCATCAGCGTCTGGCACACTACATTACAACCATCTCCTCACCCTCTCTGCCTTCCTGAACACTGTGAGACCTTGGAAAGCAAAGACTGGATCTTTCATTTCCGTATCCTTAGCTAATATAGGACTTGGTGAATAAACAAAGACTTCTATTTTATTAGTACTTAAGAATGTATATTGTAAGTCCTAATAGAGGAAGATCTGGATAAGAATAAAGTCACACATTCAAAGACTCAGGAAGTTACATGCTGGGACTTAATCAGCTCAGCACCTCCAAACCCCAATCTGACAGTCATGCAGATTAATTTTGCTTTCACAGTCACCTGAATAATGCATATACTTACTTCCATCAAAGAATGATATTCTATAAATCTTGGTGTTCTCTTTTCGTTCAGGTTGCCAGGAAGCTCAAAATATTAATGCCTTACTATGTGGTAACAATTAGTCCTAGAATCTAGCATGTTTGTTTCTTCTTGCTTATCCTTTGCTTTTCTAATTTTTTTTAGAGTTTGCTTATTTATAATCTCTACACCCAACATAGGGCTCAAACACATGACCCCAAGATCAAGAGTTGCATGCTCCACTGATTGGGCCAACTAGACACCCCTGCTTTTCTGTTTTCAATAATCTTAATTTATATATGCCTTTTTGGAGAAAAGCAGAACATGAATATGTAAACATACAAATACACCAAATATATTGCATTATTTCTTGTTAGTGTAGAAGTGCACAGGTGATTAAGGTAACAATTAGTAGAACAGAGTCACAGCCATTGAGACAGACTTTGCCTGCAGTTACGACGACTGCACAGCCATTGCTAGGTTGGGATCTCTTAACTGAAACCAGGAGTCGGGTGGATTTCATTCACCACGGAGTGAAAAAATAAATATCTTGTTGGTACAGAGAATTTTCAGACCCTCAAACTTTTCTACAACTGACTCCTTCTTATCATTACAGAACTTTTACATCAGAGAGCATTAAGAAGGAAAGGTAAATTTTTCTGATATCCGGTGAAGTAGAGAAGCAGAGCCTGGATGAACTTGACCGTCCAGTACAAGCCCCTATCTTTTTAAATGCAGAAGTGACATGCACCACTCTGAGTGTAGAGCTCCACGATTTTGTTTTCCTTCTCCCCCAGATCTAGTTGGTCACCAGGCCTGCTAGAGTTCCCCCTGGAATATTCCTCTTCCCCTTCCTTCTCACTCCCAGGTCTCCCTCTTCCTGTCCTAGGCTCCTGACAGCTCTTGGCTCAGGCATGAATGTATAGGCAAGACGCCTGCATCCTCTCCAGGGTCACTGTCACCTCTTGCGTCATATCCACAAGTTCTCGGCTTAGGACATGTTGCTGTATGATCGCTGCTATTCTTCTGAGTAGAATCTTCTCCCCTCCCAGTATCTCCCTTATCTCATCGCGCTAATTAATTCCTGCTCATCCTTCAAGTCTCAGCTCAAGGTAGCTTCTCCTAATGACCCCAGAACCTCCCTAGGTGCTCCCAAAGCACCTGTTCTCATCCTAACCTCACTGCTGTCTACCTGCCTCACTAGGCTGTGAGCTCCTTAAGATCAGGGAGTCAATATTTACCAATGAGTTCCCACATTAGAAATCTGACCGACCAGAGGAGGTCTCAGGAAATGCTTATTGAATTAAAGTGAACACACCCAGCACACTGTTTAGTAAATGCATCGGAAGCGGGCCTCACTCATTACATTTTCCACAAAATGTGAGACATGGATCTCACCAACTCCCAGCAGTCTATGCTTTTTTTTTTTTAACCTAATCCTTCTAAATTTATTAAGTCCCTCCCACTCCTTCCCCTGATCTTTCCCTCATCTAATTAAAAAAAAAATCCTTAATCCATTTGGATTTGACTTGGATTTGTTTTCAAACTGAAAATCAATTGTCCTAAACACCGTTTATTAAATGAACTCTTTCTTTCCTTATTCATTTGAGGTATAGCCTTAGCTTTTATTAAATTCTTATAAAAATATAATTTGTTTTGGGAACTATCTCTTCTACTCCATTAGATATATTACCATATGGGTTTAGTTACTATCATTTTAATATACTGACCTAGCTATTTGCTTTTTAATGTGACTATGTTGTTCAGAGTAAGAAACTAGAGAGGAATATTTTAAACATACAGATAAGTAAAGAAAAAATTAAATTACCCACACTCCCGTAATGTAGAGATTAACCATAATAATCATTTTGATGTAAAAAGGGTGGCTTTCTTAGCTGACTTCCACTTTACCATCTTGCCAGATTAACTGACATTTCTGTACTCCCCCGTGGAAGGTACTGGTTGATGTCATAGCAGGCTGAATGTTCCTGGGGGCAAGTGTACTTCGTTCTCAACATCAGTGGACTATGCTTAGCAAGAGTCAGGTGTGTTTATTCCAACATGTTATGTCAGGTGCACTGTTTATTCTAATGGTAGGATTATTTATATCACACATACTGATAAAAACAATGTGTATAAAGAGAGCAATTGCAAAGAAAACTAAGTTGAAAGCTAAAGATACTAAAAATATTACTCTCGAATTATGTGTGTGTGAGAATTCTAAACAATGGAAAGAAATTATAAAAATCTGGGAGTCCATACACAGCTGGCTTCATAAGCGTGTCTAAACTCCTGATCTACTTTTAAAATCCAATATTTCACTTATCACATTTTTAGGTGGTTACATTATTGGTGCGGTTAGTGCAAAAAAAAGACAGCAGACAACTTCAGAGGAGTCAGTCATAAAAAAGAACTATACCTATGTAAAAGATTAGCCAATATTTACTTGTATTCAAAAATTTTTTCAATAATGATTCTCTTCATTAACCAAATTTTTCAATTAACTGATTAACTACCAGTGCTTACAGAATTGCATCTACTATACCATCAGTCATTTAAAAATGTATAAAAATTGACTTACATAAATGAGATCAGGCTGTCAATACTGTTTTATCCCTTTTCCATTGATTATAGATATTACAAGTCATTAAATATTACTCATTTTTAATACCTGACTCGTTACTCCTATTAAAGTTCTATTCAATGCTTCCTCCCCCAACCCCCAACCCCATGCTTCCTTTTATTAGACATGTAAAACTATGTACCTTTTTTGACTTCCTCTTTGCAGGACTGACAGAAAACTAGCAGTTCAGTGTTATGCTCATCCTTGGGTTTCTTATACAGCTAATTTTCCTTTCTCAGTTTTCATTTTCCTTTTATTTTTAATTTTAATTTTGTTGTTGTTTTATTTTCTAAGTTATGAGAATCCTTCTTGGCAGATGGACTCTGGATCAGACACAAATGCCTAATATCCTGTCTCCAAAAATAAAGTTATATCGTAAGTACGAATGACTAAAAGCCCTTTTGTTTTGCCTTGAAGGCAATTCTACTGTCGCCTCCCTAGACTGACATACCTGGCCAGGGAGCTTATAACTATCTAGAAAGCTTTAAGACATCTATTGAAATTGCTGATTAAGTCCATGAAATGGTCTAATAGCTTAGCTTTGTGTTTTCTGAAAACCCAAATTAAATCAAGGTGCATCTTCTATTTTTTTCAGTGAATGCATAATATCAAATTAAAGGCACAAGTTACTTCTTGCTTTCACTGCTCCATGCCATGACTAAAAAATATATGAAGAAGCAGTGATTAGTTTCACAGCACTTGATCAGAGATCTAAGGCCAAAGATTCTCATAGCATACTGGCTTCTTTCTGAATCTTTCAACACCCGTAAGAGCTTGAGTTACTTAGCTCTTTGAAACTCAAATCTCAATCCTAACTTACATATTAACCTCAAGTGCACAAACAGTATTCTTCCTGAAAGAAGTCTTATTTTTATTTTCTAAAATTGGAAATTGAACACAGACTATACTTTCCACAGCCAAAGAGAAAAAAAATCTAGGTACCTTTTAGGAGATGTGAAGCTTTTCACAGGTTCTTTAATCACTAGGTGAGCTATAGAACAAGAAATTGTGTAAGTTTGCAACAGAACCGCTGAAAAAAAGAATTAACAGTCTAGACTTACTAATATTCTTCAGTATGTCAAATACTTCCAGTGTTTAAGGATACCTCACAAATGTCCTATCACAACTTTTAGCAAGGTGGTATAGATAAACATCTGGGGCTATCATCTGGGCATCATTCATGTTTACTCATGAAAAGCAGTCTGTAGAGCAGCTACTCGAAGTCCAAAATTATGAAACAAATTAGGAGAGGTTTATTGGTAGTACAAAAGATCTTCTACTTATTAACATCCCCTTCCTTAGTCCTCAGTATCATTTAAAATACAATTCATCTTAAACAAACTTGATTTTTCTAAGCTTTAATGGGGCACAGCCACTGTATAATTGAGGGCATACCACAGCTTCACAAACCCACTAACTCAGCACAGATCTAGGCTTCAAGTTATGTGCAGGGCACGGTACCAGACAAAAGTGTTTTCCATTGTAAATGTGATCGAAGAGGCTTTTTTTCTATTCTACTTAATGACTTATTCAGTTGCAACCTTAGCATTCACAAGGCAACTCAGACCCAAGCTTGGTCGGGCAGTGGATGAACTTTGTACTTCTTTAGTCTGTAGCATTTTTATACTGTGCACTTCAAGGATGGTAGGACATGCTGAGAGGGGCTAGAAAGGAAGAACTGGAAAATTCTAGGGCACCCTTGCAGCATAATGACCTAATCCAAGATGGTCAAGATGTTGCCAAGGATCACTTCCCATTGACAAGTAGGATATGCTGCCCCAAAATATGACTGTAGGATTTCAAAACACGCTATCTCCCAAAATGCCATTTTGGTATATTGATCATTTTCAACTGTAGGTACTTGAAAAGTAGTAAATGCAGGAAGAGGCCTTCTCTGAACTCTCCTGACCTACCTTAAGACAGATCCTCCAAAAGGAACTCAACTGTCATCAACTCTGTTCTTGGGAGGTTCATCAACTGGGGAAAAGATTTATCACAGTGGACAAGAAGTCAACACTACACCCAGGCAAAATTTTTCACAAACTGTCTTACCTCTCCTTTATTCTTCTAAGGGGCCACTCACCTTTCTTAAAAATCCTCTCTTCTCAAAAAAAAAAGAAAAAAATCATCTCTTCTCCCCTAACAAAGCTACCTCACTCCCCTCCCCTTTCCCTAGTAAGATGGTATTTAAGCTTGAATTTTAAGCCACCTTGGGGGGGGGTAATCAATTTTCCCTGGGTATCTCCCATGTATACATGAGGTATACATGTTAATACACTTCTGCAGGCTTATCTCTCATTAATCTGTCTTCTGTTATGGGGGGAGAGGTCTCAACTAAAAATTCAGAAGGGTAGGGGGAAAATTATTTTCCTCCCTTACACTACTATTAATCACCACCCTGGACATGGGAAAGTGTTCCAACACAGTAGACAATGACAATCTTTCCTATAAAATTTTATTTATTACATAAAAAATTCTATACATTTGTTAGACTAAAATACAGTTTTCATTATAATTCTGGCAACTGAGTCAGTACACAGAGAAAACTTAGCATTGGATCAGCACTTTTTTTCTAGTTCATATTTCTGCACAAGAAAAACATTTCAAAGCTCCATTTCATAGAGGCTCATTGTACTCTGAAGCCAGATGGAATTCCATCCAATTCAGAGCTCTTGGAAGTTAATTTCCCAGCAAGATTTGATAACTCCAGAAAGTTAATTGCTTAATATACATATTTTTAAAGTCCTCTGAGAGCATAATGCTCTGTCTGTAAAGTCTGCACTGTGTCAACAATGACAGTCACAAATAGTAGGGCTACAACCGTGTCTGTGGGGCATGTGCAAGCACCTACATGTTTGTTCCCCCACCTGAATACAGTGTAGTGACACTGGGATAAGGAAAAGCTCAAAATGACCCTAAGGGAAAGGATCCCGAACTGTAGAATTCATGGAAGGCTGAACTCTGATCCTATAGTTCATAATGGACAGACAGGACATGATACAAGAATCCATTTTGACACTATGAAATAGGATGCAAATGGCAAAAGAAAATGACAAAGACAAAAAGGCATCAGGTTAAGAAATATGTGGCACCACAACATATTTCTCATGCTGGATCACACAACAGTGAGTGATCAAGACACACTGATGCGTGTTTTCTATTCCTATCACCCCATCCATACCCTGGGCTGGGCCGGACACTGGATATAAGCCTCAGAGCCTGAGAGATCAAGAGCAGGTCCCTATTGCACTGACTCATCTTAAAGCTCAGCTGCCTATTCTAGGACTTCTACTCTATACTCCCAAAGTTCAGATAGGCTGAGCCAGCAAGTACTTAAAAGTTGGACCTTTGGTCTGCAGAAGATATGCTTTTGTCTTTGGTTGTTTTTCCAGAGCCCCTGTAATTTTGTTAGGTGCCCTCCATACTTTTCTCCCTACTTTTTGGTTGGTTGGTTGTAATGTTTTTCCTCCTATAATCAGATCAGCTAACAGCCCACTAAACTTATTTCATTGGGTACAAGACCTGTTTGAAGTGCATTCAGTGGTCAAGAATATTCTGAGACAATACCATTGAAACTTCTTTTCATTATGGAGCCCCTATTACCCTTTTATAGGAAGGAAGAAGTCAGAAAACCTCAGCAACACAATATAATCTTGTAGCACTAAGGCAGCATAGAAGAAAGGTAACTTTCCCTGTGCTAAGTCTCCGAAACTCAAAACCAGCACAGAAACAAGAGGAGCCAAAAAGAACTTCTGAGCACACACTACTACTGGAAGGAACCCAGATGATGGAGAAAATTTACTTAAGAGTCTCTGTCTCAAATCATCAGCCCCTGACACTGTCTTATTATTGTCTCATTCCTGTGAGGTATCTAACACAATTTATGAATCCTGGCCTGGTGATCAACATGGTAAATAGAGAGTGCTCACATTTTCTAGTGGCAGGTAGAATGGTCCGTGGGATGCTGGCTGGAGCTTCCTCTCAGTTCCATGCCCATTTATTCAAGTCTTCTTTTCAGTCCTTAATTTTACTTACACAGAATGATTTAACACAAATTCCTGAAAAAAATACCTAACTCAAACTACATTCCAATCGGATGGGAAGGGTAGATCAGATTCAGATGGGAGGATCAGAACATTCTAAGTCATACATGTCTACAACAAAAGGAATGTCAAATGCAGATACTTACAGTGGACTTAGGCCCTTTTTCACCTGTTATAGGAATTTCCACCCACGGTCTCTCCATTTGCTACTGTAGAAGGTTCATTAAAGCTCTTCTGGAGGTGCGGGGTGGGGGAGGGAGCTGACTCTCCTTTCTTGTCCAGCCAGTTATGAGATTCCCACTGGTTCCTTCAGCTTGAAAATGTAGGTAAGGGTTTGATGTCTGACTACAAATCATGACTCACTGGAATCAAATCTTAAAAGAACTTCAAACTCTTTAAGGATTTCTGCCTGCTCTTTTTTTAAGGGTCCTGAGGGCCCTCCATGTAGATGCAGCACGCTTACCTAATAGTAGGGTTGAGATGTGAAGAAACCCACATGCTTCCCTAAAGAAGCAGGGATGGATGCAGGGGAGTGGAGGCACAGTCTCGTTGGCAGAGTGGCCAAAGTCTCAAAAACAGTCAAAACAAAGAAACACCTCCTTGATGTAACTAGGAAGAAAAACAACGTTTGAATTCCCTTCCTCCCACCCACCAGCATCTGCTCCTCCAACTTTCCACTAAAATATTGTCAACTGTAAACTACACCGAGTTTGCTAATTTCTCGTCATCTTCAACTGTTACTGGCCACAATGACTGATGACGTATTTTTGGACAGTGATCTACTGATAGCATTTGTCGTATTTGAGAAGCAAAAAAGAATCCAGTGCTTTGGTTGATGGATAATTATAAGATTCTTGGATTTTTTTGCCCACTGCAAAAAACTGGGTAGCTTGCCAAAATCCCCCCCCAACACATCCCATCACACCTCCAAGGAATGAAATCTTACTCTTGAAGATTCAGTGTTGACCATTTTCTTACTCCTTTCAGATTAGTGTGGTTTCGGTTTCCAAAGTTAGTACTAAATCAAAGTCTTCAGGTTATACAAATAATTCCAAGTTATAAGTAGGTAAGTACCATATTATAAGTATTTTTAGTGGAGGCCCAATCACTACTTTATTTCAAAACATGTTATCAAACCAACTTTAGGGCAGCCTTTGATTTGTGTGTGTTAGGCCTTAAGGGGATGGTGGGTTGGAGGCTGGCAGATAGAGGGTCCTGAAATTCTATTACCATTTCAAATGTTCATAAATGTACTATGTGCTTTTGAGAGAAAGTCCATTACTTTCATAAGCTTCTCAAAGGGGCCCATAGTTCTCTCAAAAGATTAAGAACCTGCTTAATATTAAATATTAAATTCAGGTCTTAGCAAGTAAAACAGAAATTCTTGAAACATTTGGGAATTACAGTGATTTCATATTCAGCTAGATCTTGACTTGACCTTGAGTAACCTAAAAGCTTCATTATTCCGAGTACCCTGGCCTGGAGTATTTATTCCTCAGGAAATCATTTTAGTTGTAAAACTTGAGTATCAAAATGGAATAAAATTGCCTAATATTTTGGTTCCTAATAATTTCATATCTTTTCCACAAATTTACTATTGAGTTCCTTTAGAAAATATCAAACTTAAATCCTTTCCATGTCATTTACAAAAGTGATCATTGTTTATGCAATACTGAAACACCATTTGCCATTTTTTATGCATATAAAAATCCTGAAGATGGGAAAGAAAGCACTATAGTATTTCTATAGAAAGGTTTTCCATAGAAATTCTCAAATTTAAAAACTTTGCATTGAAGCCTTCTATAAGAAAGTTGTTTTAAAAGTTTGAATCTTAGATTAAAGTTTTCTCTTAAAATGTGGAGAGTAAGAATTTGGCTCACGTTTATGAAATCTGAATGGGGCAAGTGTGCTGTTTTAAACTGGCAAGTGTATACAACATAGTTTTTTGTTTTGTTTTCTGAAGTTTGTTACAAGCATTAGATTTTTCTCTTGGCACATTCAAGTGTCCTGCTTTCAAAATTTAGGCTATGTGCCGCTAATCAAAAATGAGCTAATTTCAAAAACAGCCACTGTATCTGAACAGTGCCTACTTTTCAAAAGGGCTAATATGCATCCTGAGTACACAAAGATACATGAATATGCATTTAAAGCAAAAGGCAGTCTATGCTGTGAATTTATAATACACAAATCTCTGCTTTATGTGTATTTACTTATGAACCTGCAATTTTCCAATATATATTCACAGACCACGTCTTAACAACTCTAGGCAAGCCCTTATAGTGCACTCCTATCTGTCAGATGGAATATATGAAAAGAATACAGAAATTAACTCTGGCAGGTGCATTTATAAGCCTCCAGACTCTCAGGATTTTTTTTTTTTTTTTAAGTAGCAATAAAAAAGCAGTAGAGAACTTATTGAAAGGTGAAAGCTTAAAGACTTTTCTGAAGGTAACGTCTCGTAGGCTACGTTAAGGCTACTGGAAACTCCAGAAATATAAATGAGAAGGTTACTGACCAAAGACAAAATAAAATGCTTAGGTCACCATAATTGGCAGCTCTGGTTTTGGGACTGACCCTACAGTCCTATTTTGTTGTTGCGGTGGTTTAGGGGTGGGGGAAGATCTCCTGAAATGGCCTTTATTAGCTAGTACTGGCGCATGGTGGAAATGGTTGAAATTTGGGGGGCACGGATATGCCCTGATAATTCGGTGCCCGTAGTTCTGGTGGTAGAAGCATTACTCTGGTATAAAGCAGCAGGTCAGCATCAGGATAAAGGAAGGAGTCATCTCTTCACTACTCCCTACTGGGATGAAGTCCTGAAACTGCCCTGGAAAGACAAGGGTCCTTGGCAGATACCAAGGTCAATGGTACTGGCAATTGGCAGCTTAATGTTCTTTGCTTAAAAAAAAAAAAAAAAAATGGAAGAGTAAGGGAACATCTCTACAAAGGAAAAAAAAAATTATTTCCAGCATAATTTTAAAAGAGACCCAGTGAGTACCTCTTCTCCAACCATTACAGAAAAAGTTTGGGGACCAGCACACAGTTAAGCTACTTAAATTGCGGTAACATAGGACTTAATCATGCTATAGGATAGGATAAAAGCTCTAATCCTAAACATTAAGCATTGCATTAAATGGTTTAAAGGAACAACCTGCTTTGAGCTCTGCTCATCTATGCAAGGATTATATAATCTCAACGCCCTAGCGAAATTACTAATGTTTACCTAACGTACTGGTTAAGCCTCCCCTAGAAGATGGGTTTCTTGGATTTATACTGAAATATGACCTTTTCCTTTCCACTTTATATGACTGCAGCACTACCTCTTGAGGCGGGAGCCTGCAAAGTCTAAATCAGGTACCAGAGCCTTTTGCTGATGGCAGAACCCACAGTGATGCTTGGGTCCCCACGATCACCACTTACACTGGAGGACCTTAACTGTACTCTGGATATGTTGGTACTGAACACGACTTTGAAGATCCACCACAGAAAAAGACACAGACCACAACACAGAGTCAATGGCTTCTAAAATTATTCAGGTCACCACATATCACAGATAATTTTTGTTCTTCATCTATTCTTCTCACTTGGGCAGAAGATGGAGGCAGTGAGCATTGAATAGCAGTAAGGCAGCCCAGAGCTAGCTGAAGAATGACTCGCGATGAATGAAAGAGGCAGCAGGAATATCCAAACATAACCCCAAAACATTGAAATATTGCTAAAAAGCCTCTGTGAGGCTTTATAAAATGTATCAAGGAATGAAGCTCATATGAGAGTGATATTCTCTACATTAAATATCTCTCTGTATGTGCCTGGGTAACACATATATGCAGAGAAGCATATATCTACCTATGTGGCACACACATTTACTTAAGGAACACAGCCTAGTAATTAATTTGGAACTCAAATGACATGGTTACACATAGATCATAATTTCTAAACACAATGTTAGTAAAACAAAATTTATTTGTAAAACAGGACCTGTTATATAAAATGGCACACGATCAAGTTATACAAAAATACAAAATTTCTTTCTGATTACAGTTCTAGTTGCAAATGATAATTAGAAAGCATTCCTGGTGGTTTCCAAATAGCTGAGATTGCGAGCAAATGAACAGGGGAGCAGCGAGAGTCCATGATGCTGGGATGTCCAAGTGAGTAGAACCTAATTTCCAAAATTCAAGACTTCCATCAGGTCACTTTGGAGGGACATCTCCTAAAACAGCTAGCTCCTAGAATGTCTTCTGTTCTGATACTCATCTTGCAAACTTTTTCCAATCCTAAATTTAGTTCCCAATGTCTCTTAATGTCCAAAATCTGTGTGGCTATGAAACAGAAGGTATTCTGAATTTTCTTACATGATTTGCTCTCTCATCTATTTGGATAATTGTTAGTTACACAATTATATTTATTCCATTTCAGAGGATACAAAAAGAGTACAATGATACTGTCTGGCGATGTTAGATGTTAACTTCTGGAGGATTATTGTTTCAAAATAGCTATTCTCAGGTTTCCCAGGTCTTGCCAAGATAAGAGCTCTTAACTGTGTGTGTTTTGTTTTGTTGTTGTTGTTTTTTTTTTTTTAATCCAGACTCTTATTGCAAATATTCTGAAAAATCAGAAATATTACATGAGCTTTGAAAAGAAACCAAGGCATTTAGCAAATTTTAGCCTAGCTAGAGTAAAGAACACGGATACTAAAAAAAAAAAAAAAAAGAAAAAAGAAAAAATACAATTTACCTTTTGCAGCAATTTAAAGGTCTAACCCTTTGAAAGCAAGCACATGAGCAAACCGCTGCTTATTAAGCCCTAGTGACATTAATTGTATGCATTTCCATAATACCGGTCTAACTCACTGTCTACTTCTGATAAGAGGCAATGCTTTCTTTCAAAAGATTCTTCTTCCATGGAATGATAAAATGCTGAGGCTTTTTTTTTTTTTTTGTACAGAGCCTGTATTTAGTGCAATAAGTTTAAAAAATCTGCTCTGAAATATTTACTTTACATTAACAAAAATAGCTTTTTTTAAAAAAATCGTAACAAAAAGGAGTTATCGCATAAACAGATCATGAATTATTCTTAGCAAATTACACTTTTTTTTTTCCTTAAAGCATTCACCATTACAATAAGCAGAACAATGGAATATTAGCCATTCATATCTGGTAAGCTTCAGGAATAAAAAAGAAAAACAACGAGAAACAAAAAAACCCCAAACCCATTCCCGAACAAAAAGAATATTCAACACTTGAGGATCAAAACATAACCAATTCTTCAGTTAAACATTGTAGAATTCTGGATATTTAATGAATTGCAGAGGAGAGGAGCACCTGCCAGTATGGTTTCAGATTTTACAGCAAGTATTTGAATAAAATGGCCACTTAGCCTGGAGCCACTGAAGGTCCTTAGGAGCAGAAGCCCAAGCACTGGAATTTGCAATGCTTTGTGTTCCATGTTTCTCTCCCTTTTTTATTCCTCCCAGCATTACTTAATCTGCAAATCAATACACGGAAACTTAAAGGCTAAAGTTGCTGGGCGCCCCAGCTTCCCTTCAAATCAGTCACACCAATGTGTGGAGGGTGCTACTAAAGTAAGAAATGAAAGAAAGACAAACTATAAGAACAAAGTTTGCATAAGAAAGATTATCTACCCTTTTCTTTTTAACCTACTCTCTTATAGAAGCTTAGGGTAAACTACAAATACCTGAGGAGTTGGTTACTTTTTAATGTTGGCTGACAAATGCATGAGCTATTATGAAAATTCCCATATTGAGTCCACTAGTATGTTTCTAAAAGTAAAATGACATGGCTTCTTTGATTGGGGAAAACTGATTGGAGTATCTCCTTATTTATCTGAAAGCATATGCCTAGTCTCGTCCCGCTAGGACTTATGCATCAGTAAAGTAAGACCTTGATTTTTATGCACACATCAGGGAAATCACCCCTGAATAAACTTTAGACAGAGAATTCGGTACAATCATTTTACCTAATTTAAATAACTAAAGTTAAAATCTCCTCTAAGTTATTAAAAATGTTAATCAGATATGAATCTTAACATTTCCATTAAGACAATTACAATTGAAAACATTAAATGACGGCAGTTGCCTTGTAAAAGCCACCCGTATGAAAGGAGTACATGTTTGACAAAAATAAGCATAAAAAAGGTATTAAATCCCTGTTCCTTTTCTCTGATTTTGGCTGATTATGTGTGTGTGTGTATATACATATACATATATATACACACATACATATACATATATACACACACCCACACACACAAATACATAGTTATGTGTATATATTGTTTTGGAATGTCAATGGGTTCCGTAACGGTCGGCTAGGTTCAAGCAGAACTTGCTCCCGAAGCCTAGAAAACAAAGTCATACAGAGTAGAATCTTAGACAATTACCATTAAAAGGAGGTCATGAACGATGTTACAAATACATAGATGGTCACAAGCGGCAACAAAGCAAAATGGATTGAGAGCCCTTCTCCCCAAACCTATATTCCAAGGGGCTGCAATTCCTATGAAGGTGGAAAGTCACACTTCTGGGTAAGCTCTGAGATATGCAGAGAATACATCTCCCGCCTACGTTGCTGCAGTGTCCAGGTTTTTCCCCTCCCTTTCCTCTATAAATTCTTTCCTATAGGCAGAAGGCCGAGTGTCTCCTTCTTTAACTTCTACATCACATGTGATCAATTTTTCTAAAATAATTTTCAAAGATGTATAGGGTGACCTCACAAACCTTTGACGTTTCCTTAACTAGTGAGTTTCTCTCAAAAAAAAAAAGAAAAGAAAAAAAGTCCACGAGGAAAACTGGAAGTACTTATATTTTAGTTCAATGATTCCCTGTCAAAAAGGAAATTTAAAAGCTCATTTTTTTCCCTGAACATTATTCTATAGGCTAAAAGTAAATTCTAAAGTAAAATATCCCACTAAGAAAGAAGATAGACCAGTGAACTTAAACAGCAGGTTGTACAGATATGGCAAAATAGGTATGATGCTTTCATACAACTTTCATATATGGGAATAACATGTGAATTAAAACAAGCAAATACAAATAAACAATACTAAATTCTACCAATCCCCAAACTTTAGTGAGAAATTTCTCAGGTAATTATTTAGGAACACATCCAAGATGGTGGTCAACTCCAACCATGCTAATGGAGAAGAGGGATAAGAATGAGAGGTATTGATTATGCTTCAAGTATTTAACTACTCTGCGAGAAATTTCTCAAATTCTCTCCTGCAAAGTTTTTAAGCCATATAAAAACATCATTCTTAGGGATCAAATGCTGTAATGTCCAAAGCACCAGAAGAACAATGCACATAAAAGAGATATTTCAGGACACAGTGGAGAGTTTTGTCACAAATTTGAAAGCAATGAGCTGATGAACAATATAAAATAAAAGCAAAAAATGAATGAAGATTTTAAAGCAGTGTTTGAGTTAAGGAACAATAATTTAAAACTGAAAGCAATATTAGGGGGAAAAAAATCTTTCTAAGTTCTTAGCTTCTGGTAGAATGCCACATAACTTGGGCAATTCTATTATTATTACCTATGAATTAGGGTTTTGAGGAGAGAAGGCATACTTGCCATCTGGTCTACCACAATTTATCTCTCACTAAAGGATAATGCAAAAAAAAAAAAAATACATGTCAATTCATGGTTCAAACTAAGATAGTGTAGACCTCCACATATTTCTCCCTTTGGAAAAATGACTATTACTGACAAATGATTTAATAGAAGTGCCAACCACTAGAAAGACAGAAAGTGGTAGAGAGAAGAGGGTTTACATTTTAAGATTTTATATTTTACCTTTTTAAATTTATAGGTTGGGAACCTTATTTACTGAACAAGTAAGATAAGCCAAGAATGACACGAAGAAAGCCTTCCTCATTTACCCATGCCACCAGAAGATTGGCAAGAATCTTTACTGCTTTCTCCATTGGCCAGTGGCAAGTAAGAGGGATATAGAAAGGGTAGGGAAGGCAAGCAACCAGACCATGGGCAATGCTGATGGTGCCTCTTGCCCACTCAATGCAGTTCTGGCTAATGCATGCTTAAAACTAAGAGCTCTACATCCTTTTACTTAAAATTAGAGTGATCTATACTTGGGAACTAAACACTGAAGGTATGACTTTATAATCATCAGTGCTATTAAAAGCAACACCAAAATAGGCCTTGGAAGGGGGTTATGGAGAAAGAGTTTATATCTACACATTCTGCTGAGGCTTCAATTTAGGTTGAATATGCAATTATTTTGCATATTCATATGCATATACATATGCCCCTCCCAACCTTAAACGAACCCATTTCCTTTACGCTTATATACTTAAATGGGCTTGTTTTATATTATGTATTTCTCCAGATGGAGACCTATGAAATCAACCACTTACTAAACTAGAAAGAAGAAAGAGGAGTCTTAATCTCACGCTTTTGGAAGTTACGTGCAATGAGAAGTCATGTTATTTAAAATGTACCATTTAAGGAGGGAGGCAATTATATAATATTTTGAAGTCACATGCTCTTTAAGAATACATTGGTAAAATAAGCAGTAATTACACAAATATGTGTGAGAGACATCTGTTATTATGCAGAGGTGAGAATATCTATGGGAAAAGCTACTCAGGATTCTCTTATGCTGACTGAGTTGCTTTTTGTCAAATAAAGTGCAGTACTTATAATACACACGTATCCCTGACCAGAGATAATTTATCCTTCTCACAATCAAGCTGAGATTAGAGAAGACCCGGTTGTCTTTCTGAGCGGGGAATGTGAGTGTTGATGGAAATAACCTTGTTTCCTACTGAAAAATAGCTGAAGAAACAAAGAAAGTACAATCCAGGCAACAGAAGAAAAAGTCAGCAAGGGAAAAAAGACAGCAACAGAAACAAACCAATATTAAAAACGTGGGGGATATGAATTTTAGCAAGTTGAAAGGAATTATTATCACCTTCCAAAAATGACAAAAATCAAACTGTCAGTTCACGTGTGCAACCAAATGTTCAGTCTGATGAAAACCAAACACTGACAGTTAAAAAGGAAAAAAACAAAACAAAACAAAACAAACACCCTCCACCCGAGAAATGGCAATTTTACTTTAGGGACAGAAACAGTCCCTCCCCACCAGGAGCACGGGAAAAGACACTGTTCCTTTCAGCTTACTTTTACAGAAGGTGGTCTCAGTTGTGACAAGAGTTCTGCCATCCAAGTGATGGGTAAACACACAAACAGAAAGAGCAGAACATCCTGCGTGATACAGATAACAACAGCTTCTCCCGAAGAAGTGCAGTCAGTGAAGACACTGAGAGAGAGGAAGTGAAAATGAAACTCTTGGAGGCCGGCCACCTCCTCATCTCCACCTACCATCGGTTTCAGCTCTCTGGCATCAGCAACGCCTCCCTTACCAGCTTCTTTCATTGCTTTTCTACTGTTTTCCACAAACTCCTGCAAAATAGGGACCAAATGGCATAAATTCTTAGGTCCTTCAGATTGTGGTTGGTAGATGAACCTAAGGAGCGTTTACATTTTGGATTCAATGTTAATAAAGGGATGCCCTAAAAACATAGCAATAAGTGATAGTATCACTACACAAGAGCTGCTAAGTTGGTGCGGGTAGGCAGCAATGTCAAGATAAAATCTTTTTTCCATACATTCACTGGGACCATCTCACTCAGGCTCAGAGAGAGAATGTTATTTCTATTTGGAAGAGAAAATACCTAATTATTTTTAAGAGGACTATTTTCCCATAGATTCTTGTTTTATTTGTTGTTTTACTTTTTCCATATCAAGGTTAAAGGGAATAACAAAGACTATTTTACTCCAGAAGGCCCGTCTTTAAAATAACCCTAGAAGGTAAAAGAAAGCACTGATACTAAGCCCAGATAACTCTTTTTACCAAACCAGAAATAAGCTACTTAAAAAAAAAAGTCTATTTGGCTTTGAAATTACTCCATAAAGCAGGAAGACGGGAAGTTACAACAAGAACCTGTGGTAGAAAAGTAGTCAAAATGGGATTATACCCTGAAGGAAACATCTCTATCTTGTCAAAGTTTATGGAGCACTTCTCCATTCGATATACTCATCATTCTTACAGAAGAAAACTAAAAGAAGAAAAAGTGTTATTTTTTTTTAACTCAACTTTTGATCAGAGGTTTAAAAAATAGAAACAAGTAATTCTTCTTTTTTTTTTTAATATTTTATTTATTTATTTGTCAGAGAGAGAGAGAGACAGACAGACAGTGCACAAGCAGGCAGAGGCAGAGAAAGAAGCAGGCTCCCCACCGAGGAGCCCGATGTGGGACTTGATCCCAGGACCCTGGGATCATGACCTGAGCCTAAGGCAGTGGCCTAACCAACTGAGCCACCCAGGCATCCCACAAGTAATTCTTCTTCTTAAGATTTTATCTAAACTGGGAGGGTGCCTGGGTGGCTCAGTGGGTTAAGCCGCTGCCTTCAGCTCAGGTCATGATCTCAGGATCCTGGGATCAAGTCCCGGATCACATCGGGCTCTCTGCTCAGCAGGGAGCCTGCTTCCCTCACTCGCTCTCAAATGCCTTCATCAAAAAGGAGATGGAATGCTCACAAGTCAAATTCCATCACAAGAAAAACCAGTTAGAATTATAGTATAGACATTATGGAAATGGCCAAAATGTAGTTCTCAGTGAAAGATATTCAGTACCAAATACGTCAGCTAAATCATTTGGAATTTTTGTGACTGGGAGAGGGGAAAAAAGGAATCTATTTTATTCAATGACACATTTTATTTATTTATTTATAAGATTGTATTTATTTACTTGAGAGAGAGACAGACAGAGCATGAGAACGGAAGGTCAGAGGGAGAAGCCGACTCCCAACAGAGCAGGGAGCACAATGTGGGACAGGATCCTGGGGCTCCAGGATCATGACCTGAGCCGAAGGCAGTCACTTAACCAACTGTACCTCCCAGGCTTCCCGACATATTTATTTTATTTTAATTTTTATATTTTTATTTTTTTAAAGATTTTATTTATTTATTTGACAGACAGAGATCACAAGTAGACAGGCAGGCAGAGAAGGTGGGGGGGGGTGTAGCAGGCTCCCTGCTCGAGCTGGGGCTCGATCCCAGAACCCTGGGATCATGACCTGAGCCAAAGGCAGAGGCTTTAACCCACTGAGCCACCCAGGCACCCCCCGACATATTTATTAGACTTAACTAGATAAACCATGCTCCTGGAAGAGGACTTGTTAACTCAATGTCTAATGTTCAGTCTTCAACATTACCCACCCTTCAGACAGGAACATTTCACAGCTTACTAGCAAAGTACTATTAAGTATCCTTAATTTGGTAGCATTTGACAGTGTTAACAGTATTTGAACCATTTAAGTAGGATTTCTAAATTTTAAAAAATTTCTATTGAGATTCTAACATAGGGAATCTGCAGAGTCTACATAACTATACCGTAACTATAAAGAATCTGAATGTAATACCTTTATCTTTGGATCTTGACTTACAGAAAACAATACAATCAATCAGGGTCTGTTCATCTGTATTCATTATGAAACACTTTCAATTTGGCCTGGCATACTTAGGATAATGAGTTTTAATGGGGCTGATGGCAATAATATTTGGAAAGGTGATAGAGAAATACAAGCAGGTACTACAACCTGGGAAGTCTTTGAGCTCCACTTTAGGAAATGGCACTTAGAACATCAGTAGTCCAGTGTTCCAATTCAAGGGCTAAAATGCAGGTTTAAAAAGTCAATTCTAATCCATCTAATCACAGAGAGGGAGGCAGGAGTTTGAAATAATGTGAATTGGGGCTACCTAATGGTTGTTGCTCCAGCTATAAACGGTCCCATCCACGCCAAGAAGAGCTCCTTCCCTGATTTCCCCAAGACTAAGCTCATTCATGAGCACTACAGGTCTCATCCTCAATTACTCAGTTGCATATAATAGCGATGAAATATAGACAACGTCTTGCAAAAATTCTGAATCGTATTTTTACCCCTAAAGCAATTGAGGGCATTTGAAGTACTTACCATCAGCACTTTATCCATATAGAATTCTCTGCCAGGGCTCCCATCATTGTATTTTGTATCAATGGCAAAACACAAGAATAATACATCCACTACCATTTCGTAAATGGACAGGAAGCAATGAGCGACTAGGAAAGCAAAGAGGCAGACGATGATCAGAGGCAGCACCCAGACTGTGTAATCTTGCTGGTAGTTGAGCAGCATAATCCCAGCCAAGCCTGTGCTGCAGACTATCAGCACCTGAAGCAGAGAGAACAAAGAGCCCATTTAATAGCCACTGTTTGTTCAACACGTGCAGATTTCAAGTTCCCTTCAAAATTCTTAAATGATGGTTGCATACATTCATTCCACCTCAAGTCAGGAAGTATGTCATCCACACAGACCCACAGATACATACACATGTTTATCACATAAACAAAACATCGTCCTTTTAAACGCTCTGGTTTACATGAAAAAAGAATCATGTTTTCCAAAGATTATGCTTATTCCTTAAAACTTCCCATATATATATAGCACCTGTGGCCATTTTTAAAATAAGTGTATACATATTTTAGGAAATGACCCCATTAGCACTCAGAAAAAAATTATTGACATTCCGGGGTATTGCTATGTACTTCTAAGCACTTTTACATATATGAAATAGCATTATACATATGAATCATTAAAAGCTATTCATTAATATTTATAATATCACTATCAAATGTTTCATAAACACTTAGTCACATAATTTCATCTTACATGAGACTTAGAAAATTTGACTGGGTTCCTACATCTGGAGACTTCTATTGTTTTCTGGTATAAATAATGCTGCAACAAACATCTCTGAGAGTTTTTTCTTTGTTTCATATTTTATTTCACACAGAATACATGGTGAGTTGAATATGATTTGCCACGAAATTTAAATTTAGATTACCTGTGAGGAAAGAGGTTGCCACAAGCATCCATCATAGACGAATACAAGAAATAGCCAATTTGCTTATTGTCAAGAATGACCTACTCTTGAAATTTCTTGTAGTTCTTTTACTATATTTTAGTTCAGCTTTTCAGTCCCTATAATGGTTTATGGAAAACATCATCATCCTCATTTTATAGACTGGGAAATGTGCTCAGAGACACTATGCAACCTGCCCAGGGTCACAGAGTAGAAGAGCAGATACCACCTAAATCATGGTCTTGCGATGCCAACTCCAGCATTCCTTGCAGGTAAAAACTCAGTAAATACTTGGATATGGATATAAAGCAGCAATAGGTTATACTGAATCCTAAACACAGTCTTGCTCAGCCCCTTATTTGCCTTACCATCCATCATTAAGTAACAAAGGAAAAGAAAGAGTCCTCTAGGATCATAGCAGTCTTTCCCTGTCCAGTGTTGAGAACAGGCAGCTTGAGAATTAATTCTCTTGCCTTTCCCCTACTATTTATCCACACCAAAGCATCTCTCCTTCTCTATTATTTTAACCAAGAGTTATAATGCATTAGACGAAATATTGGTTAGGCTATAAGCTGACCCTTCTCGGATGATTTTAGGGAACAAATCTGGGTCTGCTCCAAATTTTGAAGACCCTTTACCATTTTTTGGTGGCAAACATTCAGGAATCCTCTCTTACCATTACTTTCTGGGGTGACTTCTATAGGTAATTATATCCATTTTCTCTCATGCTTTTTGGTTTTAGGATGAAATCACTGTTTTTGATAGCTCTTCTTCAAATTGTTGATATCCACCCTATAGAAGGACTTAGGTTCTTTATGCTCTCATTAGACTACTTAAAGTTAAGCCACATTTGAAATGTTAAAGTCAATTATAGGGAGAAGATGTGGCTCAGACAAACCAAACCAATGTTGAGATAAAAGCTGTTGAGGTGGAAGGATGGATACTGTCACTTTAGAAAAACTTCAAGAATTTATGATATTCAGGGGTGCCTGAGTGGCTCAGTGGGTTAAAGCCTCTGCCTTCGGCTCAGGTCATGATCCCAGGGTTCTGGGATCGAGCCCCACATTGGGCTCTCTGCTTTATGGGGAGCCTGCTTTCTCTTCTCTCTCTCTCTGCCTGCCTCGCTGCCTACTTGTCATCTGTCAAATAAATAAAATCTTTAAAAAAAAAAAAAAAAGAGAATTCATGATATTTAGCTGAAAAGGTCAGAGAAGTGTAATAATTGCTTCCAAATACAGTGAAAGGGCATCATGCATTTATTCAAGCAGAGGATACATTAATGGCTCTCAAACGATGAGGGGTCTAGGTTATCAATTGGAGAGTTCGAGAATAACACAGATTCCTGGGCCCTACCCCCAGAGTCCAGTTGGTTGGATCTAAGATGAAACCCAGCAATATTTATTTAAAAAGTACCTCGGGTCATTCTGATAAAGTCCACAGCCTATAAGAAGTACTGGTCTTTATCAATGGTCTCCATAGTGGGATATACATACTCAAGGAGTATTGAAGCGGATCACCTAGGACTTCATATTGTATTTCTCATTTACTGAAATTTTCTTTTGTACTATGCTTTACAATACATATTATTAAAAGCTGTATATATATTAATAAATATAAATATATTAGGAAGTGTGCTCAATTTTTTTTTTCCTAATAAGACACCCGATTTAAAAAGTTTAGACTCTCCTGTCTACTGGATACATTACTGCAACAGAAGAGATTCATATACAGGCCAGGATGTGAGAAGCAGGAAGGAAAGGGTGCTAGTTTTGGAATCAGAAAGACATAGATCTGAATCACACAGAGTTAATGCTTCCTAGTTTGTGACTCCAAGCAAGTTCAAATTCAGGCTTTCTGAGTCTGTTTTTCTGCCTTTAAAAGAGACCTAAGAGTACACACATCCCATAATTGTTAAAATAAGCATTCTGAAAGCATATAACACAGGGCTTGGCAATCTGTTTGTTTCTTCCTTCCTTTGATTTCCACCATAAATCTTGCATTATGATGCCCTTTCCACATAGAACTCAAGTTTTGAAAGATTTTGTTTACCAGTAAAATAGCACCTATTTAAGTAATAATTCATATTCTCATTTTTAATTAATCAATGCCAAATAAACTGCCAATAATTAATGTTATAAGTAGTATTCTCAGATAGAGATGAAAAAATTTCACACAGAAGTGGAGAAACAGATTTTGTAGGGTTTTTGGTATAATTTTATTGGGCAAATATGCATTATCTATAGGAGTTGAAAATGTTTAAATAGCTTGTAGATCTCTATTCTTACCTAGGAGGACCCTACAAACCAGTGATCACAGGTCACAAGCCACTAAATTAGAGGAGCTAAGATCCCTTCCAAATCTAATTCCATTCCATGCAATCACTTGGGTTCCACAGAAATGGAATCCAGGGCATTGTCTTTTGTTTTCTTTTAAATTCAGGGTTTTTTATTTTTTTTAAGATGTTTAATATTTTATTTATTTACTTATTTTAAAAGATTTTATTTATTTATTTGACAGAAAGAGAGAGAGAGATCACAAGTAGGCATAAAGGCAGGCAGAGAGAAAGGGGGAAGCAGGCTCCCTGCTGAGTAGAGAGCCCGACTTGGGGCTCCATCCCAGGAACCTGAGACCATGACCTGAGCCGAAGGCAGAGGCTTAACCCACTGAGCCACCTGATGCCCCTGAATTCTGGGGTTTTACAAATGAAATGGTAAATTTTGAGACAATTTTGGATTCACGTATAGTTGTAAGAAATAACAAAGAATGATTCCATAAACCCTTTACCCAGTTCCTTTCAATGGTAACATCTTGTATACAGTACAATACCACAACCACAGTATTGACATTGACACAGTCAAGATACAGAACATTTCCATCATCACAAGGATCCTTCACGTTAACCTTTTATAACTACTCCTACTCCTCCCCCACCCCATCTCTAGCTGAGTGACCACCAATTTCCATAATGTTGTCATTTCAAAAATGTTATATAATCAGTTCAAGTCCCATGTTGAGTGTAGTGCTTAATTAAAAAAAAAAGGTATATAAGAATGTTACATAAATGGAAACATACAGTAGTTACTTTTCTGGCGTTGGTGTTTTCCACTCTGCACAATTATCTCATGATTAATCCAAGTTGTATATTATCAATAGTTCGTTCCGGACACTTTTATTTAATTCTTAAAAATGATTTTATTTATTTGAAGGAGAGTGAGTGAGAGATACAGAGAAAGAGTGCACAAGCAGGGGGAAGAGCAGAGGGAGAGAGGGGATAAGCAGGCTCCCAAATGAGCAGAAGACTGAGGAAGGGCTGCATCCCAGGACCCTGGGATCATGACCTGAGCCAAACAGCAGAAACTTAACAGACTGAGCCACACAGGTGCCTCTGTCTTTCCCCAGAGAACCTGGGGATTTCCGATTTCCCCTCTTGAACTATCTGCTCAGAAACTATTTCTGCACACTAGCAACCACTTTTAGAAAGAAATGCTTTCAAAAGATTTACTGTATTCTGTGATCAGAACTATATTTTTTTAAAAGAAAACTATAGAATGTTTATCTCAGTATGTTGGAAACCCAGACTTTATTCCCCTCTCATTTTTTATTTTTTTCTTTTTGGGTATCTGGATTAAAAAACAGTTTATCGGGCGCCTGGGTGGCTCAGTGGGTTAAGCCTCTGCCTTCGGCTCAGGTCATGATCCCAGGGTCCTGGGATCGAGCCCCACATCGGGTTCTCTGCTCCGCGGGGAGCCTGCTTCCTCCTTTCTCTCTGCCTCTCTGCCTACTTGTGATCTCTGTCAAATAAATAAATAAAATACTATTAAAAAAAAAACAGTTTATCTTTCATGGTTTTAAAAGTAATTTTTTTACAGTGTTATAAATTTTATATTATTCAAATGTAAATGTTCCTGAAAAGCAATTTGGTAATGTACATCAAAAAACCTATTATGTACTCTGACTCATTAATTCTATTTCTAGGATTCTGGACTCAAGAAATAAGGATTGATGCAGGCAAGGATTTGTATACAAAAGTTTCTCTGTATCATACTTTATGTTAGTAAAATGAGAATAGTTTAACTATAAAAAATTGGAGGCTTAGTTAAATAAATGATACAATTGTATAACCATGATTAAAACATTTTTAATAAAATAGGAAATGCTCATAACATAAAGTGAAAAAAGGGATATAAAACTACTTTTTCTACTAGATTTTAAATTCTCTTTATTGACTACTGTATCACCAGTATCCAGAAAAGTTCCTAGCATATTACTAGTGGGCACTCTAGGATATTTGTGGAATGAAAAAAATGGTAAAACCAAAGAAAAGATTTTGATATAGGCTGCTCAAAAACTCAAAGTCAATTTTAAAACACTGTATTTTATCACCTCTATATTTTCCCATTATGAGAAATGTGTATTTCATATAGAGAACTTATTTCATTATGGTAAAGCAGGGGAAGGGGTTTGGAATCACTTGTATTTTCAATATCCAAAGATAATCATTAACATTTTGAGATAGTAATTCTTTCTAATATGTACATCCTTTTCTCATATGTACATCCTTAAACTGATAGTCAAGTCAGTCTTTTCACTTGTCATATTATATGTAAAGATCACATGATAAACTTTCAATAAAAACATGGTTTAACAACAGGTGAATAACAGTTTGCTATTATTTCTAACCATTTCTCTATTGGTAGGCAGTAGATTGTTGGCGATTACTAACTATTAGAAATAATGTTATATTTTTCTGTATTTAGGATTATATCTAGCAGTGGTTTATCATAAACAGAATTACTGAATCAAAAGACTTAAAAAAAAAAGTTCAAGGGCAAACTTAAGGTTAGCACATAGTGACTGCAAACTGAGAAGTTAGACAGACGTAAGTTTGAACTCCAGCTCTGCCACATTCTAGTCCTTTAAATTTGGGCAACCTATATAGTTCTCTAAACTTGAGTTTCCTCTGCTACAAAATGAAGGAAAACAGTAGCGGCTCACATTCTAGGAGAGGACGAATAACACTTCCCATAAAGTACATTCCTCAGTACCTAATACGGAGCAAGTGTCTCCATCAGAGTTTACTAAAATCACCATTATGATCAAATGCTGCCCCTGAGAATAACTTTCTGTTATTTCTCTCTATGGCTTCTCTTCTATTTTAACTGCTCTGTGTACATATGTTCGTATTTTAAGCTGCTTCATATCCTTCTTAGTAGTGGGGATAAATTATAAATATGTAAAACATAAACTAGACATAAAATCTGAAGGCTTCCTAAATTAGTCATATAGCATATAAATAATAGCAATAGTTAATAAGAGTGTCAAACGCTATACTCAGTCCTTAACATGGACTGACTCATTCAATCCTTACTATAAAACATTTCCTGTTGTAAAAACATGACAAGAACAAATCCAAGTTTAATTTAATTTAATTTAATCCAAGTAAGTTTAATTACAGATTTTCAAAACAACTGCACGGTTTTATAATTCTTTTTAGATGACAGCTGCCTGAGAACTTGACACCACACCATGGTATCTTGGCCTCTCTACACCAAGTATTTTTTCCTTTTTAAAAGCATTTTCAAAACACAGTGGCTGGAGGAACTTAAGTGTTTAGCAGTAAGAGAGTGTCTAAGAATAGCATTTGATAAAATACTGCCCATCATGATCATGAATACTTATGAAGATTATCAAAGCAACAGGAGAACTGGATACAATGTAATATAATGTGCAAAGGGCAGAACAAATTGGTAAGTATGCTATGATTGTTACACTATAGAAATATAAGCCTATGATAAAACACTGGGAGGGAATATATATAAGTGATGTTATTAGGTTATAGGGATGTCAGCTTAATTTTTCAAAATTTCTGAGTATTTTATGGTATATTGTCTATGGTATAGTATATTAATTTTTCAAAATTTCTGAGTATATTTATGTACAGATACACAGAAATCCAACTATAATGTTATTTATTATTCTGCAGATTTTAATAGTATAGAAAAATTACCTCTTTTCAGACACTTTAAGTCTCATTCCCACACAGCTCTGTTTTAAAGGCATTTATATACAGTAACAGTGACAGCCAACATTCATTGAGAACTTACAGTGCGTCAGACACTGTCTTAGGTACACTACATGTATTAGCCAGTCTAATCCTTACAACCCTAGGGGTTTGGCTCTATTATTATCCCACTTCCACAGATGAACAAACTGAGGCACAGAACGGTTATGTACCCTGCTTCAGGTCACACAGTGAGAGAGCCAGGATTTAAGTCCAGGCAGTCAGGCTCCAGATACAGCACCTCTAACCACTAAGAAGACTATTCCTGAATTCTGTACAGATCAAAGTATGTAAGGAGAAACATGGACGTATTACTGACTGCTGTCTCAGTTTTCCCATCTGTAAAATGAGGATAATAACAGAACTTCCTTCACAAATTTCTTGTTAGGATTAAATGAGCACCAGACATGTAAAGTACTTAGAAGAGTGCCTGACATAAATTAAGGGCTTTGTAAGTGCTTCTTATATATTACCTATATTACTTTAAGTTTTTTGGTGGACTAGATATTTTTCAAATGAAAAAGCAAACACATATATATGCAAAAATTCACTGTATGTCTCAGGTAACAGATGTGGTCTTACCTTGCCTAGGAACAACATGAAATCCCCCACTGTGTTGATGGCAGCCACCCGTAAAGCATTCTCCACAAGAATGACAAAGGCATCCTTCGCGGAGGTGCAGAAGTTGGTGCTGTTGATAGCTGTGGCTGTGTATGCATTCTGTACAAAAGCAAAAAATGGTATTTTCATCAGTAAATGTAATTTTGCTCTGTTAAGATATAAACCAAATACAGTTAAAGCACAGCTTGTGAAAACAGTTCCCAGTTAAACCCATGGCTCTGGTAAGGTACAGGTTAAAACTCAGCACAAGGAATATTAGACATAAAAAAACCCCCAAAACCCAATATGGTAAAAAGAGCTTTTCAGTTGGCTTATTTCAGTCTTTTTAAAACACTGATATTTATTAAGGCACACAAACCTTTCCAACATCCATTAACTTCTTCCCCGTCTTAGTAAATCAAACATAATTTAACCTTTCCTAGATGTCTCAGGTTCATCACTGTGAATATCAGGGATGCACTATTACCATTTCAGTGATGCTTTAAAAGCCACACAAATAGATAAAAGGCACAAGGATGCGTGCTGTTTTATCTGGAACACCTACCATCTCCCCTTGGTGCTTTCGTCTGTGCTGCCACTTCTCACTATTTTTGTAGTAGACGGCTATTTGCTGCCCAATACACCCCTCCCTCCTGGGAGCAGGGCCCCAAGTCCCCTTTGAGAGAAGAGTCCTTCCCCCTTCTCTTAGAGTCTGAGTGGGGGACGCTACCTCTAGCTCTGGGGGCGGGCCCTGATTGAGGTAAGCCAATCAGCCCGTTCTACCCAGCTCCACAAAGACGGGTTCAGGGACTGGGACATAAACTAATAGAGCCAATAAAAGCCAAAGATGTTCCCTGGGGCTTCTGGGGAAAAAAAAGTCTCCTTCTTCCATAAAAGCTCCAGACAAAGTAGGTCTCTCATTTTCCTGGAGAGCAAGGTGTGAAGGGATGTACTGCCAGGGCTGTTTGGCCAACATAATGGGAAGAGCCTGAAGCTGCTGGAGGTAACAACATGAAAGGGAGGGCAAGGCTACCATCATGGAAGCAAGAGCAGAGAGAAACCAGGGACTTGTACTTGGTGACAATGTTTGCACGATTAGGAACTAGCCACATTTTTGGACTTTAGCCTAAGAAGCTAATAAAGTGCTAAGAATCTCTCTTCTGTCCCCCTCCCCCTTTCTCACTTTCTCTTTTTTAGGCCAGATGGAGCTGGCTTTCTGTCCCTTGTAGTACTGAGTCCCAGGTGACACACTTTTATTCAATTATACCTGCTTCTGCTGCTCCGTGTCCTCTCTGACCCTCTGTCACAGACTCTGATTTTTTTCCCCTTTGTACAGTGCATTCTAGAATAGGATTGACATTTTCTGGGAAATGTGAATACATGCTAGAACATCAAATACATCTGAGGCGTAGGAAGCGAAAGTATGTAGGCTTTGTGGCTAAAACTTATAATCCCGAGGAATTTTTGGTTTAGTGTGGACTTAAATTGTTGGTGAGTCCAAAATGTTCAAGTTCTTGGAAAACTGCTGCACATGAAGGGCTTACTTTACATTGTGTTGTCTGTGAAATACTGTTTTCTTTTTTTATTATTATGTATTTATTTATTTATTTAAAAGATCTTATTTATTTATTTGATAGAGAGAGAGGTCACAAGTAGGGAGAGAGAGAGAGTAGGAAGCAGGCTCCCTGCTGAGGAGAGAGCCCAACGCAGGACTCGATCCCAGGACCCTGAGATCATGACCTGAGCCGAAGGCAGAGGCTTCACCCACTGAGCCACCCAGGCGCCCTGGAAACATTTATCTTTTAAAAAGATTTTATTTATTAGAGAGAGAGAAAGAGTAAAGGGAGGGGCAGAGGGAGAGAGAGAGAATCTCAAACAGACTCCCTACTGAGCATGGAGCCTGATGCCGGGCTGAATCTCATGCCCTGAGATCATGACCTGAGCCAAAGCCAAGAGTCAGATGCTCAACCAACTGAGATACCTTAGGTACCCCTGTAAATAAAGTCTTCTTCTTTCTTTCCTTTTTTTTTTTTAAATTTTATTTATTTGAAAGAGAGAGAGAGCACAAGCAGGGTAGAGGGAGAGGGAGAAGCAGACTCCCTGCTGAGCAGGGAGCCCAATGCAGGGCTCGATCCCAGGACCCTGGGATCAGGACCTGATCCAAAGGCAGACGCTGAACTGACTGAGCTACCCGGGGTCCCATTTTTTTTTTTTTTTTAATTGAAATATAGTTGGCACATCACGTTGCATCAGTTTCAGCTACACAACACAGTGACTCTGTAACACATAACAACTCTGTAAGTTATGCTCTGCTCACAAGAGTGGCTACCGTCAGCCACCACAGTATTAACAACAGCACTGACTATTTTCCCTATGCTGTACATTTCATCTCCATGACTTATTTATTTCGTTAACTGGAGGCCTGTATCTCCCACTCCCATTTAAACACTGAGCTTGGGAGACACAGTCTTTATTTTATGAATGTTCCTCTTGTACGCTTGTTAGTTAATAGGAATTTGGTATGAAGATGAAGTCTGAGTCACCAAAAATTTGTTGCCATTACACAGTTAAATTCATTGATTAAAAATACAGAGTATTTTAGGGCCAAGGAAAGAACACTACAACTGAGTAGGACACTAATTTTTCACCAAGGGAGCAGTATATAATGATGCTCTTTGAGAAAGACAGTATGATTTTGCTATATAAAACTCCACTAAACAAATTGGGGTAATTTATTATCGGAACATACTACTACATTGTGTTCGCAGTTCTTTTTATCTCAAAAGCTAATATCCAGAGTCTTTTAAGGAAATGATACTATTAAATTGTTCTGGTAGCAATAATTTGCTGCTTGCTCTCATATATTGTCATCAGCCAGTGTTTCTTATCAGTTCAAAGGCAGCAGGCACCAAAGAGTTAATCACCTAACTGCAGTGGTCTACCTTTCTTCATCTACAAAGCTTCTTTTCAAATATTCTGCCAAATGCCTCAATGACATAAAAATAAACTATACTTTTGATCTTACGTAATTTTAACTCTGCTGAAAGATAATGGAGAAGAACTTCTCAGGCCTGATCTATTCTCAAAGAACCAATACAATTCCCTCCATACTCAAAACAAACAAAAAACGCATTTAACAATTTATTCTAAAGCAGAGGTTGAAAAACTACCACCTGTGCACCAAATCTGGCCTGCTGCCTACTTCTGTAAATAAAGTTTTATCAGAACCCAGCCATGTTCATTTGCTTACATGGCATTTATGGCTGTTTTCAGCCTACAATGGCAGACCTGAGCAAATGGGACAGAGTCTATATGGCCACAAAGCCAAAAATATTTACTATCTGTTCCTTTTTTTTTTTTTTTAAAGATTTTATTTATTTATTTGACAGAGAGAAATCACAAGTAGTCGGAGAGGCAGGCAGAGAGAGAGAGAGGGAAGCAGGCTCCCTGCTGAGCAGAGAGCCCGATGCGGGACTCGATCCCAGGACGCTGAGATCATGACCTGAGCCGAAGGCAGCGGCTTAACCCACTGAGCCACCCAGGCGCCCTACTATCTGTTCCTTGACAGAAAACTTTGCTGATCCCTGTTCTTGAGTACTGCCCAGGAACAATATCACCCTTGTCTACAGCCTACGGAACCCATCTTCTTATCCCTTCAATCTTCTAGTACCTTTCTCTGCAACTTCAAAGTCTTCCAGCATCTTTCACTAAAATGCTTCAGTTCAACGACAGACATCTAATGATTTGAAATAGAACATCCCATAAGGAAAATACCTTACTTCTGCTATCCTAAGACATGATCAAGAAACGAATGTCAGTTACTTAATAACAGATTTCCAGGGGAAGATACCCTGTCACATTAACTATATATATTGATTATGAGATGCTTTCTGAAGTTAAAAAAAAAAAGCATTATGATATCTAGGACCAAAGATATTGGATAACCCATTTAAATCAAATAGGTAGTGTCTTCAATTTCACCTCCTCCATGAGGGTCAACGACTCACTCTTAACTATGCTATTCTCCCCTTTCCAGTTGGAAAAGGATCTTCTCTGAAAGAGACAGAAGCAAGAGAGGACCCACATACCTCCAAGCTCTCTCCCCTAGCATCAGACCAGCTGACTCAGAGAAGGCCTACCATCTCCAGACTAAACCATAAAAGCTTTTCTGTTTTTCAGTCATTTCAGAAGAAATTATGATTCCTCCTCTCCTGCTTCCTCCTTCTCTCCCCATGCTGCCCCCCCCCATCCCATCTACATTTAGAGCAGAAGCCTATTTATTTGTGGACCTGGAAGGAGGCAGCAATAATTTTTCTCTACTCCTAAGTTCCAGGGCTGGATATGCTCCTAGAAATTTAGCTTTCTTGGCAATATTCCTACAGATCTGTGCAACTCCTTTTGTAGTCAACCTAACTGAAAAAAGTTAAGTGGATATTTCGTAAGCTCTTTCTCCCACTCGCAAGGCAGAAAGATGAGCTGCATGTGACACACACAGGTCAGGATGACCTCTTCAGGAGGAAAATTGTGCTACAGATCACAGCAGGCCAGTGAAAATTTCCTTCTACTTCTCTACCTCCTAGTCTGAAAGGATTCATGCTAAGGTGCTCAAGAAATTCTGAGTTCTTTGTGCCCTTCCCTATTACTGTTCTCTGAACTTTCTGTTGAACTACTTGGTTGAGATTTTTTCCAGCCCACCTCCTTTCTCACACAGCCTTCCTGATCTTGAGTAAACCGCCCACAGAGAGGCATCGATGATTAACATTTAGCTTTAGCGAGTGCTCAAAATGTGCACAGGCAGGATGGAGGCCTTAAGGCTATATAACTCCGAGAAGCAAGATAAAGGTGATCACCCTCCAGGAAGCGTTTTAAAAGGATGACTGTTAGGCCCAAGTGGTAACGTATGTGTGTGACAGGATGAGGTGAAAAAGTCCTGGTCACATGGAAGAAAATGTTGGGGTGGAAGGTCACCATGTAGATAACCCAGGTCTGCTTGGCCACATGTCCCAGAATACATCTACATTTCTGTACCTTTCCTTTCTTCACTTACAGACTTAAAAATTCTCTTCAAATTTAAAACCCCTTTAGGTGGCGTCTGGGTGGCTCAGTTGGTTAAGCAGCTGTCTTCGGCTCAGGTCATGATCCCGGAGTCCTAGGATTGAGTCCCACATCAGGCTCCCAGCTCCACAGGGAGTCTGCTTCTCCCTCTGACCCTTTCCTCTCTCACTGTCTCTCTCTCAAATAAATAAACAAAATCTTTTAAAAAAGAGATAAAATTTAAGATCTTTAGAGAATAATAGGAGAGAGCTAGACAATAATGGTAGGTAAAGGGAACAGATATGTACAACTCTATGTGTGGATTGTTATGAATTAAGTAAGGGAAAAGGTAATTAAAATTATCCCTTTCTTGTTTTGAGTGAGGAATGGAGGGGGCAAAAAGTCCCACCAACATCATCCATTTCATTCAGTTTGGTTCTAAATTCTTAGACTTTTTAAGAGATATAAGAATTAATAATATGTCACAAATCTTAAATTGTCTTTACTTTTTAATTTCTTTTTAAAGAATTTATATATTTATTTTACAGACAGAGATCACAATCAGGCAGAGAGGCAGGCGGGGTGGGGGGGGGGAGCAGGCTCCCTGATGAGCAAAGAGCTCGATGCGGGGCTCCATCCCAGGACCCTGAGACCATGACCTGAGCTGAAGGCAGTGGCTTAACCCACTGAGCCACTCAGGTGCCCCAAAATTGATTGTCTTTAAAGCCATCACTTGTTTTAGTTTATACAATGAAACGTGAAAATTTGAGATGTTTACATATTCTCTATAATAATCTATACTCTAGTCTTCTTTATGTTGCATAAAATGGGTATTTATATGGAAAACAGGGTGATATCCTAGCAATAAGTACACAAACTTAGATTTGAAAACTTCCTCCATCTCTAGGTCAGATTGTCTGCGACAAGATGCTAGTCTCCATTTTCTCTCCAAAGGAAATGAGCCTTCCTTCTAGAGTTGGAGAGAAAGTGATAATATAGATCAAATGCTTAGTATGGTATCAGGTATAGGTGCTCAAAAGATATTCTTTGCAATTCCCACTCCTACTTATGTCAAGACGAGCTTTATAATCTTAAAAGCTTGGCAGCCAGAAAGCAGATCCCCTCCAGTATTAAACTCCACTATATCCAAATGGTGTCGAAGAAAACCGAGGCCAGAGTAATGCCCATAAGAAACAGATTCTAGACAATCTCTCCACCCAAAGTGAATTCTGTTAGATGAGATGTACAATCACCTTCCTGACACATTAAGATAAGCACTGGCAGAAACAAAGAGCAGTTTATAGTTCACTCTATTTATGTGCAAAACTCTAACACCTATGCTATAAATAATTAATGGCTTATTTTGAAAACCCAAAGGTCATTTTTGAAGCCAGCTGTCTTCTCCATGCAGTATGGCACCGGACTATGGATGGAGCCCCCCAATTTCAGACTGAGCTGCAAAACAACTCTGGTCTAGTCTACCTCCATACGTACCAACACTCCTCTACTATTATCCTCTAAGTACTGGCAACAAACTGGTGGCCCATGGTCAACTGACACTGTATGGCCCGGAGACCCTAGCAGCTCTGGCTCACTCAGATATGCATTTTTTTTTTTTAATTAGCTGTCAACATTTTAATAGCAGGAGATAAAATGCAAACATCCAGAATTCTGGCTTCGCTTGAGAAACTGGAAGAGTTAGAAACTGTCTGTAAATTCTCATATGGCAAGAATATACCTGGGCTAAGAAGTGACTGTGTTCTTGGATTGGAATATGAACTCCCCAACTTGCCAGTCTCCACCACTCTCTGCTGCCTCGGACCCTGTCTGCTGCTCTCATTTGCATAAGCAAAATAATACACCTCAACTGGCCCAGCAGGCTTCTGCCCCGTCCAGCTCTGCTCAAGGCTTTTGACTTCAAAGCTGCATACCAATCTCAGGAGTGATAGCAAAAGAAAGGATGGGAGGAAAACAATGCAACAGGCATTAATTAATTATTAACCATTTCCAAAGAGTACACAGAACAGATCTCCGAATGGGAGACTCCATATGTAAAACGTGAGCCACAGTGCCTGGCACAGGGTAAGTGCTTGATAAATATTAGCTGGCATTATAACTAGTATTATTATTTCACTGTACTCTATTGGACACTGCAAGGATAATTCCAGAATGTAAACAGGTGATGAGATAAGAAATTTTTGAAAACTAGGAAGGAGGGATGCCTGCATGGCTCAAATGGTTAGGTGTCTGCCCCTGGAGTCCTGGGATGGAGCCTGGCACTGGGCTCCCTGCCCAGCAGGGAGTCTGCTTCTCCCTCTTCTCCTCCCTCGGTTCCTCTCTCTCTCTCTCAAATAAATTAATAAAACTATTTTTTTTAATGTAAAAGAAACTAACAATGAACAGTACTACAGAATAAGAGTCATCATTACAGAGGACTTGCTGTGTCCAGCCACATGCCTGGGGTACTACAGATATCATCTCTGCATCCTCACGGTCACGGGCACTATAGGTGCTATTATTATCACCATTTTACAGATGACGTGTATAGACTGATAAGACAGTCTGTAAGTAATGTTTACTGCACTGAAGTAAAGTCTTAGAAACTTTTTCTCGAAGCTAACAGTATTTCAATGAAGGTAACTTATGTTACCACCGTCAGATCATGGGTGATGTTTTGTTTTGTCTTGGTTTTCCAAACTCTTCAGTATTTTACATTCTGTTGACTTTTAAAGAAAATAGATACATCTTTGGAAATACCTCTTATTTTATCTTTGCCAGAGCTCTCTTATCTTAGAGTAAAACACTGAGAGTTCTTTATAAAACAATAAAATGGAGGGGGAGCGATATCATTTACTAGGTGATGACCAGGAGCCAGGCACTGTAAGAGTTGATTTATCTGCATTATATGTCATCCTTACCTAAAGCTTATGAGGACAGGTATATTTTTCTCCACTCCCTGAAGAAGGAAACAGAGACTCTGAGGTTGCATTGAGCTTGCCAAAGAGTTAAACTGTTGGGATTGAAACACATCTGCAATATCTGGGCTCTCTCCACTGTATCTTCCCCCAATTATCAACTGTGACTTTTCCAACAAGGCTATAAAAGTATGGATTCAATCCAATGTGTATGGGGAAAAAGGAACTTCATTTTCAGAAAGCGGTGATAAACACCAGAGAGGAAAGGAAAGGTATGAGCCTCCTGTTATCTTGGTGCCAGCTCTGGCTTGATCTCTAGCAGAGCACTAATCTCAGAACTGCCAAATGTATGCAGCAGCGCTGAGAAGAACGCCCCTTCAGACACCAGCAGATCATACTCTTGGACCGTATTGCTTTTTTTTTTTTTCCAAATTTTAAACAAGTCTTTAGAGCTCATCTATTCAGTACTGCCATGATTCCTGTCACCTTAAATACTTTAAAAGGATGGGTGCCCACCCAGCTCTGAAACATTTCACAGGAACAAGGATTAAAAGAATTCCACTGGCAACTGATATTTACGCTTAACCTCTCATGCTAGGAAGTGTTCCAATGTCTTCAATCTGTTGACCTCACTTCAAGTGAAATTCCTGGGCAAAACAGGAAGCAGCTGGTAATCAGTCCCCAGAGGGCAGCATTTCATATTCCCAAACAGACCTAAGTTTTAGTTTGGAATTACTCTCCTGAAACCTTCACTCATTTATTACTATGTTACTGCTTCCCTTGTATCTTCAAACAATGAAGATCCAAAATGCACAAAACCTGTACAAAAAAAGACCAATCTGAAGTTTGGATATACAACTCAGGACTGCACTAAATTGCTGATTCATGTTCATCTTGGGATGAGCTGAGAACTTTGGATTTTTTCACCTGGTTACTAAGCATCTTACCATCATTCGATTTGTTCTCTTCCTTCCGTAAAACTGCACATCTCCTTTTTGAAACACTTTCTTTTGGTTTTGACTGTTAGTCTTTAAAATCCAAATATTCACTGATTAACAATTCATCCAGAAAACATTTATTTTTCTTCTTCTTTTTTTTTTTAAAGATTTTATTTATTTATTTGACAGACAGAGATCAGAAGTAGGCAGAGAGGCAGGCAGAGAAAGAAGGGGGGAAGCAGGCTCCCTGCTGAGGAGAGAGCCTGACGCAGGACTCGATCCCAGGACCCTGAGATCATGACCTGAACCGAAGGCAGAGGCTTAACCCACTGAGCCACCCAGGCGCCCTGAAAACATTTATCTTTTAAAAAGATGTTATTTATTTGAGAGAGAGAGAGGGCATGAGCAGGGAAAGGGGCAGAGAGAGAGGGAGAAACAAGACTCCCCACCGAGCAGGGAGCCCGATGCAGTAGTCAATCCCAGGACCCTGGGATCATGACCTGAGCCGAAGGCAGACGCTTAACAGAATGAACCACTCAGGCGCCCCTCACTCAGAAAACATTTAAAGACCACTTACTCTATACCAAGCACTGTGATAGTCTCTGGAGAGACAAAACTAAGATCCCTGTCTTTGAGGAGCTAAAGGTCTAAATGTGGAGATAAATATATAAACAGACAATTTCCATACACTGTTTTCAGTGTTTTCACAGAGGTATGAACCCGTGTTGTGAAAGATTGGCAGGGACTGAGAGAAGACTGCTTTGAGGTGACACTCAGGCAGAATCATTAAGGATTGGAAGGAGTTAGCCAAGCGTTGGAAGGAAGTCATTCCAGGCATGTTTGGTTAATTGCGAGAGCAAAAGGTTCCTGTGGGAAGGTGGTAGAAATTGAGAATGGAGAGGTGGGTTGAGCATCTCTCTCTGCAGATGAGCTATTTAGTGATGGGTACGAAATGTAATGATGATTATTTTTAGTGCATCTATCAACTTTTTGATAAGGATGACTTGGTCCTAAACTAATTTTTCAAATTGCTGTGGTTGATACTAATTATTTTTAATAACGACCTTCCAAACACTTTACATCCATACAGTATTACAATCTACAAGAATTTATTTTGCTAATGAAATGTCGTGCCTCCTTCTTCATTTTAACCACAGAACTCCAATAAAGCAAACTCCAGGAACGCTAACCACCGCAAGGACTACCGTCCTCGGACTACCCTTGAGTGAATGGAAAACACATTGCTACTCCTGAATCACTTAGCCATAAATGGTGAGAAAGTCCATTTCTATCTTTAGTCTATTAGAAGAGGGTATTGGCACATCACAATTGATTTTCAAGAAATGGAGAGAAGTGGTTAAAAAAAAAAAAAAGAACATGGGAAGAGTGAGTCCCATCAAGTCCTGTGTGCCCAGGCACAGCAAGACAGAGGAACAAGCTGCTCCCTAAGAACAGTTATTCTGTAATACCAGTTCTTCCATTTGACCCAAGAAATGATAGCATTCCTCTGACAATATTTCCCAGGCTAGTATCACAGTCTTTAAGCAGCTGGATTTCTCCTGCCAAAAAGTATCAGGATAGAGAGCACACTAGTCTTGAACAATAGTAGAACTGAAGGACGGGGTGCCTGGCTGGCTCAGTGGGTTAAGCCTCTGCCTTCAGCTCAGGTCATGATCTCAGGGTCCTGGGATTGAGCCCCCTCCCCACTTCTCTCTCTGCCTATTTGTGATCTCTCTGTCATAAATAAATAAAAACTTAAAAAAAAAAAAAAAGAACTGCAGGGAAAAAATGAGCTTAAGTGTCACAGTGACTTTTCATTAAATTAAAGCTTTCAAACAACATTCATTCATTCATTCATTTAAAAAAAGTAGGCTCCGTACCCAGCATGGGGCTTGAACTCACAACCCTGAGATTAAGAGTCATATGCTCTATGGAATGAGCCAGCCAGACACCCCTCAAACAGTATTTAAAAGAAGAATTAAAGAAATCCAGCTAGAGTAGACAGGTTTTTAGGGAAAATCAAAGATGAAAGGATGTTAATTAAGGGATAAAAGATAAATGTTTTTCCTTAAAGATGAACCCTAATGATATTTTATCCTTATATTATAATTAGTAATAATAAGCCTTGGTAAGAATATTTATCACTTTTAAAAATAAGACAATGATAGGAGCACCTGGGTGGCTCAGTTGATTAAGTGTCGACCTTCAGCTCAGATCATGATCCCAGCATCCTGGGATTGAGCCCCACATTGGGCTCCCAGCTTGGCCGGAAGCCGGCTTCTTCCTCTGCCCTTCCCCCCTGTTTATGCGCAAGTGCACAGCGCTCTCTCTCTCAAATAAATAAATAAAATCTTTAAAAAAATAATAATAATATGATAGAAATAGATATACCTGAACACGCTACAATATACCAAAACATGGGAAATACATAAAATCTTTCAAGCAAGCTCAATTATTTTATCTTGGAAGAAGAAACGATGAACCTGTCTTTAAAAGTGAATGTTAGACTGATTTTTAAAAATCTTTTACCTGATTTAGATAATTTAGGCACTTTTCAAGACACCAAAGGCAACAAATGCAAGATTTCAGCACACATCGAGCACAAGCATTTTCCTGGGAAGGACAAAAATTTGAAATAATTAAAAACCAAAGAATCAGATGATCACACCGAAAATTCCAAATGTTAGAAGAATAAATAAAAGTAAAAAAAATCAAAACCTATGGTTCAAGGCCTCTACACCCACACCCTCTTTTCCCTCAAAATGTAATAGCTGAATTAGTTTTAATTTAATTCAACAGCTATTTAGTACCTACTGCATATAAGATAGAGTAAGGTATCTCAGACCAGAAAGGAACTTATACTACTGTAGAAGAAAAAAAATGCTAAATATAAAAAAAGGTTAGAATCAGAATATGCAGTAGATTCTAGTGTCATGAGAGTGGAACACAGAGATGACATCATCAAAGAGGAGGAGTAATCAGGGAAGGCTTCTGGGAAGATGTGTCATGTGAGCCAACCTGTGTTGAAATGCATGTTATCTCCATAGTCAGGGACAGGGAGCAGGCTCCAAGGAGGAGGGTGTGAGTCAACATAGAGGAAGAGAAGCAAGGGGTACTTTGCCAAACCAGTGATATGATGGATTTGCCAGAGCATATAGAGAGCAAGAATAGGGGATAAGACAGAAGGGCTGGATTCTGTTTGTAGGGATTTTGAAGAGAACATTCACAGCTATGGACTTAACATCACTAGGAGCTTTACCACATGCAGAGCTGAGGTCTGGAGTGCGACAACCACAGAAAGCCCCAAAATGTTTTCTCTTCTTACCTTTCCTTTGAGCTGACTGTGCATGTACATAAGGATCATTCGTGGAATTTTGACTAACGTGATAATGAAAGATCCTTTTGCCACTGTACCCAGGTGATAACGAATAAGGCGATTCACTGATGCCAAAATAGGTGTAAATGGCAAATTCCTTTTATCCCTATTTAAAAAGTAACCAAAAAGACAGTTAAAACAAAGCCTAAGTACAGGAATGGTTTAAGCCCAATGAAGTGAAAAAATCAGTTCATCTAAAAAAAATTCTAGCTTTGTGGCAAAATGGCAAAGAAATATATAGCTAATACAGATGCTACTGATGTACCAAATAAAATTAATGCTTCATTTCTCTATGGTAGTTTCATGGGGTTCTTAGGCTCTTAAGACTTTAAGTAAAATGAAACTGTGCTTTGAAAGCTTTTCCTCATAAATACTTACGGAATTAAATGTACAACCAAATGTACAACCAAAAAATGTAACTTAAAAAAATTGTTTAGGGTAACAGTCGGTTAGGCGTTTAGATCTTGGTTTCAGCTCGAGTCCTCATCTCAAAGGTCGTGAATCAAGCCACATGTTGGTTCCATGCTCATGTGGAATCTGCTTAAGACTCTCTCTCCCTCTGCTCCTCCCTACCTGCTCTCTTTCTCCCAAATAAATACATAAATCTTAAAAAAAAAAAAAAAAAAAAAAAAGATGTTCAATCTAGACCTGGTACCTCATTGTAATAGAAAATTGTAAGGCCTACAACTTATATTCAGCTCTGAAGTTAGGAAAGGGAGTCACAATACTTATTGTGATCCAAACAAATTAAAAAGGCATGTTATCCTTTGACAGACCTTTAAGTTTTTTTTTTTTTAAGATCATTTATTTTAGAGTGAGAGCACAAATGTGAACAACAGAGGAAGAAAGAAGGAGTGAGAATCTTAGGCAGATTCCACGTAACGTGGGGCTCCATCTCACGACCACGAGATTGTGACCTGAGCCAAAACCAAGAGTCAGAGGTTTCACTGACTCCACCACCCAGGGGCCCCAATAGAAAAAGAACAAAAGACGGTATAAGATTTATTCTTCTGCTAAATATAATTGCAGTGATATCATGACTTGCTGTTCTGATTAATTTTTTTGAGGAACTTAAAGAAAAGTATAAAGATTAAAGTAATAATCTCCCATGTTCCTACTGCCCAGAATTATCAGGTATAACATTTTGTCATATTCACTTCCAACTGCTTTTTAAAGACATGAAACTTGGCATGGCTGGGTGGCTCAGTCGTTAGGCATCTGCCTCTGGATCAGGTCATAATCCCAGGGTCTTGAGATCGAGCCCCACATCAGCCCCACATCAGGATCTCTGCTCTGTGGGAAGCCTACTTCTCCCTCTCCCACTCCCCCTGCTTGTGTTCCCACTCTCACTGTGTCTCTCTCTGTCAAATAAATTTAAAAAAAAATTAAAAAATTAAATTAAAATTAAATTAATTTTAAAAAATAAAAATTTTTTTTTTTAAAAAAAAAAGACAAGACATGAAACTCTTACAGCCTCACCTCCGTGTCCTTCAGACACAATCCCTTAGATGATCTTAAGTTTTCTGATGAGTATAAATTCTCACCTAGTAAAATAGTATGTTACCACAGCCCCCGCCACAGTCATCTGCTGACAGGCCAGGATGAATTCGCTGATCCATATCAGGCCCACTGCATGGAACCACCACATGTACTGCAGAGGCCCAGAAACTCTGAACTCCACAAAGCCTTGCTCATTCTGAACAGCACTGCCTAGGAGAATATCAAGGAAGGAAAAGAGAAACACATAAAGCACAAGCTAAGCAATAGGGCTATTCAATGTAAGGCATTAATCTAATTCCCAACGACAGCCCCCTCCCACCCCCTCCAACCCTCTAATGCGCCCCCCTCACTTTCCCCCAAACTACTGACTTTATGATCACAGTGCTACTGAATTAGGAGACAAAAATAATTATCACTTAAAAAGCTGTGAAGCCAGACATTGTACAATGAAGCATTTTGTTTTCCCCGAAGGCATCATATAGTTTTTAAAAGGTCTTCTATTTGAATACAGTCCTTACCACACCGGTTAATTTAGGCATGAATTTTCAAACACTTTCATTTTTTTTTTTCAGAGCTATTTATGACTCATCCAATAATTATATACCTAAATCATTAGCAATGGATGGAAATTCATATTATTTTCAATTGGTGAATGTTGCTAAATGGCCAGAGAGTTCACATACAAGCCTACAATACTTATGCCACTCCTCACCATTAATTCCATTTAGGGGTCTTTTTTTTTTAATTTTATTTTTTATTTTTTAATTTTTTATAAACATGTAATTTATTTTTATCCCCACGGGTACAGGTCTGTGAATCATCAGCTTTACATACTTCACAGCACTCACCATAGCACATACCCTCCCCAATGTCCATAACCCCAAAGCAACCCTCAGTTTGTTTTGTGAGATTAAGAGTCACTTATGGTTTGTCTCCCTCCCAATCCCATCTTGTTTCATTTATTCTTCTCCTATCCCCTTAACCCTAGGGGTCACTTTTGATATGAAGTGTGGTTGTAAGTAAGTCTGAGACTCTAACTATGAATGGTATCATCACAAGGAACTCTACTTAGGTTCAGATCTTTTGCAAACTAGAAAATCCCAAGGAAGCAAGCTGATCTTTGGCTGTAACTGGATTTAAGGCAACCCCACAGCCACCCTGCATTCAATCTGTTTGAGAATGAATCCAAATGTCTGAATCAGTTTTGGAGTGTACTTCAAAGCCATGACCTGGTTCAGACCCACTCTGCTAGGATGATCTAAAAACCACACACAGGGAATGGGTTGGTGAAGAGCTGTGACCACTACTAGTTCTGAGGGCGATCAGACCTCAGTCATAAATGTCTGAGAATTATACCTTAAGTTTTAAAATAATTTAACACGAATCAGATTCATCACTGAGAGAAAGAAGCAGCAGGTCTTCTTACCAGCGGTGCCAAGAAAAAGAAGTGTCATGATCCAGTATGCCCAAAATAAGACAAGAGCAAAGAAAGTCCAAAAGGGTTGGAAGACTAGCAGCGGCAAGTGAATGAAGACCTTGCCAGCCACGTGGAACAGGGCGATGGTGAGAGCAACGCGCTTGCGCATGACCAGCATGATCAGGAACAAGATAACCTGTGTCCAGAGAAGGCAGAGAAAGGCTCCCGTTAGCGTCTTGGGCAGGAAACACAGGAACCGAACAATGGCGGACATTTTTAACATAACCCTTCCTTTCAAATGGAGTTAGGACTATTATTCTCTGAATCCCCAAAATACTTTATCAGTCTTGTGGCACTTAGCGCTCTCGTTTGTACACTGAAAACATCCTTAAAACTAAACATAAAAGGATTTCTCAATTAATAAATCCTAGAATTCTCCTACTTTACTTTTCTACTCATTATGAATCAAAATGGGCTGTTTGTCAGTCGGGATGAGGCTCTGAATTTATCTGGATAGATACACACCTGTCACTCTGAAAACAGGGGAGAAGACAATACACCCTGATTACAAAATCAGAGGCCGTATTTGTACCTCACCTCCTTTATTGGACCAAGAGCCCCTAGACAGCAGGGTCGATGTCAGATTTCCTGCCCTGCACACCCTCACCCGGCCCTGGGTGAGGACGGGTGAAGGATACTTTAAATTTAAAAAAAAAAAAGAAGAAGAAGAAGAAGAAGAAGAATTGTACTTAAAGATGATCAATACATATTTAGATAATAGTAACAAATAAATACCTTTTGGGACAAATGGTTTTGTGTGGCTTTTTAAATTTTTATTTATTTTTATTTATTTATTTTTTTAAAATTTTATTTATTTGACAGAGAGAGATCACAAGTAGGCAGAAAGGCAGGCAGAGAGAGAGAGGGGAGGAAGCAGGCTCCCCGCGGAGCAGAAAGCCCAGTGCGGGGCTCAATCCCAGGACCCTGGGATCATGACCTGAGCCAAAGGCAGAGGCTTTAACCCACTGAGCCACCCAGGCGCCCCGGCTTATTTAATTTTTAAACCTCAATTAAAAGCTTGGGATTGGTCTGAGAAGTGTCTGAGATTTTTTTTTCCTTTTTTCACTGAGGAGAAGATGAACCGAAGATACGAGTACAGATTATTTAACCACATGTTCATTGGTAATCTACTGTAGAGTGCCTAGCCAGCAGGGCTCACCAACTTGGAATAATGTTGTTAAAAGTTGAAAAGGCAAAAACGGGAAAATAATTAGTGAACAAGTAAGAGAAATGATATGAAGTGGTGTGTTTCTTTACATACTTTGAGAAAAAAAACTATTTTTAGGGGCGCCTGGGTGGCTCAGTTGGTTAAGCGGCTGCCTTGGGCCCAGGTGATGATCCCAGGGTCCTGGGATCAAACCCCTCATTGGGCTCCTTGCTCCGTAGGGGGAGCCTGCTTCTCCATCTTGTCCCCACTTGTTTTTTCTCTTGCCATCTCTGTCTCTCTCAAATAAATAAATTAATTAAAAAAAAAAAAGGAAACTTTTAAAAAAGGAATTCTATTATGACAGTAAGATAACATGTTCTTACAAATGATAATGTAAATATTCTAGGCGAAACTCCTCTCTCAACAGGCAGGCAGTGCAGAATAAAAGGTTGCATCAAATAACACTCATCAATTAGGGGAGCCTTCTGAACACTTTTTAGCGTTCCACACAGTGGGACAGAGATTTTCTCTCACGGAGGTCAGGGTTAAGCATGCAATAGCTAGAGGTGAGTTTCTGCTCCATTCACAATCCCTGTAAAGAAAAACGTAAACCTGAAAGATCCACCCAAGCCCATACTCACTGTGAACACTGTGGCTGAAATGGCATAGATGAGGAGGGCCCGAAGATTGTCTTCAGCTATTTGAAGCTGCTCAGGAATCACGGTTTCTTTGGGAGACCTTCTTTGCTTTGCATATAGCCACCACAGTACCCCTGTGCCACCTGGGTTCAAAAACCAATTGTTTTGGAAATAAGTAGCACGAGAAAATGCGTAACATAAATCTGCCCTTTCCTGGATCTTTCCTACACATCACTGTGGGACTGATACAGCAACAATCCATTTGGCAGGGGTGGTGGTGGTGGTGCATGGCTGTAACTTTTTGCGGACAGAAGGGGAGCTCCAATTACTCCTTTCTCATTGTTCACACTAGGTCTTAGACATATTCCAGTGTATCAAATAAATGTCCTTCAGCCATATTTATTATTTTTTAAAGATTTTATTTATTTGACAGACAGAGAAAAAGCACAAGTAGGCAGAGCAGCAGGCAGAGGGAGAGGGAGAAGCAGGCTCTCTGTGGAGTACGGAGCCTGATGTGGGACTCGATCCCAGGACCTTGGGATCATGACCTGAGCCGAAGGCAGCACTTAACCGACTGAGCCACCCATGTGCCCAGCCATTTTTATTATTGACACTGAAGTTCAGAGAGAGCCAGCAAAGACAGGTATCCCTGAGAGGAAGTGATCATGAAGAGAGAGTCAGAGCCTGTTGGGACCTGAGGAGCTTGTAGGAAGCAAGTAAGGGTCACAGAAATCAGTAATGAAGCTGAGGACTGAGGAAAGGAAAGATCCTCTTTGTTGTGCTATCACAGTAACCCCAGTGCCTCCTGTGGAAACAGTCATGCAGTTGATACAGTATTTGTACAACGAGCAAATGAAGATGAAAGGAGTAATTCCCACCAAAAGCAGGAACAAAGATAGGAGATCTTTGATAGCTTGCTAGCAGTGTGTGCTAGGGATGGGAGTTTTTCTTCCTGTCACTGGTTCAGAGATCACAAGAGCTAAACTGTAGAGGGGGGCAAACTCGCCACCACATGAGCACTGTATCAGACACCTTCATTCTGAGTGACCAGAGCATCGACTGTTCTAGGTGCTGGGGACAGAGCTGTGAACAAAACTAAGTCCGCATGGAGCTTATATAGTCATAAGGAAAGTCCCCTCATGGAGCTTATATAGTCATAAGGAAACAAAACATATAAGGAATTACGTAAAAATAGAGTATATGACGTCTAAAGAAAAATGTAACCTCTTAATAGGGATAGAAAGTGCTGGGGTTGGGAAAGCATTGTAACAAGGTGGGTAAGCAAGGTCTCACTGCAAGTGAGTTGGTATCTGAGCAAAAGAATCAAAGACAGGCCAAAAGCAATCTATAAAACTATCTAAGAAAAGGCTGTTGCAGGCAAAGGTAATAGCAAATTCTAAGATGTCGAGGTGGGACCCCCGCCTGGCAGGAGAGAAAAGAGGCCACCATGGCTAAGCAACAAGCAAGGAGCAGAGGGGTAAAAGCTGTGGGCAGAGGGGCTCTAGGACCGGATCCTAGTGGAAGGCCTTGTAGGCTACAGCAAGGAAACGGAAGATTGAGAATAAAGATGTGTATGTGTACTCAGAGAAGATAAATGCCTGGGCGAGGAGAAACTGGGCTCAGAGATATTCAAATCAACCTGATCCCCACCTGCACTCAAGTAAACAGTGAATAGTGTCAAAGGGAAATGCCACCCCTGCCTGGTGGCAAACAGTGAGCACGAATTTTTTTTCCATTGAAGATGAATAAAGAAATTTAAAACCACCATGAGCCTATGAAAAACATTTGAAAAAGGGAAGTACTTCCATTTCGAAATCTTTTTTATTTTTATTTTTTTCAAAGCTTTTATTTATTTACTGGAAACACAGAGAGAGAGAAAGAGAGAGAGACAGCACAAGCAGGGAGAGTGGCAGGCAGAGGGAGAAGCAGGCAGCCCACTGTGGGACTTGATCTAAGAATCCCGGTCATGACCTGAGCCAAAGGCAGACGCTTAACCACCTGAGCCACCCAGGCGCCCCTTCCATGTTGAAATCTTAAAGAAAACTGTGATAGCCTCAAAAAATGGAGTAAAATCTAACCTGGCTGGCTCAGTTGGTGGAGCGTGTAACTCTCAATTTGGGGTTGTGAGTTTGAGACCCACGTTAGGTGTAGAGATTACTGAAAAATTTTTAAAATCTTGGGCCCCTGGATGGCTCAGTGGGTTAAAGCCTCTGCCTTCACTAGGAGTCTGATGGATTCCTGTCTCACGTTGAGGTCTTTTATCCATTTTGAGTTAATCTTTGTGTACGGTGTAAGAGAATGGTCGAGTTTCGTTCTTCTACATATAGCTGTCCAGTTTTCCCAGCGAATCCATCAGACTCCTAGAGGAGAACATAAGGCAGTAATCTCTTCGATATCAGCCACAGCAACTTCTTTCAGGATATGTCTCCAAAGGCAAAGGAAACAAAAGCGAAGATGAACTTTTGGGACTTCATCAAAATCAAAAGCTTCTGCACAGCAAAGGAAACAGTCAAAAAAACAAAGAGGCAACCCACGGAATGGGAGAAGATATTTGCAAATGACAGTACAGACAAAAGGTTGATATCCAGGATCTATAGTGAACTCCTCAAACTCAACACACACGAAACAGGCAGACATATCAAAAAATGGGAAGAAGATATGAACAGACACTTCTCCAATCAAGACATACAAATGGCTATCAGACACATGAAAAAATGTTCATCATCACTAGCCCTCAGGGAGATTCAAATTAAAACCACATTGAGACACCACCTTACACCAGTTAGAATGGCCAAAATTAACAAAACAGGAAACAACATGTGTTGGAGAGGATGTGGAGAAAGGGGAACCCTCTTCCACTGTTGGTGGGAATGCAAGTTGGTGCAGCCTCTTTGGAGAACAGTGTGGAGATTCCTCAAGAAATTAAAAATAGAACTTGCCTATGACCCTGCCATTGCACTCCTGGGTATTTACCCCAAAGATACAGATGTCGTGAAAAGAAGGGCCATCTGTACCCCAATGTTTATAGCAGCAATGGCCACGGTTGCCAAACCATGGAAAGAACCAAGATGCCCTTCAACGGACGAATGGATAAGGAAGATGTGGTTCATATACACTATGGAGTATTATGCCTCCATCAGAAAGGACGAATACCCAACTTTTGTAGCAACATGGACGGGACTGGAAGAGATTATGCTGAGTGAAATAAGTCAAGCAGAGAGAGTCAATTATCATATGGTTTCACTTATTTGTGGAGCATAACAAATATCATGGAGGAGAAGGGGTGTTAGAGAGGAGAAGGGAGCTGGGGTAAATTGGAAGGGGAGGTGAATCATGAGAGACTATGGACTCTGAAAAACAATCTGAGGGGTTTGAAGTGGCGGGGGGGTGGGAGGTTGGGGTACCAGGTGGTGGGTATTATAGAGGGCACGGATTGCATGGAGCACTGGGTGTGGTGAAAAAATAATGAGTACTTTTTCTGAAAATAAATAAATTTTAAAAAATGGGAGAGAATAGTAAAAAAAAAAGAAAAGCCTCTGCCTTCAGCTCAGGTCATGATCCCAGGGTCCTGGGACAGAGCCCCGCATCAGGCTCTCTGCTCAGTGGGGAGCTTGCTTCCCCTTACTCTCTCTCTATCTGCCTGCCTCTCTGCTTGCTTGTGATCTCTGTCTATCAAATAAATAAATAAAATCTTAAAAAATTTTTTTTAAATCTTTAAAAACATTATGAGAGAAAGACAAAAAGAAATGAGAAATAAAGACAGAATAAAAACAGAAAAGAAAACAGAACGAGATAATAAAGGAGACATCAAGGAGGATACCGTTCATCACAGCCGCAGAAGATACCACTTATTAAACATGTAAATTTGTGTTAGGAAGTGCAAAACCAACGCGAACAAATTGAAGCAACACAATGCTATTAAGCAAATATTAAAAGTCCAACTTTTTAAGTGATAAAATTGAAATTCAGGAAAGTTAAATAACGTGCCAATTATCACACACCTATTTAAGTGGCAGAGCTGGAATTCAGATTTAGTTTTTTATAAAAATGATCCATCTGCTATAAACTGAACGTTTGTGACCCCCTAAAACTCATATACTCAAGTCCTCGTTCTTAATAAGATGGTATTTAAAGGTGGGTCTTTGGAAGATGATGACATCATGAGGGTGAAGCCCTCATGAACGAGATCAGTGCCCTTAGAGCACAGCTGTCAGAGAACTCCTCCCCACTTGCACCATGTGAGAAAATATCAAGATGATGGCTGGATGCAGGAACCCAGCCCTCACCGGATAAAAGAAGCTGCTGGCACCTTGGCTTTGGCCTTTTGAACCTGCAGAACTGTAAGAAGTAAACGTTTGTTGTTGATGAGGCATCCAGTCGATGGTAGTTTGTCACAGCACCCCAAAGTGACCAAGAAACAGAAACTAGATACGATGGTGACACACGCTAAAGTAAAAAGAAAAGTGGCTGGACGAAGGAAGGAGTGGAATAACAAAGTGAGGAGGTCAAGTAAAGAAGTGACAGTGAGGAAAACGAAATCAGTGATCTGGAAGGTACACTTGAAGAGCTCCTTCTGAGTGTAAAGAAAGTGATAAAGGCTTCAAATGATAATGTAGAAGATGATAGCAGAAGAATGAAGAATGATGTGAAGAGGAAAACCAATGACACAGAAACAGTACTCAAATACAGAAATAAGACAACTTTTCAAGTTTGAAAAGACACACCCACGCCACCCCAAAAAAGAGATCATGGGCAAACCTAGTTAAGATTCAGAATCAGACAGAAGTTTTAAGTTATAAGGATAAGTTAAAAATTAGAGACACATCTAGGTGAGTGAAACAGGTTGTGGGCAAAGGCACAAAATTAGACTGGTCTCCAAAAAGTAAAGTACAGACCCAGGGAACATTTTGCCTCCTGAGAATTTTATATGCAACAGATTCAATATTCCCATGTTAAGGCAGAGCTAATAATCTTAGATGCTCAAGAATTAAGAAAATATAGAACTCACAAGTTCTTCATGAATAAGTTAAATGAATTCAAATTCATGTCATTAAAAAGATTACCCACCATGACCAGGTGGGATTCATCCCTGCGTTACAAGGATGGTTCAACATTTGCAAATCAATGAACCCGTGATAGAACAAATCAGTAAGATAAGAGAGAAGAACCACACGTTCTCTCAATTGATGCAGAAAAAGCATTTGACAAAATCCAGCATCCGTTCCTGATTGGGTGACTCAGTGGGTTAGGCCGCTGCCTTCGGCTCAGGTCATGAGCTCGGGGTCCTCGGATCCAGTCCCGCATCAGGCTCTCTGCTCGGCAGGGAGCCGGCTTCCCTCTCTCTCTCTGCCTGACTCTGTCTACTTGTGATCTTTGTCAAATAAACAAATAAAATCTTTAAAAACAAAACAAACAAACAAAAAAACCACTTCAAAGTATAGGGACAGAGGGAACATTCCTGAACTTCATCAAATCTATTTATGAAAGACCCACAGCAAATATCATCCTCAATGGGAAAAAGCTCACAGCCTTCCCGTTAAGATCAGGAACACGACAAGGATGCCCACTCTCACCACTCTTGTTCAACATAGTACTAGAAGTCCTAGCAACAGCAATCAGACAACAAAGAGATATAAAAGGTATCTAAATTGGCAATGAAGAAGTCAAACTCTCTCTCTTCGCAGATGACATGATTCTTTATATGGAAAACCCAAAAGACTCCAACCCCAAACTACTAGAACTCATACAGCAATTCAGTCAAGTGGTAGGATACAAAGTCAACGTACAGAAATCAGTTGCTTTCTTATACACTAACAATGAAAATACAGAAAGGGAAATTAAGAGAATTGATTCCATTTACTATAGCACCAAGAACCATAAGACACCTGGAAATAAACCTAACCAAAGAGGTAAAGGATCTGTACTTGAGGAACTACAGAACACTCCTGAAAGAAATTGAAGAAGACACAAAAAGATGGCAGAGCATTCCATGCTCTTGGATCGGAAGAATAAACATTGTTAAAATGTCTATACTGCCTAGAGTAATCTATACTTTTAATGCCATTCCTCTCAAAATTCTACCGGTATTTTTCAAAGAGCTGAAGCAAATAATCCTAAAATTTGTATGGAATCAGAAGACACCCCAAATTGCTAAGGAAATGTTGAAAAAGAAAAACAAAATTGGGGGCATCATGTTGCCTGATTTCAAGCTTTACTACAAAGCTGGGATCACCAAGACAGCATGGTACTAGCATAAAAACAGACACATAGACCAGTGGAACAGAGTAGAGAGCCCAGATATGGACCCTCAACTCTATGGTCAAATAATCTTCGACAAAGCAGGAAAAAATATACAGTGGAAAAAAGATAGTCTCTTCAATAAATGGTGCTGTGAAAATTGGACAGCTATATGTAGAAGAATGAAACTCGACCATTCTCTTACACCGTACACAAAGATAAACTCGAAATGGATAAAAGACCTCAACGTGAGACAGGAACCTATCAGCATCCTAGAGGAGAACATAGGCAGTAACCTCTTAGCTATCAGCACAGCAACTTCTTTCAAGGTATGTCTCCAAAGGCAAAGGAAACAAAAGCGAAAATGAACTTTTGGGACTTCATCAAGATCAAAAGCTTCTGCACAGCAAAGGAAACAGTCAATAAAACAAAGAGGCAACCCACAGAATGGGAGAAGATATTTGATAAAAGGTTGATATCCAGGATCTATAAAGAACTTCTCAAATTCAACACACGCAAAACAGATAATCAAGTCAAAAAATGGGCAGAAGACATGAACAGACACTTCTCCAATGAAGACATACAAATGGCTATCACTAGCCATTCAGGGAGATTCAAATTAAAACCACATTGAGACACCACCTTACACCAGTTAGAATGGCCAAAATTAACAAAACAGGAAACAACATGTGTTGGAGAGGATGTGGAGAAAGGGGAACCCTCTTCCACTGTTGGTAGGAATGCAAGTTGGTGCAGCCTCTTTGGAGAACAGTGTGGAGATTCCTCAAGAAATTAAAAATAGAACTTGCCTATGACCCTGCCATTGCACTCCTGGGTATTTACCCCAAAGATACAGATGTCGTGAAAAGAAGGGCCATCTGTACCCCAATGTTTATAGCAGCAATGGCCACGGTTGCCAAACCATGGAAAGAACCAAGATGCCCTTCAACGGACGAATGGATAAGGAAGATGTGGTTCATATACACTATGGAGTATTATGCCTCCATCAGAAAGGACGAATACCCAACTTTTGTAGCAACATGGACGGGACTGGAAGAGATTATGCTGAGTGAAATAAGTCAAGCAGAGAGAGTCAATTATCATATGGTTTCACTTATTTGTGGAGCATAACAAATATCATGGAGGAGAAGGGGTGTTAGAGAGGAGAAGGGAGCTGGGGTAAATTGGAAGGGGAGGTGAATCATGAGAGACTATGGACTCTGAAAAACAATCTGAGGGGTTTGAAGTGGCGGGGGGGTGGGAGGTTGGGGTACCAGGTGGTGGGTATTATAGAGGGCACGGATTGCAGGGAGCACTGGGTGTGGTGAAAAAATAATGAGTACTTTTTCTGAAAATAAATAAATTTTAAAAAATGGGAGAGAATAGTAAAAAAAAAAAAAAAAAAGCCTCTAAAACAGGGTGAAAATAACCAGTGAAAGCATAGTTCGTATAGCAAAGATGGGGAAAACAAAATAAGAAAGCACACACTTCAGGAAAACATAAAACAGATGACACCAATAAGACCAAACATAGCAGGCAGGATTATAAATGTAATGGCAGCAAACTCCCTACTAAAAAAGTTTCACATTGGGTAAAGCATTTACAAATGCACTGAAAAAAGGCACTTTATTTATTTTAAAAAATATATTCATATGTTCTGACTTTCAACACTAATAGTGGTAAACTGAGGGAAGGTGGGGTGAAACTGAAAATTTTAGAGGCAAAAGTAAACTTCTTTTAAAGCAGTAGTGGGGCACCTGGGTGGCTCAGGTGGTTAACTGTCTGTCTTCAGCTCAGGTCATGATCCCAGGATCCTGAGATCCACTGTGCTCCATGCTCAGCAGGGAGCCTGCTTCTCCCTCTCCTTCTGCCTTCCCTCCCCCCAACTTGTGTTCTTGCTCACTCTGCTCTCTCAAATAAATAAATTAAATTAAAAACAATAAAGAAAAGAGATGGTATATGAAAATAAAACTTTTCCTCTTTTTGTATTTCTATTTTCTACCATGGAAGTAGTTAGATAATTTATATTTGGGAGGGGAGGGAATTACTATTCTCCAGAAAAGACAATAAACACAGAAAACCCAGAAGGTTTCATTAGAAATAGTAAAGCAAAAATATTAAACAAAACAGAATGTCAGTAGACAGAAAAATGAGTAAAAATTTTATACACACACAATTATCCCACCAGGAGTAGCTCAACCAGAAAGAACTTCAACACCTTAGAATGGGGGATTCAGGCCATTAAAAGGTTTAGGATCAAAGGAAAGGATCCCTTCCTCTACCAGACAGGGAACACTGAAAGTATCAAGAGAAAAATTATAAACAAGAAGCAGAACAGGGCCTCAGTTGCTTTCTTTTTCTTATGGGCTCTTTCCCCAAAACTGATACTGATAGAAAAATGTTAGCCTCCTTTTAAAAATGTCTTCACTTGCTCTATTCCAAACGGCCCATGACTTCACCATTTTATCTCATTTAGTGATCTCCTAGTGAATTAACATCAGTGTAATCCACTCACCAGTCTTTTTATGGTGTGTAAACGAACTCACAAGACTTACAAAAGGAAAATTATTTAAAATAACCAAAGTGGGGTATCTGGATGATCTCCAGGTCCTGGGATCGAGCCCCCTAATGGCCTGTGCTCTCAGTGCAGTCCCTCCCCTCCCCCTCCTCCCCTTGCTCCCAGGCAGGTGTACCTTTCTCTCCCTCAAATAAATAAATAAAATCTTTAAAATAATCAAAGTAGTTCTGAACCGAGGGACTGTTAAAAGCAAACTTAACTCCCAATTCTAATTACTAAAAAACAAAGGAATAAGCAGCTTACCGAGTGAACCCAGTATGACCAGAATCGTTAAGATCCACACAAGTACTCTTGAAATATACCTGATTATCACCATCAGAATCATGGATAGAACTGCAGGGAAGACAGAGAACATGTAGAATATTATTTTAAAACAGTGGAAAATATAAAGAGAAACTCTTTCAATTGTTTTCTCCTAGGGATACAATTGGTCGCTATTGACACGTTCAAGACCCCAATTTAGGGACAAAAGGTTAACTGGCTACTTCTGCGCTTTGACTTTGGTACTTGCAGCACTGGAAACCAAAGGCACCTAACCGTGGGTTTATAAATGACAGAAAAGAACACATGCAAATGCAACATGGTGACTCCAAAACAGCACACAACTGTTGTGGATTCACCACGGGAAGACGTCAGAACTCACATGCAAACAGACATGCCAACACACAGAGTGGAGAGAGTGATGTGTCGTGTTGGTGATTGGAAAAACTACCACACACAGACAGAGATCAGTTAAAGGAGGTGCTACACTTCCTGGAGTAACCCTTGCATATCAAGACCAACTTCTCTGATAGATGGTCCATACACTAGACAGTATTTTATCTTTTTACGGTCGTTTCTCTTCTGAAATTCCAAAAAATGCTCTGACCCTATGGAATAATATTCTGAAGCCTCCGGAGGCCCAAATTCCTTTAACCTTACTTCTTAACTGGGGCCAGGGGTCCTGATTGATTGAGAGACTCTTCAAAAAAGAGCAAAGCTCAGTTGGAGTTATTTAGCCAATGCCTCTACCCAACCAAAGCTAAATTCCAACATGCTAAAATCTTGAGTGAAAGAAATCTTAAAAAAGAAACCAGGAAGATTTGACCTTTGCATGGGGAAATTTGTTTCTGAAATCATAATTTGTTCTTCTTTAATTAACTAAATGCCCATGTTACCAACAAATGAACAAAGAGAACCATTCCAATAAAAACTGGAATTCCAATGGTTTCACATTATTAGCACAATTTTAAAGGTTTGGTTTTTCTTTTCTTGGTTAAAGTCTTCAACTATTTCAGAAACCAAGTAACTTTTTCGTAAAGCTGGACTAATTCAAGTTTTTTGGGGGACCATTTGCAAAGCCAAAAAAACGGTCAGGATCTGTGACTAGGTAACATTATTAAGGTACTCACTTTTGCAATAAATGTACAGGAACCAAAAACAGATGGGAGCGTTTCAAATATCACAGAAATAGCTTTTCATATGGACAGCATTATTTCAACTGAGTCAAGTACTACCTAAGCAAAAAGAAAATACTCTCTAATGACAAGATGGAAATACAGCTAGTCTTCTCAATGACTACAATTGTTAACAGGCATAAATACTCATTTTACTTATACAGTGAAAGAGGTGCTTGGTTCCTACCACAGTTTACTCCTCCCAGCTAAAAAGAGCTATAGATTCTGATACGGTTACATATGGTTCTAGGTTAACCCAGGGTATTTACATCTTGAAAATCACATTTACTTTATCTATTGACAAGAAAACTCAAGGGCTAACAAGTGGAGATTTCCTAACTTTTCCAGCAATACAATGGTGTTATGAACTGTAGCAATGAAAAAAAACAAAACATACTCAAAAAGTAATCTATCAGAAAGCTTTGCTCTTTGATGGAAATAGAGAAGAGACTATGTGGCTCTTTTTGATAAGCCTCTGGAATCATAACTAAAACCAAAGGGGGTACTGATTCACTAAAAGAAGCCTCTTTCTATCATATTAAATGTTATTATAGACAGTAACCAGTTTGGGAAAACACCCGTTATCTCCAATGAGAGAAAAAGAAAGTTTCAGATATATAAATATAAATATATATATATATATATTTAAATATGTATATATTTACAACTCTATATAATCTGAAACAATTATGTAGGCTATGGGAAGTTAAACATTGTACAGGTATCCCGGTTGTATTCATATTTTGGTTAAAAGACAGAACAGTCTTCTACTGCAGTACTATGCAATAGCTAATAATGAGAAAAACAATTACCTAGTGATAACAAGCAAAGTCCCAATATAATTTCTTTGCTGGTCATTACTCCACTAATCAGCCTGTGTAAGACACTATTGTCACTGACAAAGGTGATCAGGGCCTCTGCAAACTTGGCATAGCAGGAAATGTTCACAGGAGCACAGCGATGGAAGAATGGAATAGGTGCACTGGTGATACAAGAAAAAAAAAATCAGAAAAAAAATTACTCCTACTTAATATAAATGCCACATCAAACACACAAATGAAAGGTGATTATGACTGCAATACACTCCACCCTCCACACATCATATGGGGGCCAAGAGCTGTGAGCTTAATGCTATGAGGATGACTGTTATGGGCAGGGATGCGAATCTTACCACAGGCCTTATCAGAGAGGGTGGAGTGCATATTCCAAAGGAAGACATTACCCTCCCCTTCTGGAAAGAAACACACGCACATATACACGCACATACGCACGTACAGAATACGAAAAGCAAAAGCAAACACTTAAACTCCTTCGCCTGTACATCTATCGGTCAATGGGCAGATGACAAAACTTACAAACATATACTTCATTGGACTGAAAATGACTTTTTGCCGTAAGCTATTTAAAACTAGAAAACACACATGCTTTTGCTTGAAATGTTCCACCGTGAATACAAAGTTTCCTCTATCAGAACAGCATACAAAACCTTGCATTAAGAAAGGGCGTGTGGGGCACAAGCTTATTAACTCTCGTATCAATTAATCATGCCAAGACATCAACATACAGCATAATATGCGGCTGTTTAAAACAATAACCATGGATACTAATGTATGGAAACACTTAGGAGGTAATAGTACAAGGGGAAAGAAGCAGAAATTTGATCTAATGTGATGGCTGCCAACTCTGTACAAAAAAGAGAAACATAAGAATGAGAACAGAAAAAATAGAAGTAAATGAAAAAATTTGTTAGGGTCATGAGATTCTGCATGGTTTTCTTTTTATATGTCATTATGATTATGAGATTATTTGTGTCCAAAAAATGAGGTCATTGGTTCTATCAGGTTTACACTGACCACAGGGCTCTTCTTGTGAAAGAACACAGCTATGTTCGAACAGTGATGCAGCTCTGATTTGTTAGAACATATTCTATCTATTTTAGCCTTTGAGACTATGGTATTTATCTGATCAACAGGAGAGTCTAAAAAAGTTCTATGAACATGTCCTCAGTTGTGATTTGTATGGATTCTAACAGAATCCATATGTCTGTCCGTACACGAATACACACGTCTGTGTGCATTAAGTTAAAGGTTAGCCATTGTTAACACAAATCTCAGATTTTCAGAATTATTGGTAGAACTATCAGTCATTAGCTCTAATATAACTTTGTTGATGGCAATGAGCTAAGCGTGCTCTCATTCTTGGTTGGCACTATTTTTGGGTCAAATTCGTGGCTAAGAATATATGACTAAATACCAAATTCCAAGGTTTCTGATCCCAGCAAAGCAGTTTTGTCTGAACTGAAGTGAAACAGTATCTTTGTTTCCTTCCATGGAAAAAAACAAAAATATTTCTCTTCAAATAAAAATATAAATGTACTAGGTATTGATTTTCCTTAGATGCTGGTAAAGGAGCACCAATGGGAGTAAGAATAGGCAACATATTCCATGCGGTTCAACTTCATGGAACAACAAAACAATAATCATAAAGATCAAGTCTTACCTTAGTTATGCTTTGGTAAAATGTATCCCAAAATAATGACGTGACATTATGACATGAATGTTCACTTAAAAAAAGAAGTGTCTCTTGTGACTTGTGGGTGTATTTGTGTGTACCTTCAAAACAGGACTGGTGAAATTTAATGCCTAAGATTTGATGTTTTGTCAGAAATTACAGAAAGTCAGAGCATTCTGAGCAATGCTTAAATTAAAGGTATGCAAGCCATTGTTTTTGACAAAAGTTGTTTCACTAATGATATAAAAGCTATTAAATTATAGAATATCTTTCAGTGAAATGGATTTATTCAGAAATATTACAGGAAAGCATCAAAAGAATTAACCATAAGTTCACAGTCAACGGTGGCTAATTTAGGACAAAAAAACTTTATTGTGACCTACAACTGTTTTTCTTCCTGATGCTGTCTATCTAGGTAATGTCCCTGCCAGATTAATGTCTCTAAGGACTTCTAACCTTATTTTTAACTAAAACCTGAGTTCTCTATCTTTCAAAACCAAAATCTTCTCTCCTCTATAATTACCTGTACCTTCAGCTGCTTTACTCGTAACACTATCATTTCTGGTGCAGCCTCTGTTTAACTCACTTGCCTCCAACCTTGAACATAAAACGTATCTACCTTAAGGATACAGATGCCACCTTCTTGCTTTCGATATCCACCAATTTTCTGGCCCTGCTCTGTTTCCATTTTCCTGTCCTATAACTATAAGTATTATCCCCTCCATCCAGAGGCAGCTCCACATCTACCTCCCATATCCTAGGAGAATGCTGCTTTAGTTTTAGGCTCAAAGAGAAATACTCATCATTTCCAGAAGACAGCGGGGTCTGTTACAACAGGAAAACAAAACTGGACGAGTTCGAAAGCCTTGGGTGATCCCCTTAACATTACACAATTGCATTTTTAGCTAAAAGAGTAGGAGTAATGATGATAATAATAAATAGGAATGGAGCCCAGCCATAAGTCAGTGATTCTAAATCAACAGGAGCAACATACCCAGCAGCGTTCATGTATTTCTGCTTTTCAGACTTATAATAAGGATAGATGGCTGAAAGGGAAGGATTATATTCTTAAAATTCAAATCTTTCGTTTCTATTTAAGAGTTAATGCTGAGTAATACGTGTTCTCTTACCCTTTCAAGTCACTTTTATACTATATCTAAACTCTTGGCTAATTGGCAGGAGTATTTTTACAAGTCTCCTTCAAAGAACTAAAGCAACGTAACGACAGTGCCTTAAAATTTAATCTCTGTCAATTAAAAAAAAAAAAAAACCTGACAGCTCTAAATTTGAAGGTATAAGATTAGCACAGACTGATTACATTGTCTAGCTGATGGTCAAAATGGTCAAAATTGTTCTTAGTGGTAGGGAATATCAGAAATAGAAGGCAAATAAAAGAAGACGGTATTTGGACATAGTCATAAAAAAAGTTAAAGAGTTAGTTTTTTGGTTTTTTAAAGATTTTATTTATTTATTTGACACAGAGAGAAATCACAAGTAGGTAGAGAGGCAGGCAGAGAGAGAAGGGGAAGCAGGCTCTCTGATGCGGGGCTCGATCCCAGGACCCTGAGATCGTGAGCTGGGCGAAAGGCAGAGGCTTAACCCACTAAGCCACCCAGGTGCCCCAAGAGTTAGTTTTAAAGTAAAAAGCACTACATTTCCTTGTCATCCTTTTCCTCTACTGTTCCCTCCCAAACAAAAACAACCGGCCATGAGTTTTTAATACTCAAATGACGTTGTTAAAAAACAAACAAACAAACAAACAAACCCACAAAACCTAAGTAATCATGGCACTGAAATGGTTTTTCTTCTATTTTATCACTTACGTCCTATGTGATGTAACGAATTCGAATTAGCTGATTTCATATATCTCTCAGAAAAGAATGCTTCCGAGAACCTCGTTATGTGAGATCTTTTCTACTTTAGTGTCTAACCTAAATGACACACTTTGTGCTTCTTAATTAAGAGGATAAGCATAAAGAATTCTATTTATAGCAACTTTTCCTACCTTTTGAAGCCCACAGAATATTGAATCTTTACGAAGTCAATGTAGTCCCATTAGGAACTGATGCTGTTTCGCATTATTGAAACATTAGTCAACAAGAACAAAATGAATTTATAATGAGTCTTCTAAAGATTTTTAAAAATTAGCTCAGAGGGATACTGTATCTTACCTTGGCAAACATATTATTGCCTTAAGTCCAGACTCTCCGTTAGTGAGCTCCCCTCCCTCAAAGTCCGATGATAAACAATGCCTAGCATCTCTCACCCCTCCGCCTTCATAAGAGAAGATGGGAGTTTGCCTCTCACACAATGATCTTCAAACTTCAGGTCATAAAAAAGTCATCACACATGATTTCTAATGAAAAATTTTACTTAAGAAAGAATAGTAAGAAAGGATTCTTGACAGCCCAGAAAATGTAGAAAATAAATCAAGACTCTCATGGCAATACGCAGTGGTTTTTCATGTATTTCATTTTATTTATTTTCTCTCCTTTCCTTCCTGTACTCTTTTTTAAAATTTTAATCTTTAATTTTTTTTAAAAGTAGGCTCCAATTCCAACGTGGGGCTTCAATTCATGACCCTGAGATCAAGTGTCATGTACTCTCTACCAACTCAGCCAGCCAGGAGGCCCCCACCTTTTTCCTTTTTTTTTTTTTTTTTTTCTCTTCAATCTAACTGTGGTATAGGACTTTGCTTAGGGAAGATGGCAGAAGAGAAGGACCCTAAACTCACCTCATCCCATGTATTTAACAAGATAACACTCACATCAGTATAAAACTGTGGTATAGATTTTACAAGATCTTAGACTAAATATCTGATTCCTAACAATTAACTGTGTGACCTCGCACAAGCCCTTTAACTTCTCCTATCTTCTATTTCCTCATCTATAAATTAGGGACAATATCCTTATAGGCTTTGTGAAGATTAAATAAGACAATACACGTGAGAAGCTTAATATGGTGACTGGCACCCAGCAGATGATTAACAAGTGTTAATTTATGTGGAATCCTTTATTTTAAAAATATGATGAACAGATAACACGTTTTTTCTTGGCTATTAGTTTCCCATGTCCATATCATGTTTTTAATTCCCCAACACCGAATATCCTTTCTGGCATCCAGCAATAGTAAAATAAATGTTTGGTGAAATTTACTGAATTCATGTAATGTTTGTACTACTGAAGTTTTCTTTAACTACACCTAAACCTTTAAGCATTTTAGGTATAAGGGCTAGTTTCCCTATGGCTACCACGCTCCATCATGTCACCAAGTTATAAATTTGGCTAAAACATGGCCCTTTCTAGGCATCTGCTTTTAAAATTCAAAAGCTCGGGGCACCTGGGTGGCTCAGTCGGTTAAGTATCATGGCTCAGGGCATGATCCCAGGGTCCTGGGGTTGAGCCCCATGTTGGGTTCTCTTCTCAGCAAAGAGTCTGCTTCTCCCTCTGCCTCTGCCCCTCCTCTGCTTGCGCTTTCTCTCTTTCTCTCAAATAAACAAAGTCTTTTTAAAAAGTAAAATAAAATAAAATTCGAAAGCTCTTAGGAATAATCCCCATTTGGCAATTATGTGGTATTAGTGTTTTACTGCAAATTAGTTTATAACTGCTTTTCTCTAAGAAACAGGCATTGCTTTCAATGGCAGAAGGTGCCCAGGCACCCAGGGAGGCTAGGGGTGAAAGGGAAGGCTCTAGAGCTTAAGAGAAATATTACTCCCTAAGCCAGATGCCAAGCACAATAATGAATGCTTAAAGCACATGATCTTATTTAATTCTGACAACAATTCCAAGACAGAGGTATTAATATTGCCGTTTTACATGTAAGGACACTTGGTTCACAGACAGGTGAAGAGACTTGCTCAAGCTGACAAAGAGAAGGTGGTGACACGGCATTCACCCCCAGGCCTAGCTGGACTCAAAGGGCAGCTCTTTCTGTCCCACTAGGGTGCTCCTAGGAGGAGAGCAAAAGAGATGTGAACGATGCTAAGTCCTTTGGCTGCATCATGCTTTGCCCACAGCCCGTCTTTTGGTGTACACAAAAAGTCACCAAAACCAGTAGTTTTTGTTTTTGTTTTTTTAAAGGACAGAGCTTCTTAAGGACAGAGACTGGATCTTACTCATCTTTGAAGATGTAGTCTCTAATGTGAGGTGGGAAATGTGGTATTGCCCCAAGTTTTTTTATTATAACCAATTCACTGTTTTCTGATCTTTGCACTTTGCTTGCCAAAGGCTAAATGATGCTGTTCACCAGGTCCTAATTTGATTTTCTTCTATCAACTGTTACTTCTTTGTTTACTTTCCAAGGCTGAGCTCAGATAAAAATGATAAGATCCTTAGACTGTGAGGTACTAAATTAAATAAAACCCGAGGATCTTTAAATAAAGTACAAACAGAGTTCACTGTCAGTTTTCAGATGGTTTAGGGCCATCACTGCAGCTTAGACTACTGAGACATCAGTGGACAATCTTGCTAGAAGCCAAGTCTGTCCACATCTAAAACACAAGCCCTTAATACTATGTCTTATCTTATAGTGAATACCCCTCAGGACGCCGTATGTAAGATGTGTGAGCTCTGTATGGCCAAGAACGGAACATCTGAGATACCAGAAGAGGCGGCCCTCAACATAGTAGGGTCAGAGGTGAAGGAGGATTTACCTGACCCCTGCCCCACCCTTAAACAGGTACAGAGCAACCTCATCCTCACATCAAGGCTTTCCGGTTATCCTTTTATAATATGTTTATATCTTAAAATATGACTCTATACTCATAGTAGGCATTTAAAACAGGCTGTTTTAAAGTTCGAGTAGATAAGAGGACAGAGCCTTTCTTGTCTTTACCTTGATACATTTTCTCCAAGACTCTATTCAAAGGACCTTCTTTTCTTACTGTTACAGCTTCCCTAATATTCTCAACAGTCACAAATGGGGTCTCTTTACCTATAGCTCGAAACCCATGATTTACAGATCCCACTTGTTAGTATCTTTTAAAATAATCCCTTTATTTTCATTTCTGTAGGTTTTACATTTTAACTCCAATAGCCTGTTGACAAGACTAAAAGAGCTGGACATCAATGAAACTGATAGATCCTCTGTCTACTTTTCGACAGAAATTTCCACATTTCATTCAAGTTAATAAAGCACAAGTTACACCCATTAGCAAGCCAAAGGAAAGCACACATAAGATCGGTCTCAACATTTTAATCAGTAGCTTGCTATAATATACCAAGATATAATAAAAGTGGCTTCAATTCAGTATTCCTGGTGAAGTTGACTCATGTCATACCTGGTTGATACACACTTAAAGTTCTCAAGATGAGACATGCTTCTAAATGCTATTCACCTAATTCTAGGGACATATTCTACAATGCTTGCAAATTTATTTCCTCATTTAAAAAAACATTTATAATTTTAAAGTTGCTTCCCTTAAAACTAATGTGAGATCCCTGTAAAGATTATTTCCTGTCTCTTCTTTGTATCCATTATATGCAGTAGGTACTAAAATAATCAGTGTTTGTTGAGTTAGACCTTGGATAAGATAAGGCACACAGTGTATTAATATAGAGAATGTACGTAAAAGATGCAGCCTGAAATAAGGTATGGAGAATAATCACTGGCATATTTTTTAAATTTACAAAGTAAATTAAAAATAATCCCAGTATTACTAAGGTCAACTTCAAAGAATCTTTGGAGACTGCGAGACTTGGCTTCTAATTTTGCTATAGATTTTGCAATGACTCAGTAGTTGTATATTCTTAAAAATTATGGCATTAAAAAAAAAAGTAAGCCTCCAAAAGAAATTAAAATCTGAGAATGAGAAAAAAGCTATTAGCCTGTGTGTGTGTGTGTGTGTGTGTGTTTTAAGATATGAAATACATGCTGTCATTTCTAGTATTACTTTCTAAATTTTGTGATAAAAGTATTGGTCCTGAGCAATAGGCATCAAGTGACTCTTTCCCCAGGATAATATATACAGTTTAAAATCTACCTACAAAAACAAAAGTCACAAGTTAACAAAATACAGTAAGATTTACCTCGCTGGAACTGGTAGTTTGGGGCATAGAACAGAAGCTTTTGAAGATGTAGTATATTCAGAAGGCTTTAGGTTGTAGCTACATAGTGCTGATCCTGTTGAAAGAAAAGCTGGATGTTAGCTAGCAGAACAGAGCCTCAAATTCTCTCACTGATTCATTGTATTCATTTTATATGTTAATATTAATTCAACATATTAATTCAAACACTATAGAATTAATAAGAATCTGATTTGGTCTTTAGTATCCATCTTCAGTCATTTAAAACTGATTCCTCAGGGCGCCTGGGTGGTTAAGCATCTGCCTTAGGCTCAGGTCATGATCCCAGAGTCCTGGGATGAGCCCTGCATCTGGCTCCCTGCTGGGTGGGAAGCCTACTTCTCCCTCTCCCACTGCCCCCACTTGTGTTTCCTTGTGCTGTCTCTCTCTCTTTGTCAAATAAATAAATAAAATCTTAAAAAAACAAAACCCAAAAACTGATTCCTCTTGGATAATTTATGTACAAATTTTAATTAATGATATTAAGGATAATAACAACAATAAGTACTAGAACTACCTTTACTGAATGTCTGCCATATATTAGCTATTTTAAAATAAAATGTGAAGTGAAAACAGCAGGTTTTAACATTAAACTAATAATGTCATGTGAGGATGTAAGAAAGAATTTCAAGAGAATACAGAAAAAAGATTTGCTAGGACAACAAACAACCTTGAGAATGGTTTTATTTCATCTATATCTTGTCCTATCAGTCAAAAGAACTTTCAAAAAGTCACAAACCTGCATTTAATTCAGAAATACTACCCTCAAATCAGCAACCAACTTGCTAAGTATATAAATATATGAGGTCTAGATATCATACTTAAAAAAAAAAACAAGTAGCATCTATTTCATATAAAGATAATTCAAGTAATTTGACAATGTAAGATACTTTTTATTTTTTAAGGATTTTATTTATTTATTTCATTGACACAGAGAGAGAGAGAGCAAGAGAGGGAACACAAGCAGGGGGAGTGGGAGAGGGAGAAACAGGCTTCCAGTCCATCAGGAAGCCTGATGTGGGGCTCGATCCCAGGACACTGTATCAAGACCTAAGTCGAAGGAAGACGATTAACAACTGAGCTACCCAGGCACGCATTTAAGGTACTTTTAAAAAAATATGTATTTACTTATTTGAGAGAGAAAGAGAGAGTGTGCCAGGGGAGGGAGAGAGGAGGAAGGAGAAGTGACTCTCTGCTGAGCAGAAAGCCCAACTCAGGGCTGGATCCCAGGACCTTGAGATCATGACTCGAGCCGAAATCAAGAGTTGTATGCTTGACCGAAGAAGCCACCCAGGCACCCCTTGACAACGTAAGGTATTTTACAAAAGATACTTGAACATGGCACTATTCATGTTTCCACCACTTCTTAAGATAGATTCAGCAGGAAACTTAAGTTTCTGAAACTGTTTCAGAACATCCTTTTCCATGTTAATGACTTATTTAAGTTAAGCATGAATATTAAACATCTACTTCTTCTAAAATTAGTCTTTTGTCTTTGAAGATAATGCCACCAGATTCTATTTACAGCAGTTTCGAAGAAACCGTGACAGCAGTGGCAAGCAAACATTTTAGATTAATCCTGAAATATCTGGAGTCCGACTACAGAACAGCTCAGGAAAAACACAGCAACCATGCCAGTCACTGCAGAGCACCAAGAGGATCATCAACTTCCCGATCTGAATTGTCAATTTCTTTCTTTCAGGGTCTAAGACGGAATCGATTTGCACAATATGAAAGGGCCTAACTAAGGCACTGTGCCAGCACCGTCAAACACACTGCTCCATCTGAATTCAGTGAACATAATCTCTGTCCCCACCCTTTCTTCATTTAAAAAAGGAGGTCAGCAGGTGCAACAGAGTTCAATTTTATAAATACTTTCCCAGGATAATGCTCAATGAAAGGATAATAGCCTTATCTCTGATGGTATTCTGGGACATAGGCCAGTACTAAGTAGATCCTGTACTAAATAGATTAAAGGAAAAAGATCTTTACAATGTAGTAACAATCAGAAGAAACCTTATAATGCTTCCTGCTCAAACGGCTGATGGAGAGAGAAGCTTCAATGCAGAACATTAAAACAACCCAGTAATGGCAAGCATTTTGCAATTATTTCTCTTTTCATGTTGATTAGCTGATGCATTTTCAGTGAACACTTTTAAGGTGGTATCCATCTCTCTCTCTCTCTCTCTCTCTCTTTTTAATAGTGAGAGTATAGACAATACTTAGCACAAGAGGTTTGGTCATAAAGAGTAAGACAAAGTTTTTCTTCTAACACAAATGGCAGGGGAAACCATACTTGAGTAATGAAGTCTAAAACCAAAACCAAAAGCTTATCTAAACTACACCAGAGGCAATCCATACAACTCAGCCAATGTTACTCAAAATGAGTGATCTTAGGAAGCCAACTTCCATATATAAACATTTATCTTGGTAAACAGTTGCTACAGTCCCCAGAATGTTTAACTACCATAATTTTTCAAATGCCTTTTAATATTCAATTATTTATTTTTTAGCTCAGTATCACTTAGTAAGAACTCCCCTAAGAGGTATGTTTCCATCACTAGACTCCAAACATTACAAATGAAAAAAATAAGTAATACTTCCAAGGCCTTTATATGCAATCACTGACAAATTTAGGAATAATATCCTTTACTCCTAGGCCACAATGCTTCTTCTGTGCCATTTCTAAATATCATAATTAGACAAATATTCAATAAGCTCTGGGCAAAAAACATATATCCCACAGATATCTCAAAAACTCTTCTCTATATGCTGCACACAGCCTTGAAAATGGCCTTTGTAAAATGGTCCTTACTTGTAATACCCTCAGGATAATTTCCAAACTTCTTGGCTTCAAAGCTCTCCTAAATCAGGCCTCTACCTAAAACTTCCAGCCTTATCTTAAGACAATAAGCTACTTAAAATTTTGCTGTTTAAAAACTTCCAGGCTTTTTTGTATGCTGTTCCCTCTGCTTGGACTGTCTATTCCTAATGACCATCTGAGTGAGTGTTCAAGTTTGAGAAGAATTTCTACAAACTACTCAAGCCTCACCTCCCTCATTAAGCTTTCCCTGATGCACCCAAAGCTATTTAGTCCTCAGTTCTACTATAAAGCTTAGCATATTATTTTGTCATTTTTTTTTAGCTTACATATTATCTCTATTTTTAGAAATTGGGCTCTTTGAGAACTGGGTCCTTATGCCTTCAAAATATGTGCGACCCGTCTCTCCTGGCACACAGACAGCACTCAAAAGCCATCTGTTGAAGACAACAGACATCATGACTAAAAAAACACAAAACTTATTTTTAATCTCTTATTTTGGTGTTACATGTTATATATAATGTTTATATGCTTTTCACCACTCACTACAAATTATACAAAGTATACAAATTATACCATGTAAAACAGATTTCTCGGCCTTGGTATTATGACACCTGGAGCTGGGCAATTCTTGGTTGTAGGGAGCTGTCCTGTGCATTGCAGGATGTTTAGCAGTATCCTTGGTTTCCAGCCACTAGATTCCAGAACCCTTCCCCTAGCCCTTCCCCCAGTTTTGACAACCAAAAATGTCTCTTCACACTGTTATGTGTGGTCGGGGTAAATGGGGATGGGGGGCGCATGTGGTAGCAAAACCACCCTTGAGAACCACTGTTCTAAAACACCAAATTATTTGAAACAAAAATACAAAATGGGCTTGGTAAGTTGGAGGCTAATTCTTCTGGCTTTAAAATTTTGCTTGATTCGCTATCACAACGATATTTGTAGGCTACACTAAATTAAGAGAAAAGATTCCTTATAAAACATACTTTAGAAAATTGTAGTTAATAAAAAAAGAAAATCTCCCAGTGCAGAACAGTGTCCATTACAAAAAAAGAAATTACACTGCTGTGTGGGGTCCAGTGAATTTAACCCCCTTCTCTCCAATGAGGAAAGCATATATATTTACATGCTGGAAGAATACAATTCCCATTTTCAATTTCCAGGAGCCAACAAAAAGCAAGGACATATTTGCAGTTCCCAAGAAGCACCCATGAACTAGCTAGTGCTGTGACATTATCTGTCAACCACTATTAGCAGCACATACTCTGCACATAATAAATATTTGCTGAGTGAATTAATTTTGGACATCTATGTGCAAGACTTCTAGGTATTATGGAGGACAATGAAAAGTTTGTCTTCTATCATGCAAGCTCCCTAAAGGGAACTGTACCTTTTCTTTGTTTCGCTGGCACACACTTCATGGGTGCTAATTAACTGTTGAATGAAGGAATTATTTAAAATCACATTATCAAATATAAGGATTTTTTTTCCCCCCTTAACAATCAAGCTTCAAGGGAAGCTGATTTCTGCTGGTTTCTGACTTAGAGGCTATTAAAGCAGTTGCTAGGGTCGATCATTTCATTCATTTGTAAGTGATATCAAGTCCAATCTTTTGATTCACTGTGTCAAAAAGAATCCATAATAACTCTGTGGTTTAAGTTATATTGTTACCGACTGGTAAGAAAGAAGGTAATACTGATCATTGACTGATACTAACTTTAAACCTAACACCTAGATAATGACTATCAAAGGCTTGTTTCTATTCATAAATTTTATCTGATGTGTCATATCATCTTCCGAGGTTTTCAAAGACAGAAAAATAATCACCGAGAAAGCACCCAGCTCCGTGGCCCTACTCAAAGTATGAACATGGTCTACATGGTAGTTCATAAAACTCTCTGACTTTTCACAAAATACAGTGCACTGCAGAAGCACTCCCAGATGGGAGTGATTTCTCCCATGCTATAAACAGGACACACACAAGAAAGAAAAGATTTCTGCCATTGTACTACTGTGTTAAGGAAAACAAATTAGATTTTATAAAAGTTTGGTAAGAGTAATGCAAAAAGTTAATAAGGTATTCCAGGTAACACATTAGCAAGGACTGAAAATATGCATGGGCCCCCAACTTTCAGGTCGTTCTTATTTCTAAACTGCTGTTTAGAATTTAGATTAGCAAGTAGAAAGAAATAAAATGACACGGAAAGGATCTGGCACTGTGCGTGGCACAAAGTAGGTACCAGTAAATGGTATGGTGAAACAAGGCAGGGCTTAAGTCTGACTTTATCCATTCAATAGACTCAGACGCCTGTGCAGAACAATGGCTGGACAAGAGTAAATCGAAGGATGAACTATGGGCCAGACTCAGAGCAGGAGAGAGGAAGGGAAGGGACTATCCCAGCAAGCATTACGCCCTGGGTTGAGATGAAAATCTCATATAAAGTTGGTTAGTTTCGGAGGGAGGCCCATTCTCTTCCCCCCTACAATGGATATGTTATTTGAGTTTTCAAAAATAATGATAATAAAGTAAGAAGGAAACTGTTCACCAGAAACTGGAGGGAAGTAAAATTAGAATAAGATGGAATTCACGCTCTGCTGCAAATAAATCAGGGGAGGGCTCCCACCAGATGATTTCAGTTTTCTCTGTAGGGCAGAAGGTTAGGAAAGAGGAAAAACAAGAGGGCTTAGGGGAAAAAAAGGTTATGAATAGTCATGCGGATAGGATGGACAGGGGAGATAAGTGAATGAGTAAGATGAATTACTGAGAGACGGGAAGGAAGATGACCAAAGATTAATATCAATTCTGCTTAGCATGAAGCTAATCATTTTACCAGCTGGTGGCAACTGACACAGATTCAGAACTGAGCAAAGGATAACGTGTGGTGAGAGAATGAGAAATTATTAAGTGCCGAGAAAGATGAAGAGGAAAGTCCAGGAGCACCTGGGTGGCTCAGGTCCTGATCTCAGGGTCCTGGGATGGAGCCCTGAATTGGGCTCCCTGCTCAGCAGGGAGTCTGCTTCTCCTTCTCCCTCTGCCCTGCCTCATGCTCTCTCTCTCTCAAATAAACAAATGAAATATTTTTTTTAAAAAGAGAAAGAGAAGTCCAATCCATTGTTCTTTCAAAACACATGAGTAGCCACTATGTGGGGTTCTGTACTAGGGCAAGGATATTCAGAAGTAAAGAGCATGATCTTGTCCCACAGGAAATTCATGCACTGCTGCAGGAAAATGATGAAGAACCAAAAAAGTTGAGTACTAAGTCCTTATGGTACTTAGCAATTTTAATTTTTAAAAGGCAATTTTTAATTTGTTCTCTAGCATATTTATATTTGGATCATATAAAAACAACAAACCATAGTAATAATAAGGTATATGTTTGTCTACCTCTCACCCAACTCCTGGACCAGAACTTAAAAGATGTTTATGTTCATTTAAATTCTTCTGTTTGCCTTTTAAATTTATTTTTTTTTAAGATTTTATTTATTTATTTGAGAGAGAAAAAGAGAGAGAGAGAGAGAAGAGAGAGAGACAGTGAGAGAGCAGGAGAGGGGAGGTCAGAGGGAGAAGCAGACTCCCCATGGAGCTGGGTGCCTGATGTGGAACTCGATCCCAGGACTCTGGGATCATGACCTGAGCCGAAGGCAGTCGCTTAACCAATCGAGCCACCCAGATGTCCTTCTGTTTGCCTTTTACAGCTCTTTATCATGGCAGCTTTTCATAACCATCACATGTTCAGCTGTTTCTTCTAAATTTTCCATTCTAGTCAGACATATTTAACAGAGGTGTTCTACCAACTTTAATGTCCAAGAAAACTCCTCTTTCTTGTCTAAAAGAAAGAGTTGAGGAAATTTTTTTGGGGGGGCTATTAAATGCATTTCTTACAACGTTGTTATAGGAACCTAAAAGTTAGCTTTCCCTTACAAAGATTTTAAATAATTTGTGAAGGTAATAAAAGTCCACACAAATGGATAGTTGTAAGTGCTAAAAAGCACTTTCAAATGTTGTCATGGAAACTTAAAACTCTTTGAAAATAATTTATAGTATCTTTTTAGTCTGGTAAGTAAAACATTCTTTTACCTTACATTTTAAAATAAGGTTTAAAATTATCATTTAAAAAGTTACTACCCAGATGAATCTTTTTCTCTTTCCTGATCTTCTTTAATTGTGGTAAGATACACCTAATAAAACATTCACCGTTTTAACACCATTTAAATGCACAGTTCAGCAGCATTAGGTACATTCATGTTGTTGATCAAACATCACCACCATTTAACTCCAGAACTTTCCATCTTGCAAAATCCAAACTCTTTACTTCTAAAGTGGTAACCCCATTCCTCTCCACCCTGCAGCCCCTGGCAACTTACCATTTTTTTAAAAGATTTTATTTATTTGACAGAGAGAGATACAGTGAGAGAGGAAACACGAGCAGGGGGAGTGGGAGAGGGAGAGGCAGGCTTCCCATCAAGCAGGGAGCTGGATGTGGGACTCAATCCCAGGACCATGGGATCATGACCTGAGCTGAAGGCAGAAGCTTAACGACTGAGCCACCCTGGTACCCCGCAACTTACCATTCTATTCTGTCTCTATGAATCTGACTACCCTAAGTATCTCATATAAGTGGATTCATACTGTATTTGTCCTTATGTGCCTGACTTATTTCACTTAACAATGTCTTCAAGATTCGTCTGTACTGTAGCATGTATCAGAATTTCCTTCCTTTTTAAAAAAAAAATTGTGGTGAAACCTGTAATACAACACTGATCATCTTAACCAGTTTTTCAGTGTACAGCAGTGTTAACTATACGAACACTGTTGTCCCAACAGATCTCTAGAATTTTTTTCTTTTTTCTAAGATTTTATTATTTATCAGAGAGAGTGCACACATGCAAGCAGAGAGAAGGGCAAAGGCAGAAGGAGAAGCAGGCTCCCCACGGAGCAAGAAGCCCGATGTGGGATTCGATCCCAGGGCCCTGGGATCATGACCTGAGCCAAAAGCAGACGCTTAGCCGACTGAGCTGCCCAGGCATCCCTAGAATTTTTTCATCATGCAAAACTGAGATTCTATAGCCGGTGGAAACCATTGCCCCATCTTTCTATGACTGGCTTATTTCACCTAAAATAATGACTTCAGGTTCATCTGTATTGTAGCATATGACATAATTCCCTTGTTTTTCAAAGCTAATATTCCGTGGTGGGTATATACCATGTTCTCCTTATCCACTCATCCAACACTGGACGTTGAGGTTGCTCCCATCTCTCGGCTATTATGAATAACGCTATAATGAACATGAGTTTGCAAATATCTCTCTGAAATCCTGTCATCAATTCTTTTGGCTATATACATATACCCAAGGATTTCTGGGTCATACGGTAATCTACTTTCTAAAAGACGATTTTTTTAGAGCAGTCTTAAGGTTCGCCAACAAAATTGAGAGGAAGGTACAAAGGCTTCCCACATACCTCCTGCCCCCCCCACAGGCATAGACTCCTCCATTATAACACTCCCACCAGAGTGGTCCATTTTATACAACTGAAGAGCCTACAATGACACATCATAATCACCCAAAGTCCACAGTTCTATGGGCATGGACAAATGTAAAAATGACATGACTCCATCATTATAGTATCATACGAATTATTTTCACTGCCCTAAGAAATCCTCTGTGGTAATTCTATTTTTTAATTTTTTAAGGAAACTCCAAACTCTTTTCCATAGAGGACATACAATTCTGTTCCTGCCAATGATGCACAAAGATTCTCATATATTCATAGCCTCACCAACATTTGTTATTTTCTGTTTTGTGTTTTCCTCTAAAGAAGCTGTCCTAATGGGTCTAAGGGGGTAGGTATCTCACTGGTTTTTGTGTGCATTTCCTGTATGCCTAGTAGATTGAGCATCTTTTCATGTCCTTATTACTGGCCCATGATGTACCATCTTTGAAGAAATGTCTGTTCAAGTCCTTTGGCCATTTTTTAATTGGGTTGTTGTTGTTTTTGTTGTTGAGTTGTAGGAATTCTTCATATAGTCTGGGCATTAACCCTTTATCAGATATATGACTTGAATATCTTTTTTCTCCTATACCATGGGTTACCTTTTCATTCTGCTGTGTCCTTGGATGCAAAGAAGTTTTAAATTTTGATGCAGTCTAATTTATCTATTCTTTTTCTTTTGTTGACTGTGCTTTTGGTTCATATCCAAGAAATTATTGCCAATGTAATGTCATGAAGTTTTCCCCTATGTTTTCTTCTAAGAGCTTTATAATTTGCTCTTACATTCCACTCTGTCATGGATTTTGAACAATTCTCTCTTAGAGGTTTGGAAATTTCCCACATAAACTTAAAATCATCTACTCCTTCCAAATCTAATATGCATCTCAAATGATGGAAAGACAAAAGGGGAAGAAAGAACGTAAAAAACAGACAAAGAATTCTCTCAGTGGCAAAAATAATGTTGGAATTAAATCTTACCAGGTCGAGTATTAGGTCACCAATCCAAAGAACAATACAGATTTTTGTTGTTGTTGTTGAGAAATCCAGGATTTTCAACTTAGGGCTGCTATTAAAATAAAAGTATTTAGGTCCCTCCACCAAAGGCTCCCTTCTCTATTATAATTTCATAGTTTTTCTATTGCCTTTTAAAATATTTATCTTCTCTATCCTCCACTGCTGTGCTTCTTGATGCTGCCATTATTAGTACTTTTTTTTATGCCTAACACGTTGACTTATTTTGCAAACAGCTGCCTCAAAAGCCTAAGGGTACCTGTGTAGTTGGGCATCAATTTAAGAAGTCTTTTTTCTGGAATAATATTTATTCATTAATATTCCTGAACACCTGCTTTGTGTAAGACACTGTGAAAAAAACCAAGCTGTAAAACTCACCAAAAAGGTCTTATAAACTGGCCATAATAAGCCATACTCAGTATCATAATCACTTAGAAGGATAATGGCCTGGAAATAAACAAACCAGCAGGGCAGCATGGGGCATTTCTCCCCAGTGGGTCATCACAGCAGGCAATACAGTTGACAAGGAACTAACTCTCTTATGGCCCTCCAGCTGACATGTCAGGTTCAAGGGACCAAGACTCACACCCAGTGGGTTCAAGAAGACATGTTAGAAGATAGTTTGACACTAGATCCTAGCTTTGAATGCCAAGGAAAGGCATACAGTGTTTTATTTTATTTATTTTTTTTACCTCTGAGTAAGTATTATTTTACTTATTTCTGAGTAAGGGATTAATAGGATTGAAGCTCTAGCAACATTAATACAGCAGTATGTAAGGAGCTAGAAGTAGAGAGACTATAGGCAGGAAGACTATCACATTCCTTTGGGGAACAACATTAATAGTAGTAATGTAACAGCAGTTTTATATAAATAAATATATATGTCATATCTATATCTATATCTATATCTATATCTATATCTATATCTATATCTGTATCTATATATTTAGCAATTTACTAGTTGCCAGATACTCTTCTAAGCATTTTTCATGTATGAGGTCCTTGTAACAACCTATGAAATAGTTTTCACGCAAATATTATCTGCTTCTCAAATAGGGAAACTGAGGCATCTAGTGATCAAGTATCCTGCCCAGGGTCTTGTGGCTACTAACTGGTAGGACCAACATCTGAACCGAGATAATCTGGTTCCAGAGACTATACTCTTTTTTTTTTTTTTTAAAGATTTTATTTATTTATTTGACAGACAGAGATCACAAGTAGGCAGAGAGGCAGACAGAGAGAAAGGAGGAAGTAGACTCCCCAGCTGAGCAGAGTGCCTGATGTGGGGCTCAATCCCAGGACCCTGAGATCATGACCTGAGCCGAAGGCAGAGGCTTAACCCGCTGAGCCACCCAGGCGCCCCCAGAGACTATACTCTTAACAATTCAACAACATCATCTTCCAGAGTGTACTGTGTATGCTCACACTGTCTCAGATTTTAGAAAAACCCAAAAGGGATAATTCATTTCTCCCTCAGAAACCTGATAATGACAGGGCTGACAGTTCTAGTATTAGACTTAGCAAATCAATACAGATAAGGATATCATGTGGGAATAAAAAATGAGATCTTGAAGGGTAATTGGTACCTCTTTATTTAACGCCCACCAAGTGCCAAGGATTCATGCATCATCTCATTTAATCCTCACAACCATCTATAAAGGAGGCATTGTATTTAATTCATTTTTTTTCAGATGAGGAAATCTAGTTCAGAAAGACTGTAACTTCAGTCCCTCATTACAGAGCCAGTTAGTGGGACAGCAGCAGAATTAGAATCCAGAGTCACATTAATCTCATACTCTTCCCACTACCTCACGCTGAAGGCATGAAATGACAGGACAAGAATATGGTCAGTCTGGAAGGATGCTGTCCTTCTGTCCTCAAAAGGCCAGCAACCACTAGGGAAGACTCCGGATCCATGCAGAGGTGTATGTGCAGCTATGTTCCTAGGCTGTCTCTTTACCCAGCTAGAAGTTATACCGATGGATGCATGAGTCAGCCCTTATTCTGAGGAACCAGAACTAGCCTGTAAATTCAGGCAGGGTTAAAAGTCAGCTCTGGGGATTCCAACACACAAAATGCAAACTTAAAGCCTCATGGAAGTTCAAAAACACAGGCTAGAAGTTTGTGACCCTCCACGAAGACAGGTTAAAAATAAAATTATCTGAAGAGAACTGAAGATAGCACGTGAAAGTGAGTAACCCAAGGGAACGGAGTCAGGGCTAAGGAAACTACGTTTGTTTTCTCAGCTAATCCCCATATGTTTAATCTCAAAGTTTCTCAAAACCTTACCCTTAGAAAAATCCTTATGAGACAATATTAAATTTAAAAAAGCAAAACACACTAACACACTTGAAAGATGGTGGAATTTTGGGTTTTACTTCATTTTCCTTTTCCTGAATTTTTTAAATTTCACATACGAGGCATGTATTACATTGTTCTTCCAGGGATAAAAATAAAGTATACTAATTGAAATACTTTTAAGCAATACTCAGGAAGAGAAAAAGAAAAAACCCGATTTCACGAAGAGTAGTTTCGTAATTCCTAAATGTGCAAAGACACTCCATCAAAATCACCTGAGACATTTGTAAAAACAAAACAAAACAAAAAAAACCAAAAAGAAACCAAATTTCCAGAACCCAAAGACCTACTCAGTCAGAATTTCCCTGGGCTGAACCTAGGCATCTGGAGTTTTAACAAGCTCCCCAGGTGACTATCATCTTTTTCATCAAGGATGTCCAAAAGCTGTTTCAATTCTCTTTCTCTTTTTAAGGCTCTTTGATATTTCTTTAACACCAGTTAGACTGGAAGGCAAACACAATATTTAACAGTGAGAGCAAGTGACCAGGGTGAGGACTCGGATGGCCTCATGTCTCACCATTCATCTCTGCAAACTTCTGAACATCACTTAGGGTTTTCAGTTCTTGTCTTGGACATGCTGTCACGCACAGTGCTATAGACTTGATCTTCCGGTTTATCAAGTCCAGATTGCATGGATCCAAAAAGAACACATACCTAAAGCATGGACAAAAATATCGAGACGTTATTTAACAAGAACACATTCTGGTTCGCTGCCTAATTTAACTATGCCTAAAAGCAAAGAACATCTGTGCTAGTCTATACTCCTTCACAAATTTTATCAAAGATGAACAGATATTTCACAAATCTAATCACAGATTTTCTTTTTCGTCAATTGTTTGTAAATATACCATTAACAGTAGGGACTGGAGAAAATGTTTGTCATGATGTATTTTTCCAATATTTAAATTTTTGTAATGTATACTTTATCATTAGAAGTTATTTTTTAAAATAAGTAGTTTTATTTTTTGCCGAACTTGTGCCTTCAGAATCTCCCAAAACTGCTATATAACATAAATTGTAGTTTCTATATAAACTTATGTAATAAAAATAATTATATACAAAATATAAAATTATAAAAACAGATATATAAACTTTTATTAATGAATATATAATTATAAAAAGGAATTGTAAAATTATATAAAATTGAACATATAAAGTTGAATGGAGGCTTGAAGGAAATACACCAACAATTTAACTGCAGTCATCTCTGGATGTTAGAATAAAATGATTTTAATCTCTTTCTTCCACTTTTCAGAAGTCTCATTTTCTAGAAAATGTAAATGACTTTTGAATAGAGATAACTACAGTTGATATTGTTTATTAGAAGGTCCATTACATTTCAACAAAGTCATGCCCAAAACTTAAATTATCCCTTCTGTATTCTATACATTTATATTTTCAAAAAGGAAAGATCCATCAGAAATTACACTGAAACATATATTTTTTTTAAATGTTAAAAAGTAGGGTGGTTCAGTCAGTTAAGCATCTGCCCTTGGCTCAGGTCATGATTCCTGGATCCTGGGATCAAGCCCCACATGGGGCTCCCTGCTCAGCGGGGAGCCTGCTTCTCTCCTGCCTGCCACTCCCCCTGCTTGTGCGCTCTCTCTCTCTCTGTGTCAAATAAATAAATAAATAAATAAATAAATAAATAAATGAATGAATGTTCGGATGTATGTATGTATGTTAAAAAAGCAAAAGAGATGACAAAGACTGTAGATGTTGTTATCATCTGCCCAAAAAGAAAGTAAGAGCCAAATACTCTTGAGAAAAGCAAAGTCTAATGTGGAGCAACACAGGGGTACAAGTAGGAATGCCTTCATGTCAGGGAGGAGTTAAAGAGCCTCCAGCACTGGTTTCCATGCTACTGGGTCCAAGGAAGGTTTTATGAAATCGTCTATTTCCCAACAGCCTTTCCCACATTGTTAAACTCTGTTTGCTTTGCTATATAAAATAGGATTCAAATCAGGAAGTAAAACCAAATAGAAGAACTAGGTGAGAAAACTAAAAAGCAAAAATATCGGGGGCCCTGGGTGGCTCAGCTGGTGGAGTGTCTGCCTTCCGCTCAGGTCATGATCCCAGGGTCCTGGGATTGAGCCCCATGTCGGGCTCCTTCCTCGGTGGGGAGCCTGCTTTTCCCTCTGCTGCTTTCCCCTGCTTATGTGCTCTCTCTCTCTCTCGCTATCTCTCTGACTCCCTCTCAAATAAGAAAAATCTTAAAAAAGGAAAGAAAGAAAGAAAAAATATCAAGTCAATACATACACTGGGACAGACAATATAAAAGGATACCAGAGGGGTGCCTGGGCCTGGGTGGCTCAGTGGGTTAAAGCCTCTGCCTTCGGCTTGGGTCATGATCCCAGGGTCGTGGGATCGAGCCCTGCATCAGGGTCTCTGCTCTGTGGGGAGCCTGCTTCCCCTCCTCTCTCTCTCTGCCTGCCTCTCTGCCTACTTGTGATCTCTGTCTGTCAAATAAATTTAAAAAAAAAAAAAAAGGATACCAGAAAAAAATGAAATATTAAAAGAATAAAGTGTATATGTTGGGGGAGAGGGACCTGAGGGGCCTTTGCATGTGGAGTAATATTGCACACAGCAGGGATCAGGGACCAGGAACCCACACAAAGGTCAAGGATCAGCTATAAACCACCAAACTAAAAAAATAAAAAAGAATATTTGGTAACTGGGCTAATGGCCCCAATATCATTTATGTTCTACATAGATAAAAGGAAAGAAAGAAGCCAAGCAGAAAGGTGTTATTTGGCAGTGGAAATCAGACTGCTCCTGTGCCTGATGGTTGGGAAGGAGCGCAAGGAGAAAACTTTCTGACCACCTTTGTATAGAAGCGAGTGCTCCCTTACTGATTCCCCATCTATCTGTCCTGTGTCTGGGGGTGAGTATGTCCTGCCTGGGGCTCTGTGCAAGGAACAGCAGGAAACACACAGGTCCTTGAGGAAGGTGTCATAAAAACTTGGGAATCATTAACTACCACCACCATGGATACTGTCAGCAATACCCATAAAAATAATGGTAGTCAACATTTATTGAGTACTTACTACGTACTAGATGTCATATTCATAAACCTTTTACACACATCAACTCCCTTACTGCACAATCCTCACAACAATCCCGTCATCTGTTTTTGTTGGGGTCGGGGGGGGGGTGGGGTGGGCAGTGGAGTTGGGGTGGGGACAGGAGTTAAGTGCACAGTTCTAAGTGATGAGCAAAGCCTGCAGAAATCCCTGGAAAAATCACATGACAACAGAAAAAACGGGCTTGGGGAAAAGGAGAGACTGCCACAGGCTCCTAGGGCCTTGGATCAGTGACACGGACTTTTATAGCCTGCTGAGAACAGATACTTTGGCTGATGGTCCTGTAGGATTCTGCCCCCTCCAAGACCAAAAGTGTCCTCACTATATTCCCAGCTTTCTCTGCATCTTAAAGCACACTCTTGATTTAGCCTAGTGACTGGGCAGCAGCCTTGTACCAAGCCTGGATCAGACCCATCTGACCTTGCTTTCTGGTTCTCTTTCTTAATAGTTCTCTGACCTTGGGGAATATATTTATCCTTCTGAGCCTCAGTTTCCTTATCTATAAACTGCACATTCATGACTTTATTTGATCCTCACAACAACTTTATGAGCTAGAGGCCATTACCATTCTACAGAGGACAAAATTGAGGCCCCAAGGGACTAACTACATGGCCCAAGAGAGCAAGTAGATGCCAGAGCATGAATTCAAATCTAGTCCTTCTGATTTGGAGTTTCACCCTGTGTCCAACCTGCTCACGCCCCAAAATATTTCCTATAAAATAATAAATCATTGTAACTGTTCTATATTAACTCTGATATTTCTTCCACCATTCTGAAGTTCGTTCAATCCATGGCAACGTGTTCGTAAGTAATTAAATTTTAACTAAATGGCATTTAACTGAATATTTACAGAGTAGGAAAAGTGCATGTGTCACACAGACAAATTTATGATTCATTAAAACTGCACTTTCTTGCCTTTTGATTTAAAAATGCCTTTAGTCAGGTAAATAAATCCTTACATTAGTTTCAGTTTTCACTTCAAACAAAATGAACTATATTTGCCAATTTCATTTTTTTGAAATGAAACAAATACCCAGCTCTCAAATAAGCGTGACATTGGCAGACCAGATTATTTTAACTAACAAATTTACCAATGACTGGGTTTTTTTTTTAAACCAAGAAAGCGAAAGACACGAGGTAAGAGGTTATAAAACACCCTAAAAAAGGTTTCTTGAAACAGCCTACCTTGACTCTGCCACTGGGTAAATGGCTGGGAAGGGGTTGGGGTACTTGGATTTGTGATTACATGCCCTCCTTTCAAGGTGGAGAACCACAGTCACAGATAAACAGTAAACTGGAGTGAAAAGCAAATTTTCATCTCTATCCTCAGTGAGTCTTCTACTAGATCTACTAACAACTTGAAAGCAGCTTTAAGTTTCACATTCTGTAGAGGAGTGGGTATGAATAAAATACCAAAAGTGGCAATGAAAGTAGGGAGAGACACAACAAGAGAAAAACACTTTTCACCACTTGAACAGCCCAGACACCTGTGGGCACTGGCACATATGACAAGCATACAGCATCATCACACGGTATCAAGAACACATTTGCAAAGAGGACAGCACAATAACCCAGGCGAGCTTTGAACTTCAGAGTTCGAGGAATGGCAAAACACGTGGAAGGCTGAACTGTAAAGCAAACACTACAGAGGACAGCAGGTAAGGTGTGGAAGTATGTATTATAGCCGAGATGGTTCCTGGGAACTAAAGACGAGAAACAAATAAATTAGTTTCCGACCGCAATTCTTGAAATAACAGCTTATCCCCAAAAAGAAAGCACAGGAGAGAGATCTAAAGAAAATGTCTATCTACACAGTAAACTTGTGGACACAGATGCACCAAAGATGAAGACGGGGCCGCAAGGCATGACAGCTCAGGAAAAGGGACAAGAGGTACAGAAAGAGGTGACTTTTGAAGCTGTGCTCAGGGCAGGGCAGTGAACATGGAGTGAGCCGATGCAGAGACAGAGCCATCCAGAGATGGCTCACACTGGTTTAAACTTTTCTTTTGCTTTTGCTTTCATGTTCTTCAAGGAAGATAGGGCAAGGTGGAGAATATAAGATATGCCAAGAATTTACTTTGGGCCACCAAGCATCTTTAGCATTGTCCTCACACATCCTAATTCAACAAGAGGGAACTGGGATTTACAAGTTGGGCTAGCAACCAAAGGCTACACTGCCTTGAGCCCCAGGGGACGGACTCCGACGGCTGCTCTTCCTGCCATTGGTCCTCCAAGTAAGAATAAAGGTAATGGTGAGTGAATTACAGAGCAATCACACAGTGATTGATCTCTACATGGTGAGTTACGCTCCCATGAGAAGAATTACATAGGATGGGGCCACCTGGGTGGCTCAGTTGGTGAAGCATCTGCCTTTGCTCAGGTCATGATCTCAGGGTTATGGGATGGACCCCCACATTGGGCTCCCTGCTCAATGGGGAGTCTGCTTCTCCCTTCTTCCCTCTGCTGCTCCCCCTGCTTGTTATCTCTCTCTCTTTCTCTCAAATAAATAAATATTTTTTTAAAAAAAGAATTACACAGGATAACATGTGAACACTTCATTCATTCAGCAAACACTACAGAGTGTTTATTACGTACCTACTCATGGGCTAGGCTTGGAGACGTACCTACTCATGGGCTAGGCTTGGAGATACAAAATTCATTAAAAAAAAAAAAGTTCTTAAATGCAACTAACTTAACAGGCTAGAGAGGAAGAAACAAAAATGCAGTCATTCCAAATCACGTGATGGGCGGCAAGGTTGAGATGGCAGAGGAAACCCCGTCATTCTGCACAGAGCATATGGGGTTAGAGGAAGCAATACGGAGCAAGAGGCAGTTTCTAAGCCGTATTTTGAAAATGAGCAGGAATTTTCCAGACAGATGGGGAAGGGAGCGTTCTGGGCAGAGGAAACTGCATGTATAAAAGGAGAGAAGCATGAAAGAGCATATTTAAGGAACTTGCAAGTAATTTGATAAGGTGGACTCCGGGACCGGACATCAAAGGGCTGCGCCCAAGGAGAAGCGGGGGGCTGGAGACCGAGGCAGCCTTCGAATGTGCAGACCCAGGCAGCCACGGCACCCAGGGTGCGGCCCGCGGAACCCCTGGCGTCACCAGCCCCTCAGGGCGGAGGCCGCAGAGGGGAAGGCCGGGGCGCCCGTGGCGGGGCTCCAGAGCCGAGCCTCTGCCATTAAATTGCCTCCGGCTGCCATGGCAACTCCGCGGCAAGGCTTTTTGGGGCAAAAAGTGGCAAACAGATCCTGGTCGGCTGGCCACCTCCTGCCAAACGGCTCCTCTCCTCTCTCATCAGGACGGAGGCCCGGCAGCTGGAAAGCTGGCGGCAAAACCCCTCCGTCCCGCGCCTTCTGCGTTAGCGATTCTGGACACGCGTTTTTCCCCCAGAGGAGAATAAAAATGGAGTCCGATCATTTTTCCAATTATTACCTCGTATCAATTTACAATTTATGGCCCCTCTCCGCAGAGCATGCTGCCATTAGTGAATCACACCGACACGGAAAACACAGCCACCTCACAGAGGCTCAACAGGACTTGGGAGAGCCTGGTCTCCGCTCCACCCGCCGTGGAACCGTGCCCGGAGGAGACCTCTGACTTCCTGTGCGGGTGCCAGCAAGGCCAGCCCAGTCATCCCACCGGGGTGGGACCCAACTGCACCGGGAAGGGCTCTGTTACACAGGACAAAGCTATGAAACCTGCATAGGCAAGTCCCTAAAAAACCCCAAACGACCCCAACACACACCAACCCAACAAACTGAGGCAACACACCATAAACTAAAACCCCCCTGGCCCTCCCCTTTCTGGAACAAAGCCAAGTGGAGAGAGAGAAATATGTTGAAAGCAGTGATTTATCTTCAAAACTGTCACTCTACATAGGAGCTGAGAGAACAGCACAATGCTCACAACGCCCCCAAGACGGCAAGAAGACTAAGGAACAGAGAGAAAGGGCAGAGGTGAACTGTGGACGACCTGACCCGTGAGGGTGAGGACAGCAGCGCCCCATGTTCCCACTGTCCTCCGCCCCAGTCTCAATGAGGAAGAGGCAAAAACGTCCCCAGAGGAAGCACTTGATAAAGAAATGCCTCCCCAGCCCGGCAGCCTTCGATGCTAGCACATCTGTAGCCCTTGATTCACAGGTAACTGCTAAGCAGGGAAACTCCCATAGTCATTTCTGGTAAATGCACAGCATTGAGAGCTGAAAACAGCCTCCAGCTGCGGAGGGAGCCCAGGGATCAGAGGAAGACAGCGACACTTGGAGATGTTAACCCATCTGACCTCACCTCTCGCAGGTCTCCTTTCTGTCCCTCACTCTCTAGCTCACCCGCACCTAGAAGCCTTTGCACTTCTATCTGCCTGGAGCGTTCTTCCTCCAAAGAGCAGCACAGCCACTTGTAGACCCCTCACTTGCTTCAAGTCTTCAAGCAAAAGTCACCCTCTTAATGACGGTGGGGCGGCCGCCCATCTGAAATGCTTCTCTCCACTCGGATGGGCGTCATCCATCTTTCCTGACTTCTGTTTCTCCTTAGCACCTACACTCACTAACACACTGTATATTTTACTTATTTATTGATTTATTATCTGTCTCCAGCCATAGAGTATCAGCTTCCAAAGGGCAGAAATATTCTTCATCACTATATCCCTAGTGCCTAAAACAGTGCCTGGAATAAAGGAGTTCCTAACTTATTTGTTGAATTTTTTTTTTAATTTTTAAATTTTTTATTTTTTATAAACATATATTTTTATCCCCAGGGGTACAGGTCTGTGAATCGCCAGGTTTACACACTTCACAGCACTCACCAAAGCACATACCCTCCCCAAAGTCCCTAACCCCACCCTCCTTCTCCCAACCCCCCGCCCCCCAGCAACTTATTTGTTGAATTTATACATGGGTTAACTGTGTAATATTTTGCCAAGTGGAGGAGTGGGTGGAGGGAAGGTAAGGAAGATGGTATTTTAGGTAGAAGGAAATAGTCTCATTCACTCAACAGAAACTTATCAAACACCTCTGCCAGGTGCAGGGCTAAATACGGAGTCACGATGCCATGATAAGTGAGACCAACACAAACAAGTGTTTCCCTTCCCAGCACTGACAGTCCAGTGAGAGTAAGGAGGTAATTACAAAAGCATATAAATGCTACTGCAGAGAAAAGAGGATAAGAGAATGCCTCCAAAGGGCCCCATGAATGGACAGGTGTCCAGAAGGAGGGAAATCTAAAGCCAGGACCTAAAGAATGAGAAAGAGTTTGCAAGTATGGAGGAAAGGAGGCAAAAACAGGGAAAGAAGAGCACATGGAAAGACATAAAAGTGAGACACAGCACGGTGTAACTGAGAAAATGAAAACCATCATGACGGTTGAAATGGACTGGGATAAAGAACCAGATGGCCGGACAGGCAAGCTGGAGCTGGATCACAAAGGCCTCTCAGGTGGTATCAAAAAGGTCAGAAGCTTGGGAGTTCATCCTAAAGACACTGGGGAGCCACTGAGGGTTCACCAGCTCTAATGTGGGGAATGAATTAAAGGCGAGCAAGAGAGAAAGTAAAGAGACTGAATCTCTACCAAGGGGATGGCTTCGACTAAGGTGGGAATGGGAACAAAAATGAGATTTTGGAAACCCTGTGGCACAATTAAGAAAACCTGATGACTGGGACACCTGGGTGGCTCAGTTGGTTAAGCAGCTGCCTTCGGCTCAGGTCATGATCCCAGCGTCCTGGGATCGAGTCCCACATCGGGCTCCTTGTTCAGCAGGGAGCCTGCTTCTCCCTCTGCCTGTGCTCGCTCTCTCCCCCTCTCTCTCTCTGATAAAGAAATAAAATCTAAAAAAAAAAAAAAAAAAAAAAGAAAACCTGATGACTGATTATATGTGGAGGGAAAGAAAGAAATTAAGCATGATGCTTATTTACAGGAAAAAAATTAAGAAAGGAAGAAATTAAGAATGATCTGGTTAGGGGCGCCTGGGTGGCTCAGTAGGGTGGGGCCTCTGCCTTCGGCTCAGGTCATGGTTCCAGGGTCCTGGGATGGAGCCCTGCATTAGACCCTCTGCTCGGCAGGGAGTCTGCTTCCTTTCTCTGCCTGCCTCTCTGCCTACTGGTGATCTCTGTCTGTCAAATAAATAAATAAAATCATTAAAAAAAAAAAAAAAAAAAAAAAAGAATGATCTGGTTTAGACTAGGGTAGCGAGGGCATTCTGGTTTGGACTCCTGTTCAGTAAGACATGCATCTCAGAAGGAGGAATAGAGTCTGGAGGGATAAGATCACGTGCTAACTGTAGACAGTGTGAGTCTGGAGTATCTGTGGAGTGTCCAAGTGGACCTAGACGATTGGCCAGAATGCTCTGGCAGAGAAATCTGGACAAGAGATAAAGACTGTGGAATTACCAGCATATAAATGATAGCCTGGCCCAGGAGTACATGAGATCATGAAAGGGAGTGTGCAGAGTTGAGATTCTGATCCTTCGCAAAATCTGTGACCCTCTTGAAATTGTAAACAAAATTTGGTGTACAAATTCACAGGCAGCTTCCTGAAGAGAGATTTCTTACTTATAGTTTTGATCAGATTGCCAAAGCCCCCCCCAAAGAGGTTAAAACTAAAGTCAAGTAGGATGAGCAGAGAGCCAAAACAAAGGCAGGGAACTGAAAAGGCATGGGGATAAATGATTCTATCATCTAGCTAAGTGTCTGCCTACTCCTTATGCATATACCGCAAAGGGAGAAATGATCCCCAGAATGGTAATCAAGAGCTTGACAGCAAATAGTGTTCCTCATACTAAACTGAGACCAAAGAGCAAATTAAAACACCTTTCTTTTTTTTTTTTTTTTGAAGATTTTATTTCTAAGCAATCTCTTTACCCAACATGGGACATGAACTCACAACCTGAGATCAAGAGTCACACACTCCACCGACTGAGCCAGCCAGGTGTCCTTAAAATACCTTTTAAAAGTCAGTCACAAGAACTTTAAGTTCTTGTTAAAGAAAATTTCTCTATTTACTCTAGTCAATCGGAGTAACACCCCTAGCCCCAAGTTCACTGGCAATACTACACAGTCACGTGAACCATTCTCAGAATCAGCTTGTTCTGTTGGACCACTCAGGCTGAGAAGTAGTATGTGCTGACAGTCAATGACCAGAGATCTATTTTTCTCTTTAGTTTAATAGCTTTATTGAGCTATAATTTATGTGCCATAAAATTTACCTGTTAACTGTACATTTCAAAGTTGTGTACAATTCAGTTCAATTAAATATTTTTAAGTATATTTTACAGAGTTGTTTATTGCCACAAGCTAATTTTAGAATATTTCATTACCCCAAAAAGAAATCTCATACCCATTAACAGTTATTCCCCATTCCCTCACTTTCTAACCCCTAGCCCTAGGCGACCATGAACAAACTATCTCTATAGATTTGTCTCTTCTGGACAGCTCACATAAATGGTATCATAGAATATATGGTCTTTTGTGACTGGCTGCTTCTACTTAGCATGATGTTTTCATGCTTTGTCTGTGTCATTCCTCTTTATGGTTGAATAATATTATGTTGTATGGCCAGAACACATTTTGTTTATCCATTCATCAGTTGGTGCACATTTCTGTTTTCCCTTTTTGGCTATTATGAATAATGCTGCTAGGAACATTTGCATACAAGCCTTGCTACGGGTGTATGTTTTTATGGATACATGTTTTTATTTCTCTTGGATAAATAATAAGGAGTAGAATTGCTGGGTCATATGGTAACTCTGTATTTAATATCTTGAGGACCTGCCAGACTTTTCCATAGCAGGTGCTCTATTTAATGTTCAGACCAGTAATGTACAAGGGATCGAATTTTTCCACATCTTTGCCAACACTTGCACCTATGTGTTTTTTACTACACCCATTCCAGTGAATGTGAAGTAATAACTCATTGTGGTCTTGATTTCCATTTCCTTCATGACTAATGATGTTGAACATCTTTTCATGAGCTTACTGGCCATTCACCTCTCGTCCTTTCAAATCTTCTGCCCGTCATAGACTTCTTTTCAGTCTTTCAGAAGGACAGAGTAAGACAGAGACAGGCACTTGATATTATCACAACAGTATGAAAAAATTGTAAGAGAAAATAAGAATGAAAGTAAAGGAAGAAAAGAAGTTAGGAGAGAAAGTACAGGAGTCAAAGAACTAACAAAGGTCAAAGAATGGCTTCAAAAGGCAAAGAACACACAAACCAGAAGGAGAAAAGGCTGTGGTCAGAGTGGGGAGTTCTTGAATTAGTTTGAATTGATTTTATAGGTGGAGCGATAAAGGGTGATGACCAGAAACCACGCTGTGACTACAGAAGAGTGAATCCTGAAAGCCCCCCACCACAGAGGAAATTCAGAGTTCCCAGGGCTAGATTGAGAATGAGACAGAATATGTGAAAGTGCTTTGTAAACTCCACTAATGTAAATTGGGCTAAATGAGCAGTTTTCCCCATCTACGTTAAAAAGGGAAGAAGCTCTGGTAAGTAACTTTGAAACTTGTTTTGGAAGATTATAATAATGAAAATGATTGTAAAAAATAACAGTTAACATCTATGGTTCCAAGCAGTATGTCAAGAAGCATACATCATTTATCGTATTTATTCCTCCAAAACACCCTAGGAAGTAGGTACTACTATTATTTTTATTTTACAAATGAAGATCTTTAGGTCACACATATTAATGTAATTTTCTCCAGTGTCTGTCATCCATGGTGAAAATGTAAACCATCATTAATTATCTGTCTACTAAATCTACCCTTAAGGATATATCTCCAATTACATGAAAAATCTTACCCACCATAGAAAAACTATAAGTCCTCTTCTCAAGGTACTACTTTTATCTTTACATCAGAGAATCGAGTTTTTTGACAATCAAACATGCCCACCTTGGTACTTACTACTTTACTCCTTTAATGCTTCAATATATAAATGGTTTCCTCTCCATAACAAAAGTATATTTGTTTTAAAGTATGGCTCAATCATTAAGCATCTACCTTTGGCTCACATCATGATCCCAGGGTCTTGGGGTCAAGTCCCATGTCAGGCTCCCCTCCCTGCTCAGCAGGGAGTCTGTTTCTCCCTCTGCCCCCTCTCCACCATGTGCACTCTCTCTTTCTCGAAAAATAAAATCTTTTTAAAAATAGCTTTAGATGGGGCACCTGGGTGGCTCAGTGGGTTAAAACCTCTGCCTTCGGCTCAGGTCATGATCCCGGGGTCCTGGGATCAAGTCCCACATCTGGCTCTCTGCTCTGCAGGGAGCCTGCTTCCGCCTCTCTCTCTCTTTGCCTGCCTCTCTGCCTACTTGTGATCTCTGTCAAATTTAAAAAAAAAAAAAAAAAAAAAAGCTCTAGATGTCATTTCCTTCATATTATCATTCAACAATGTCTTTTGTTAAACAGTGATTGCTATTAGTTTTTATTTTACTTGATTTCTCCTATGCTACTATCAGTTTATTTCTCGTATTTCTATTTTGTTTCCGTCACTGTTATTAACCTGCATTTAGGCAGGCTCCTTAATATACTTGGGAGTAAGTGTTGGTTTTGAACAGCAAAATTTCTTTTTGTTCAACTCTAAGCTACACAGTCACTAATTAGACAATGAGTGATCCCCTGCCCATTACCTGTTTTGTTTGGACAATACACTAACTGCCCATATTTAAGAATCAGAAGATCAAGAGGTGCTATATGGCCAGAATGTTGTGCCCCCAAATTTCACATGCTGAATCCTAACTTCCAAAGGTGGCTGTATTGGGAGTCTTTGAGAGGTGACTAGGTCATGAGGACGGAGCCCTCATGAGTGGGGCAAGTACCCTTATAAAAGAGGTTCCAAAGAGATCCCTATCTCTTCCTACCATGTGAGGACACAGGGAGAAAAGTATTAGCAATGAACCAGAAAGAAGGCCTTCATGAGAACGTGATCATTCCAGTGTCTTGACCTTAGATTTCTAGTCTCCAGAACTAAGAGAATTTAATTTCTGTTGTTTTTAAGCTTCTCAGTCTGTGATATTTTGTTGAAACAGCCTAAACAGAGTAAGGCGAGAGGTCATGTGTGCTCCCCTACTCTCCTTCCATCAATAGCTTACTGGCCTTTTTTCTTTTTTTTTTTTTAAAGATTACTGGCTTTTTTTTGAAAACGGAGCACCACTGGGCCATCCACCCACATGCCAAAAATCAGCTAAAACCAAACAGAAACTCTCCTTTCATTGGGCACACACGTATCAAGCTCAGAGTGTCCAACATTCTCTATTATTTTATTCCCAGCCCACTTAAGTGATTTATAGTGACTGCCTACAGGCCTTTAAATATGCAAACTTTGGGGGCACCTGGGTGGCTCAGTTGGTTGAATTTCTGCCTTCCGCTCAGGTCATGATCCCACAGTCCCTGGATCAAGCCCCCGTATCGGGCTTCCTGCTCAGTGAGGAGTCTGCTTCTCTCTCTGACCCTCCCCATCTCATATTCTCTCTCACTCTCTCCCTCCTTCAAATAAATAAATAAAATCTTTTAAAATAAATAAATAAGAATCCAAACTTTGCTGAAACCCACAAGTTCCCCTTTCTACCTTCAAAGCCAGAAAGTCCGTAGTTAATTTGGTGTACGGCTCTCTGCTCTTTTATCCCCATTTAACTGTCTTACAATAAATGCTTCTAATTCTAATCCTCTCAAATTATTTTGAGAACAAGAATGATTTTTAAAATGTTCTCCCCTGAAGTTCTTTCCTGCTCCTTTATTCTGAGATTTATACTATCAATCAAGTCCAATTCACCATCCTATCAGGATATTAACTAGTATTGTATTAAATCTCTAAATTAGATTTGTTAGTACTGTCATTTTTATTATATTAAGACTACTCAGCCAGGAGTAGATTATATTCTCTTATTATTTGTTTTCTTTTCATTCTATTAAAGTATTATAATTCTCTGTTTTTGGCCCTGTATCTTGTTAGACTCTGTTTTCTCATAAAACAAATATTACGTTTTTCATTATATTTTGTCTAGTGATAAAAAAAAAAATGACTGAATTGAGTTAGGTGTATGTTTTATAACCCATGATTTAAGCATCTCATTTCAAGATATGTTTTTGTCAAATCCCCTAAACATTCAAGTTATAGTCCCTTGTCGTTGGTTGATAGTATTATTTTTATCTCTACTGACCTACACACACTCCATTTATCTCTTTTATATAATTTGTTCCAACTAGTTATTTAAAACAGTATTATACAAGAGGTGATACCCTTCCTTTACTATTTTCCGTAATACTGGTATCTGCCACTACTGGAAACGGCATCAGCTTCCTTTCATGCCCTCAGATTTAAAAATCTTTTTTTTTAAACAAAGGTACCAAGGTTATTCAACAGGGCAGGCAGTATTTTCAATAGATGAGGCTGGAATAACTGGATTTTTCTATGGAGGAAGAAGACAAACCTTGACCTTTTCACACCATATGCAAACATTAAATCAAAATGGATCATAGGCATAAACATAAGAGCTAAATACAAAACTTTTAGAGGAAAATGAAAGAGGATGTCAGCTACCTCCATTTTGACCTCAGTCTGTACTTTCTGATTAAGTTCTTCTTTCTAGCTTATCTCTTAACTCAGGCAAAAGACCCTGCAGGCAAAGCATCCCCTGATGGGAACCAAAACTACCCCCTTGAGCAGGAAGGACTGCCCCGAGTCAGCAAGACCCCACGGGACTGACCCTAAGACAATGATGACCTGACCTTTACTGCCCACCTGCATGTACCCACCCACCTTTGTCCCATATTCTCCTTATATAAACCTAGAAGTATTTTCAGCACTTTGAAGACAGTCTTTGAGACATTAGTCAGCTGCCTTCCCGGTGCTGGCCTCACTGAAATAAATTCCTTTCTTGTTTCCCCATCACGCGTCTCTCTGCTTTTGGATTTTGTCAGGGGCAAGGGGCCGAACCCGGTCTGTTTGGGACCCCTGGAGCCAGGGGCTCCTGCGCCCCTGTGCCCCTGCTACAAAAACACAGAAACAAATCTGTATGACTTGGGATTACACCAATGACTTCTCAGAATACAAAGAACATGAGCCATTAAAAAAATATACATCTTTGTGTGTGTGTGTGTTTTAAATGTATCTAATGGATAAATCAGACTTCATCAAAATTAAAAACTTGCTTATCAAATGATAACCATTAAGAAAACAAAAAGGCAAACCACATATGAGAGAAATACTTGCAAAACGTATACCTGACAGAGGTCTTATAAACAGAATATATAAAGAACTCTTAAGACTTTTTAAAACAAATCAAGTTGTCAAAAAATGTGCAAAAGATCTGAACAAGTACTTTACAAAAGAAGATGTATGGATGGTTAACCAACACTTTAAAAAGATACTCACCATCACTGGCCACTAAAACATGTGAATTAGAACCACAAGGAAATACCATCACATGCACATGTGACCAGCCAAACCTGGTCTATTTGGAACCCTTGGAACCAAGTCCTCTTGTATCCCTACACACCAGCCACATGGGAAATGCAAAATGGTGCAACACCTCCAGAAAACAGTTCTGCAATTTTGAGGTTAAACATAACCTCATCATGACTCAGCAATCCCAAACCTAGGTATCTATCCAAGAGTAATGAAATACATATCCATACAGCATCGCATGCATAGATTTCCAAAGCAGTGTTAGTTACAATAGAACAAAATTATTTTAAATAAATAACCCAAATATGCAAAAAGTAGTGAACAGACAAGCAAAATGTGGAATGGAATACCACTCAGTATTAAAAAGGAAGAAAATAGGGGTGTTTGGGTGGCTCAGTTGTTAAGCATCTGCCTTCGGTTCAGGTCATGATCCCAGAGTCCTGGGATTGAACCCCACATCAGGCTCCCTGCTCAGCGGGAAGCCTGCTTCTCCCTCTCCCACTCCCCCTGCTTGTGTTCCCTCTCTCATTGCCTCTCTGCCAATTAATAAAAAAATAAAATCTTAAAAAAAAAAAAAAAAGAAAATAGGAACAAACTATTGTTTAACAAGATGGATCAATCTCATTAACATTATAACGCCAAATTAAAGAGGCCAGACACAAAACACAATATACTGTATGATTTCGTGCATATGAAATTCTTTAAAGGCAAAACTATACTATCAAAATGCAGATCAGTGGTTGCTTGGGAACAAGGATGGGAGAAGAACTGGCTACAAAGGGATATGAGGCAATTTTCAGGGGGCAGCAGAAATGCGGATTGTGATAGAGGGCGAGTGACTGTATACAGTTACCAGTTACAGTAAATTATACCTTAATAAAACAAAAAGAATATTTCAAATTTCATCTTGAAAAATGTACTTTACAAAATCCAACTTAAAGAGTCCCTAATTAAGTCCCACACACTCAAAGTATGCAGTAAAGAATTTAACCTACTCAGAGAAAGGTTTTGACTTTGCTCTGGGCAAAGGCGTGTCTTTATTTGCCAGGGGCTTTGGGTCATAGCAGATAGTCCAACCAGTGTGGTTTAGGGCGTGGGCAGGCCACACCAGATAGAATTTAGGGCAGCAGTTAACCACTTTTTTCCTTTTCTTAAGATTTTAATTTTAAGTAATTGCTACACCCAACATGGAGCTCCAATTTACAACTCAAGATCAAGAGTTGCACGCTCCACGGACTGAGCCAGCCAGGTGCCCAAGGGGTTGACCACACTTAGACCAGCAATGTCATGCAGACTAGGAGTTTGAGTGATCTTGTGTTTTCTGCTTGATAAGAGGGGTTAGAGATGGAATCAGCCTCCTGCACAGTGAACCATACCTGCATAATGAAGCCCAATAAAAATTCTGAATACTGAGACTTGGGTGAGCTTATCAGTTGGCAATGTGCCATGTGTGCTGTTACATATCAGTGCCAGCTAAGTAAATGTCCTGACTCCATAGGGAGAAAACAATGAACGCCCTGCCTTGTGTACTTCTCTCATTGGCTGGTTTTAATCTGTAGTTCTTCCCTGTGAGTATAATAGATTTCAGTGAGTTCTGTGAGGCTTCCTAAGTATGGTCTTATGGCCGACTCAACTTGCAACTGGTCTCAGAAGTAAAGGTAGTCTTAGGGACCCAAATTTATAATTAGTGTCAGAGGTGAGGGTGGTCATGTATGGACTGTGTACCCTCCCACTTCTCAGTTGCCTTCATAACCAGGTCCCGATAAATAAATAGATGGCAAACTAATGACTTTAAAATTCACAGCTGAAGTGGTTAATAATTATCTAAAATATATTACAAAGGTCATTATCTATGAGCTTACATACAATGACAAGAGCTTTTTAGAATCTTTACAGTTGCCTGCTTCACCTGGAACCAACCCAAGTAGTGAAAGTCTGGATTGAGCATGTATAATCAGCTGTTTAACGCAGCTAGGGGAGGATACACACTGAAGCAGGTAACACAGAGAAACCAATCACCCCATCCTTGCCTCATGGCATGCATGCCATTTCAGAATTCTAAGTGGCTTTTTACTTCCCTATTCAGAATCTGCAAAACATTTCAGGTTTCAACTCCTGTATGTTCTAAGGTATGTAACTGAATCTCTTCTTTCAAATTGCTAGCAGTATTATCCACAGCAAGTATTATCCTAAAGTTAGATTTATACTAGTAACACAGATGTTACCTTTGTAAAAAGTTTGAAAATTCAAGCTAAAGAGTGGCGCGGGTCATTTTTCCATGAGAGAAAAATAAAGTTTAGGGGAAAGGGCATAAATAACACTCTTAAGTTTCCATTTAGAACATCCGAGGTGTTACTGTTTTCAAATGCTTATCAGCTTGTGACAAAATGAGTCCACAAATGCAGGTTCACACGGAGTATCTACCTTGGCTTCTCTTCTTTGCATTGAGCCAAGTAGGAGAGGTGATATTAATGTTAGAATCAGAGACTATTTGACAGGACACAAAGAGGACAATGCTTTCCCCCAAAGCAAAACCAAACTCATCGAAGGCTTAAAGTATCTCCATTTGTTCAAACCTATCTCTAGCTATAGGAATGAACAGGTGATCTATTGAGCTGCTCTGAAGAATACCCTGAACACTGTAAAACCCAAGCATTAGCAGTGAATGAAAGGCACTGTCTCTCCTCTCTGAAGTCTCTGTAAGTCCATGAGATAAGAGTTAGGAGCTCTTCATCGTGGGTACCAGTTTTCAGCCAGCTTTAGCATGTCCTACAGAACTCCAACCTGTAGACAATGTTCTTCAGCCAATGAGAACAAAGCCTGGCCTTCTAACTGGAATTCCATCCTCACAAGAGATGGGCTCTTGAGCTGCCACGTGGCCCAAGAACCCACATGACCATCCATTCACCAGTTTCCACCCCCATCACCGCTCCAGAAGCCTACTTTATTTGATTTCCCCTTTGCTAGAAGGCAAGTCCTGCTCAGATCCTCCAACCTAAGGCTCTAAAACCCTACTTCAAATGACTGTCCCTGAACCCCGAGTCACTGGCTAAGAAATCCTTCCACCAACTGGATGATCTAGAACCAAGATGCTACCCTGAAGAAGGGGGGGGCGGTCAGGGAGACTTAAGCATGAGAAGGATCTGGCTGACTGTTGCTAACTGAATTGGACCATGAAACCCAGAATATAGGCTATAGGATATACAGGCTGCCTCCAGAAACTCGGAACGACTCCTCATTGACAACCAGCAAGGAAATGTGATCTCGGTCTGACAACCACATGGAACCGAATTCTGGCAACAGCATGAATGAGCTTGGAAAAAGATTCATCCCCCAGAGCCTCCAGAGAGGAACACAGCCCTGCCGATATTTTGTTTCAGCCTTGTGAAACCTGGAACAGGGTATCAGTTGAGCCTTGCCACGCAGACCTCTGACTTAGAGAGAATGTTGTTGTTTCAAGTCACTTAGTTGGTGGCCATCTGTTAACAGCTGTAGTAGCACCTAATACAGCGGTGGTTCCAGGGCCACCACCAAATTGCCTTCAGATTGTTCGAAGCCTTCATAGATTGGGTAGGTTTCAAAGTTCCTTTAGTTGTAACAATTAATTTATATAACCCACCCTTTCTTCTCTAGTGTATTCTACTAAAAGTTCTTCATCTGTAAATGTTCAGAGGGGAATGCCTGGGTGGCTCAGTCTTGGTTAAGGGTCTGCCTTTGGCTGGGGTCATGATCCCAGGGTCTTGGGATCAAGTCTCCCATTGGGTTCCTTGCTCAGCGGGGAGTCCGCTTCTCCCTCTGCCTGCTGCTCCCCCTGCTTGTACGTGCATGCACACACACACTCTCTCTTTCTGACAAATAAATCTTAAAAAAAAAAATTTAAATCTTAAAAAAAAAAAATCAGAGGTAGAGGCCCTCAAAGGTAAAAAAAAAAGGGGGGGGGTGGGTAACTGGAATCATTGTGTAGCTCACCAGGAAATAATGCAAAGAGCACTAGACTGCACATTCAAGAGTGGGTGCTAGTCCTGATACTATTGTTTCATCAAGCCACTGATGTATCCTAAACCTCAGTCTCTTCACCTGTAAAATGAAGGGGCTCCGTGATCTCCAGAGCCCTTCCACCACTTACATTCTATGCTGTGGATTTCTGGGGAATGAAACAGTTGAAAAAAAGAAGTAAAACTCGCATTAGATACCCTGCCACAGGTAAGGAAGGTAATTGAAAAAGGTCTCAACAAAATGCCCCCTAGAGATTTTACTTCCAAATGTATGCCATCAGCCGCCTCAGACCTCTATTTCCTGTACATCCTGTTAATACTGATTATCTGAAATCTGAGAGGCATTTTATGGTCAAAGAGCCTTTATCAGTGATTGGGGCTTTAAATGGCTTCCTTAGAGGAGAGATAAAAAGATAAAGAATAAAGTTAGATTTGTGCAAAAAATGTATCTTTGGAACCTCTAAGAAAAAATCAATACTGATATGTGAGACCTATCTCACGTACCTCCTCACGGAGAAAATTTCTTAAGAGTCACAAAGAAAGAGTCACTAAGCTCTGTGTTAGGATTATTTGCAGGATGGAGAAAACATTTCTAATAAGTGATATAATACCTACGTAAGAAGGATTGAAAGCAATTCTCTACCTACCCACACCTGGCTTTCCAATAACCTATGCACCCTAAGAGTCACTGCCACCCTGCCATAGCCTCTCCCACCCCAAATACCCATGACAAAGGTGACATCCATAGTGGAAACACTTCTCCCCTCCTCCAATTATCTCCCCAGGGGCCAACAGAGCTAGATGCTTTGCTCTGGTACAGTCCCCATATCCACAGATCCAGGTATCTTAGAACTAGAACGAGCCCTATTCTATCCAAATTGATATGGAGGACAAGGGGCTTCCCCTTTGGGAACAATTTCTATAATAATAATACTCTAAAAATTGACACATACACTGTAAAGCTAGCTTTATGGTTTTGAAAATGGTAGGCAATGTAGAACGTAGAAGAATGGTGGGTTTTGAAAATGGTAGGCAATGTAGAATTTTGGAATTGTCGGTCAGAGTCCAAATATATTATTACTACCCCATCCCCCACAGCCCCCCCCCAAAAGACTATAAGGCTTACACTTGTTCTCTAGCATCTCTGCTACATAATAATAGCTCAACTACAAAACAAGTCATTTCTTCTCTGAGCCTCAGTTGGCACTCAACCAGTATTTGATGGGGTGGTTTACGGAGGTTACACTCAAGGCTTACCAATATTTGACAGGATGTTTTAAGGTGGTTACACACTAGATAATCTTGAAGATCCCTTTCACCTCTGACAGTCTATGATTCTAAGATAAATGAGTTTTCTGAGTTAAGTGAGCTTCAGAATCTTATTTATAGCAGTTTCTATGCAGAAGGGTTGTATATATCTTAACCAACTTAAAAGTAAACTTTGGGAACATAATCCATTTGAAGTTGGGGTCTCCCTGTAGCTCATAAAATATTATCTGCCATTTTCCTTTACATCCTTCTTACTGCAGTAAATATATACTATCAGGTCAAAAATATTACTTGAAGAAAAAGAACACATTACAATTAGAGTAAGAAGGCAACAGGGGCACCTGGGTGGCTCAGTCAGTTAAGCAGCCAGATCTTGATTTTGGCTCAGGTCATGACTTCAGGGTACTGAATCAAGCCCCACCTTGGGCTCTCTGCTGGTGGAACCTGCTTAAGATGCCATCTCTTCCTCTCCATCGGCCCCTCCCCTTCTCTGTCAAATAAATAAACCTTTAAAAAAAAGAATGATAAGGCAATAAAATATTGCCTTTTCTTTACCACTAATAGAATCCTATAGTCATTTTAGAATCTTAAACTTTTTTTTTAAAGATTTTATTTATTTGACAGAGAGAAGCAAGAAAGGAAACACAAGCAGGGGGAGTGGGAGCAGAAGAAGCAGGCTTCCTGCTAAGCAGGGAGCCTGATGTGGGGCTTGATCCCAGGACTCTGGGATCAAGACCTAAGCCGAAGGCAGACACTTAACAACTGAGCCACCTGGGCGGGCACCCTGACATCTTCAACATTTTTTGAAGATTTTATTTATTTATTTATTTGAGGGAGAGAGAGAGAGAGAGAGAGGAAACACATGAGCAGGGGGAGGGGCAGAGGGAGATGAAGAAGCAGGCTACCTGCTAAGCAGGGAGCCCAAAGTGGGGCTTGATCCAAGGACCCCAGGATCATGACCTGACCCAAAGGCAGATGCTTAACTGACTGAGCCAACCAGGCGTCCCTGAAATTTTCTAATTAGAAGAGGACAAAGGCATTTCCCCTTGCTAGTCTTCTTCTGGCTTTGTTGCTTCCTCTATTACTGCAATTCAATAAGCCCCTATGAAATAACTCTCAGGTGTTCAAATCTGGGAGCTATATAAAACATGACACTCCAGCAAGACACAGTTGGGCAGGGTGGCAGAAGACTTTAAGATGCCCCAATTATTCCCACCTCTTGGAATTCACACATTGGTGTAATTCCCTCCCCCTGACTTTGGATGGAAGTTGTGACTTGCTTCTAACAAGTAGGATATGGCAAAGCTGACAGGACATCACTTCTATAATTATATTACAAAAAATTTAACTTCCATCTTGCTAGCAGACTCTACTAATACTATCCCGTGCTAGCTTTGAATAAGCCACCATATGGAGTAGCCCACATAGCATGCACTGAGGTGGCCCCAGGCTTATGGCCACAAAGTGCTAGGGATCTCTGTCCAACTATCTTGAAAGTGCTGCCAACTATATGAGTTTGGAAGGGGAACTCCCAGCAGAGCCCCAGCCCTGACCAACACGTTGATCTCAATCTTGCAAGACTCTCTGAAGCAGGAGACCCAGCTAAGCTATACCCTATTCCTGACCCAAAGAAACTGTGAGATAGCAACTGTATCTTATCTTAAGCCACTAAGTTTATAGTAACATTGTTACCTAGCAAATGATAATTACTACAGGCAGAAGAAACACACATTGTAATTGGAAAAGGACTTTGAGGCAACAGAAAAACAAATTTGAGATAGGAAAGTTTGGGTAATAAAAGATCACTAAGGGATAAAGTTTGTTTTGAAATATTTCATGAAGAGCTCAGGACACCTTAAGTCTTTCAAGAATTCAGACTGGCAGAGAGGGAGAGGGGACAGTACACAGGAAGAATGAGTATCTTGAACACTACTATTAGTCTAGATCACTGGAAGCCTGGAATGTTGAATGGGCTCACCTTTAATACGGTACGCATCAACAACACTAAAGTAAATGCTCTTGAGCAGGGAAATGAACATAAAAAGTGTTTGAAAGAACTTAATCCTATCACAGCATAAAGGATGGAGAAGATTAGAGATTAGAAGGCCAAGAATAGATATGCTAGCACAACAGTTGTCCTGAGGTCAACAAACAGGTGTGGTAAAGAGACTCACACTCCCAAATAACCAAACATGCGCATATTAAAACTATAAAACGGCATTTCTTGGTTAACCAAATGAGTAAAAAAATAAAAACTAGTAATACTAGCAAAGATAAAGCAATCTCAGACATTGGCGGGAATGTAAATGGAACAGACTTTATGGAAAGCCATATTCATCAATAATTTTTATTAATAATCTTAAAATAATCTTAAAATATTTATTAGTAGTCTTTTTTTAAAAATATTTTATTTATTTATTTGACAGAGATGACAAGCAGGCAGAGAGAGAGTGGGGAAGCAGGCTCCCTGCCGAGCAGAAGAGAGCCCGATGTGGGGCTCGATCCCAGGACCCTGGGATCATGACCCGAGCTGAAGACAGAGGCTTTAACCCACTGAGCCACCCAGGCGCCCCTTTATTAGTAGTCTTAATCGTATCCTCAAACTTGGTATTCACTTCCTAGAAAATATTTCAAGAAAATAAATTTTTTACCCATTCAACAAACATTTGAGTATCTACTACATTCCAGGTACTGAGGATACAGTACTGAAAACAGACCTCACCTCTGCTTTCACAGAACTTAGAAGACACATTTAATAAATAATCACAAAATATATATGTAATTACACATATTATAGGACACAACGAGAATATTTTTATTTATATATATATTTATTTATTGAATAATTTCATTTATTTATTTATTTATTTAAGTGCATTCAACACCCAACATGGGGTTTGAACTCACAACGCCAAGATCAAGAGGCACATGCTCTACTGACTGAGCTAGCCAGGCACCCTGAGAGAAAGTATTTTTAAATACCTGATCTAAATCGTGAGATCAAAAAAGACCTTTCTAGGAAATAACATTATAGTGAGGACTAAAGGATGAGTAGAATATAGCCACATGAAGAATGGGAGAAACGTTTCTTTCTGATGGAGAAAAACAGTACTCATTCAAGCAAGAAAGAGTTAGTTGTATTCAAGATTTTAGAGGATTTATTTATTAACTTATTCAACAAATATGTATGGAGGTAGGTCCTAGTAAGTACCAGGTACTGATACTTACTGAGGATAAGAAATGGGAGTAAATAGTGATCAAGATCAAGTTGATAAAACAGATATAAAAAAAATTCTACAGCCAATGTAGGTATGGTAGCTTTGGTAGTAATGAAGGAAGATGTATCAGGAAGTGAATGAAAAAGGAGAAACAAATGCATTTGGCAGGAAAAAGAAGAGGATGGAGTAAAAGTAACAAGCGCAAAGGCACTGTGCCTTCTTTAAGACCCAAACAGGATAGACTTACCTGAGAAAGGTATGTTCAAAACGAATGAATCCTTAAAAATACTTATCTTCCATTTATAGATAGACTACTTAGATGGGTCAGCACTAAAATGTTTACATGCAGAGGAGAAGTAGAGATCAAAAATAAACAAACAGGGGGCCCTGGGTGGTACATTTGGTTGAGTGTCTGGATTTCGGCTCAGGTCATGATCTCAGGGTTGTGAGACTGAGCCCGGGTGAGAGTCTCTCTCACCTTCTCCCTCTCAATAAACAAACAAATATTTATACTTAAGGTATAGATACACTTGGGAAACAATTTCTTCTATAGCAATCCATGAATGGCTCCCAACTATGCTTAAGCACTCAGGGAAAAGTAACCACTTTTTTTGGAATAATAAGCAGGCTCTCTTTGCAAAAGACCAATATACATAAATATATACACGGTGTGTGTGTGTATGTGTGTGTGTACACACATATATATATAGTGTATAGAACGTATAGTACATAGAGAATATATATATCAGTATATAGAAAATACAAGGATTTGAAATTAAAAATTGATCAAAAGAACTTCCATAAGGTTAAGTGTGAAGAGTGACATTTATACAAACCTTATGGTGACAATACGCTTGGAACCATCAGCAAGTTATAAAGGGAGCCATAAACATGAGTATGACCTCATGTGAGCAACAGATCTGAGGGAAGAGAGCTCTTTTCCTCCTGTTTCCACAATTACCTAATTGGTAATATTTCATGTTTGGTACATGTCACCAGCATTGAAGAGTCAAAATGTATTGGACAGCATAGACACTACCCACAACAACAACAAAAGATGTGGAGTTCTGTACTATTTTGCAACTTCTAGGAATCTAAAATTATTTCCAAAGAAAAAGTTTAAAAATATATGGATGGGCTATCTTGTTATCAGAAATAACACAAGGCCTAAACCTTGTGTTAATTCTATAAAGCAATAAAAAAAAGCGATAAATGAAAATCCTCCAAATTACTCTCCATGAGTCCAATTTTCACTTCTGTCAAGGGATGCAGGGGCTTATCCAGAATAAAGCTCATAGTCTGTGTTTGATATTCCACTGACCAACCAGACTTTTGAGAAAATCACTTCAATCTCTCTAAATCTCTGCTACACCTACCTCACAGCATGGTATCATATGCTTGCCAACTATGATATGCTACACAAGTAGTCACTGTTATTATTTGAAATTTTATTTATTTTAAATGCATTAGTCCTTCTTTCAATGGGGGAATATCTCTGAGATATGATTAACTATCTGGATTTCTTCAAGTTTGTGAAATTATCAAATTAATCTTATACTTTTCAGGAAGGGCCCTGATTTAATAAACAGATTTATCTAATAATAAATATAGCTACTATGGGGTAGTTGGGTGGCTCAGGCATTAAGCGTCTGCCTTTCAGGTCATGATCCGAGGCTTTTGGGATGGAGCCCCACATTGGGCTCCCTGATGAAGAGGCAGGGAGTCTGCTTCTCCCTCTCCCTGATACTCCCCTACTTGTGCTCACTCTCCCGTCAAATAAGTAAATAAAATCATAAATAAATAAAGCAAGCTACATTATCCTGGAAAATGCTTCTTCACTGTTATTAATTGAATTGAGTAACCCATTACTTTGGTTAATTCTGAAGACCTGTTTTCATTTATTATGCTTGTCTAATCAAGTGTGATGGGACATTAATATACAGTGTGGACAAATACATTGACATCATACCTAAGATATGTTTGATGACATTTTCCTCACAGACATTAAAAATGAAGTCATTGCTCTCATGAAGAAAAAAAGACAATTAAGACAGGAATTTCATAAAATGCAAAAGATGAAGCTTGAGAACACAAAACAAATTTTAAAGTCTGACAAAGAAAATGTTATCTTTCATAAAATTAGAAATTGATGTGTACTGTACTTATAAATGATGCATCATAAAATGTTTCGTTATACCTTTAATGTTTCAAAAAACATTACCATCCCTCTGTCGCCCATCAAGTACAATCTTAGGAAGAAAAAAATAATTACGTTATTTCCTGAGTTAAAACTTCATGTACAATCTAAAGGCTAATGGGAAAAGAGAGTATAGGTAGAACACTCTCAAATCAAGCCTTTACTCATTAAAACCTTAAGATAGTTAATTTTAACTTGGCAGCTAATTTTATTTCCTGGCAATGTACTTACAGACCAAAAACAGGACTAATTTGAGGAGGCAGTTAAAAAAATAAAAATAAAAACACCAACAGGAGATATATAAAAATAATGTTCAGTAAGATATTATTTTTGTAACAGTAAGAAAAGCAGGATTTTTTACCCCCCTTCATTCAGCCACCAGTCTACTCACTTCCGATGGGTGTGGTCCATGCCACTGTTTGGTATTGCTTCCAACTTTGCATTTTTCTGCCCACAGATATTTCCATAGCTGTCGTATCCTGACACTAGTCTTGCTGCTGCACCTGTTGCTATTGAAAAGCCACAAATAAATCCCTAGAAAAAAAAAAAACAGAAAAAACATACAAATAAACCAGTTCAATAACAACAGTCACTACTTGATACGATAATGAGCTTCTTTTGTCCGCTGAAGGGAACAAAGAGCTATCTCTCCTTATTGCAAACACTATTCTACTGTTTTCCTGGGATTTCACAGAAGCAGCACAGAGAAGTCCACAGGGAAACACTATTTACTACCATAACAAAACAAATCTCAAGCTCTGACATCATAAGATCGTCTACACATTTTATAATAGAAACAGCGGCTTCTCTGTATGGAACATCTGTGCTGTGCCAGGCTCCTACTAAGTGCTTACCAGACATTATCGCTAATCCTCAGGATGGGGAAACTGAGACCCAGAGAGGTTCAATAAGTTGCCCAATGCCAAAGAAGCTAGTAAAGATCAGAGCATTAAATCAAACCCTGCTTGTTTCATTCTTTACTTTTATTTGGTTGTAAAGGAGCTCTGTTAAACGGACAACCGCAACAGATGAAAGAAAAAAAATTCAAAGAAGAATAGGTGTGTGGGTTTTAAATTATTATCACTCCGGTGCACGCAACACTCCTGTTTCCTTCCTGCAGTAAAGCTGTATACAAGCCAAAGAATTGTGCCATGAAACACCACCATGCTTTTAAAACTGCAGACGCAAGGAGAGGGAGGCACTGGGTCTGTGTGCCACAAAGGTCACTCTGTTTCCTGGGAATAGGCTTCATCACAGTGCCAAAGGCAAATAAATGGTAGATGCTTCGGGAATGTATGATACCTGCTGAGTCAAGTACGCACTGACCAAGACAGAGCAATCTAGCCTACATTCACTGCAGGGAGCAGGCGTAACGACAGGAAATAAGGTGAATCACTACAGATAAACTGAACTGGGCGAAAAGACTGGGGTTAGAAAAATCTTGCAACGCGGTCATTAAAAGGGTGAGTTTTTATTATCCTTCATGAAGTGGCCAATGAAGGCAGGGATTATCACCGTTTAATGTATTCTAGCCACGTCTCAGGAGTAGGACACATGTAAGCAGCTCAGCTAGATCTCGGGCCCACTGTGCTCAGATCAGTACCCACATGCACCTCCTCCAAGAAGAGTGTTTCCCTCTTAAACCTACTTTCCTAAAAAGGCAAACAAACTCTTTTTTTCTAAATAAACCCTCTAGTTTTATCTTGCGGGTGAGGAAAGGGAAAGGAGGGAGAGTGTGGCTCTAGCTAATAGAAACTGCTCGAAACTGTGGCTTATAAAAAAGTCCACTCCAGGGCGGACCGAATTGTTGCTCTCATGCCTTCTGATCCCTGCCAAGTTATGTTAAGTCTCCGTCCCTCAATTTACTCACCTGTAAAATGGGATAGTGAGTGTATAGCTCGTAAGAGCGCTGTATGGATGAAATAAAATAATCCTGTAAAGTGGGAAGAATCCTGTTCAGCACACAGTTAGAGCTCAATACATATTAGCTATTATTGTTGTTAGAAATGACAATGTGTAAAGGAAACGATCACGGGTTCGGGGTCAGATAAAGCTTCACTGATCAATGGAATACTGATGACTCTATATTCTACCTGCGTGACATTGGCCAAACCTGCTTAATGCTCTGTGCTTCAGTATTCCCGTCTATAAATTGAGGAGAAAACCACTTACCACAAAGGCTGCTATGAGAATCGCATGAAATAATGCATGTAAGTGTCTGTTTCAATAGAAATGTTAGTACCCTTCTGCCTCCAAGGAGCAGCTAACTGCTTGCACTAGGGTTAGGCAGAGGCTGGTCTGGGCCCACTCATTCACCCACGCCTTTTGGCCTCTCCCTCCCTCTCTCTGGATTCCTCCATGGAAAATGCAAGAGAGTTCCATGTCAGGACCTCAAGCCAACAGTAAAACATGAGATAAAAACCATTTAAGCCCCTGCACACATACACATGTGCAAACCAGCATGCCATTTTAAACGTATCGATGAACTTCCAATTAGGAAATCCCACACCGAGCAAAACCTGGAAGTGGAGGTAAACATTAGGAGGTTCAATAGCTAACCTTTCCAACACAGTTCTTTAACAAGAAGAATCAGAGAATAACACAAAGGGCACCCAGAGAGAGCTGGATTTACACCCTGGCTCTACCACTTACTACCTACGTGACTTTGATCCAATTACATACTTGGAGTGTTTCTTCCTCATCCCTCACAAAGCACTATCATCTATTTCATAGAAGATATGAATGTCATGATGAAGACTAAAGGAGAGAGATAATGCATCTCTAAGCCCTAGCTGGTCTGGTACATGGCTGGTCATAAGACATGGTAGCTGTTAGTGGGAAATTTGAAGGATAAAGCCAGACTACAAGAAGTTGACACCAATAATTGGGGACTAACCAAAAACTCCTTCAGTTCTCTCCTTTAGCACAAAAATTTCTAGGGGGAAAATGAGCGATACTGTCAGTAATTGTGTCACCACACAGAAACATTCAGACCACAATTACAATCTTCTTTCACTAGCCTGAAATAGCAAAGCCCTTGCATAATTAAAAGGTTATGTTCTTCTTTCCCTTTTTATAGAAATTTTCTTATGTTTGATAAGTACTTTGTGTTACAGATTCCTTTAAATGGTTTCTGATTTCCCTTTCTGACTCTTTTTAACAGTACTGTTGGACATGTGAGTTTTCTTCTTCTTCTTCTTTTTAATCATAAGCCACCTCACATCCCTCTGGGATGTAGACAGAGGATAAATTATAAACGTTACATATATATGGTAAAATGGGACACTGATGTATTTTCACACAGGCCACTTAAATTTCTTAGTTGCTTAGTAGCTTCCAAAGCCATTAGAGAAGAGAGGTTGAGAAGCGCAGGGGAGAAAGCAAGGAGAAAAAAGTAAGCTAATAAGATAGGAAGAAACCATGACTATTATCCCAGGGACTTCCCATATGGTAGAAGTACTGACAATGGGGAACTAGGCCAAAAATAATTAAAAATACAATCGCCTTAAAAAAAAAAATTCTGAAGTCCAAATGCAGGAAGCAATATAGTTTCATATGAGAAAAAAAAATAGGGTACATGAAATTAAAATAGGATGAGAGAAACTTTACAGAATGCACTCAATAATTTAATGGCTCTAAGCAGGGAGAGGAAGAGGCATTCAAGAGAAGGAAATCATATTAATGAAGCAAATGATAAGGGGGATGAGGAAAGCTTTTATACGCCTATAGCACAGAGCGATCACGGCAGAGAAAGTAAGCCTATTAGTAAGGAAGAGAACCGTGGCTAAAAATCTTAAAAGGACTGAGTTTCTGAAGTGCTTGCAGAACTGCTCTTTCGAGAGAGAGGAGGAGCAGACAAATGGAATCACAAACAGGAGGTGACTCAAGTCAGATCAGGGCATCTGGTGGTATGGATCCCAAGCCAGATCTTGCGAACTCGTTAAGTTCCCTATTGCCTGAGCGGGAGAAAGACAGTTTGCTAATTAATGAACTGTGCTCATTATTTCAATGTAAGAAGGAGGATTTGCTTAGATTCATTCACTATTAGTCAAAAGGAGGGACATACTTTATTTCACAAGCATGTTTGAATTTCAAACCTGGAGGCTTAACATGCAACTGAGCAAGGCAGATGGCCTTAGCTTCGGTTTTGGGGGGCAGAAAAAAAAATGGGTCAGCCAAAACCTATGTGGCAGGTGGGGATGAAATATGAATATGGGAAAATGTTTCAAAATAAAAACACGGGCAAAAAAGATCTTACTCCTACAGCTCTCTCCCAGGGATTCAAGAAAATATGCCCAGACCCTTTTTCCTCAAATACTACCTCCTTAGCTCGATCTCTAATCCTCTACCTCTATCCCTAAACTCAACCAAAGTTTGGCAGTCAATCTCCTAGTAACTAATTTGTCAAACCTCAAAGTAACATTTGGCTTCTGTTTCTCTTCTTTGTAGAACCCTGAGACCTGAAAGGCTATTAGGACTCAGCAGACAGGTAAGAATGTCTGATGCACAGCTAATATTTATACAAACAAACAAAAAATTTAAACATTCTCCCAATCTTCCAGATCTCTCTAAAGTTTAATAGGATGCATTACTCTAGGAAAGAAGAAAGAAACAATAAGCAAATATGACTGGAAGCCTAGAAAGGCCTGTCAATAAGCATTTATTGAGCACAATCAAACAGATGTCATGCAGGGGACGAAAGAGTTATAAGACATCAAGTTTACCCTGAAAGACCTGACATGTTCTCAAAAGATCAGAAAATAATGAGGTGTGAGGAAGCAAGATCAGAGAGGCTCAGTTTCACGGGCAGCCGGAGCAATGAATAAAATAAATAAAACACATGGGCAAGGAATGCTAGACACCAAACCCAGCATGGCCTCAAACGATCCTTATGATTGTGGGGAAGTCACTTTAAATACTGAGACTCGGTTTCCCTACCTGTCATGAGGCTTGAACTAGGTTAATCTATAAAGCCCTCTCCTCGTCCCAAATTTTATGACCTTAAGGAAAAGTAGGTAGAGAGTAAAATGTTTCAGACTATACTTGCAGGAAGTAGGATAAACACATTGGGTCCAGCACAGTGACCGAGAATACAAAAAAAAAAAAAGAGTGGACTAAAAGCAAATCGATTCAAACCTTAACAACAGTTTAAATAGCAAATTTTACATTATGTGTATTTTACAATAATTAAAAAAAAAAAAAGGAACGAAACAAAGATTTAACAGAAAGTTGGCAGGTATTTGGATCAGGTAACCTCAGGATAATTTTGGGCGTGCTATTCCTACTCTCTGATCCTACCATAGCTCAGACCATCACACAGATGACTAAACACTGCAGTCAGTCTTTGAGTCTTTCACTTTGTGCTGCATGCTCAACAATAGTTAATGAGGTAGAAACACTAGGCGCTGGGAAATAGACTAGTGCTATAAAATAAAAAAGGTCCTTGAAAGTGGTCTGAAGGGACAACATATGCAATGTCGTCTCCTACTCCCAGCTCTAGTCCAGAGCCTTCTCCAAAACTCCCAACTCTGCCTTTCCCACTGCTTATCTTTACCCACACCCTACCTCCCCTGAACTCATCCTCTCATTCCACATTTCCCCAGGCCACTTTTCCTTTCCTCCATCTACCCTGTCTGCCTTTGTAGTATCATCTCTTACCAGACCACACATGTAAGGGTATGAGTAGAGCGGACTCCTTGGTCTCCCTTCTCCATGCCTCTGGCCATTACTCTCGCCTCCTAACTGCACCAGAGGAAGGAAGAATGCTAAACTGTTTGCTTCGAATCTGAAATCCTGACGAGACCACTTTCTCCTGGCAGGTGAGGTTACTGTGTCCATGTTCCAAACAACAACTTTTCTATTGTTCCAATTCCAGGCAACAAAGGAAGGATGATTCTCGAGGCCTTGCCTTCTAGAGCTCTTCTCTTCCAGGTCCAATCCTGCCACCGTGTAACCTAGACAAGTTACTTAACATAGCCCTGTGCCTCTGTCTTCTTATCTGTAAAATGAGAATGATGTTAACAACAGCAGCGACTTCACTGTACAGCTGTGAAATGTAAATGTTTCTGTGTCACATGCAGAAAAGTCCCGAGTCCGCCATAAGCAGCGCCGGGTATCAGGAGTACGTGGTAGGGCATCACCACTGTCCATGGTGAGCACTCCTATCAGGGCCAAGGAGCCCCCTCTTTCCTGCCTCATCTGGGCAGAGAGGGTCCAGATGGATCGATCTCTTCTCTCTTCTCACTCATACCTCTTTCCCGTGAAACAGAATGCAGTCACACTGTCCAACATGGGAAGGGTCTTTGGGCCACGCAGCCCACGCTTCATTCTACAAGTTGTTTTTATGAAGGAGCTCTTCACTGAGTATAATCAGGTGACTTTCTGGCTCCTAACACAGTGCTTTGTTTATCCATCTCATTCTTGTTCCTTCACGTACACACAAACTGTGGTTTGGAACTTACAAGCTGCGGTCAGATTTGATCTGAAAAACCCTACTCTGAACCCTCATACAAGAACCTCTTAGTCATCCTTACTCTGCTTCCCCCTTGTCTGCAACATCGATGACACTCTCTCTTCTCCTTTATCACGACGCTATTTCAGGTTTTCCACATGTTCCCTGGACTATTCCATCAGCCTCCAAAGCAGGCCCTCTTAATAATGTGTTATAAACCATCTACAACATCGGTTACCAGAGCCATCCTTCTAAACCCGGTCACATCATTTCTTGCTCACGACCCTTCAGTGACTGGGGGACCTGGGTGGCCAAGTCACATCATTTCTTGCTCACGACCCTTCAGTGACTGGGGGACCTGGGTGGCCAAGTCAGTTAAGCGACCGACTCTGATCTCCACTCAGGTCATTGTCGGTGCCCGAGCGGCTTGTAGCGCATGCGCGGTGATGCTTCTGGGCTCTGCCGTGCTGCTCCTTGCCTCGTCCGCTGTCGCCACCACTGGGTGGCAACGGTGTGGACCTGCTCCGGCTGGGCGGGGCGGCACCGGGCACCGCACAACTTTTTCGGTGCCCGAAAGTAAACACGCCATTAAGATGGCGGCTGGATGCGAGCCAGTAGGTGGAATTTAGGATTTTGTATCTATGTGGCTGCGAGTGATTGGTTGTGCAACCTTGGTATATATAGACATGTGGGGGGGGGGGGGGAGATCCCAACAGCTACGCAGAAATAAAGCTTGCTTCGCTGAGGTCTCCTGGTCATTCTTGCTGGCGAGAGCGACAGTCATGATCTCAGGGTTGTGAGACTGAGCCCTGTGTCAGGCTCCATGCTGGGTATGGAGGCTGCTTGAATTTCTCTCTCCCTCTCCATCTACCCCTCCCCTGTTCACCCTCTTCTAAAAAAAAAAAGAAGGAAAGAATGAATGAAAGAAGAAGAGAAAACTCTTCAGTGGTTTATTGGCACCTAAAACAGGAATCCCAACCCTGGCTGAACACCACAAACACAGAGACTAAGTAGAATCAGAGGAGGGATTCAGGAAAGAGTATTCTAAATTCTAGCTGCTTCTGATAGATAATCAACTTGTCCAAAATGAGAACCACTTGACTGCTACTTACTGGAAAACAGAAATCTAGAAGTACAATGTTACATGCAACTTTTTTTTAGAACAGAGTAGATGTATGTCCAGTGATTTCAAAATATTGATAATAGTTCAAATGTCGAAGGCGAGCATGGAAGGCGGGCCTGGAAAAACCCTGGACGTAAGCGAGGAAATAAAGGTACAAATATTTATGAAGAGGTGAATGCGTGTAAGTAAAAAGATTAATAGTGAAGATGAATGAAATGAGACAAGGTCTTAAAATACTTCAAAGCATTACCTAAATAAATAAATACTTCAAAGGATAGGTGTCAAGGAATTAGCAAAGAACTGCAAGTAAGGACGATGAATAAAGATTTGGCTTGAATATTCGGCCCCGAGATGACAGAAGCAGCAGACACCGCAAGGTTAAAAGAGTATTCTAGTTCTAGTACTAGAACAGTATTCTAGTTCCTATTCTACCGTTGCCACACATTACCAATATTCTATTCTTGGACAAGGTAATTTTTAACCTTGTTACACCTTGCTTGTAAGCTGGGGAGAAAACCTATTTCATAAGGTAAACGGGAGAATTTAATGAGATGAATCATACAAAAGCATCAAGCATAGGATAACTTCAACAAACGTTTGATGAATGTTTCTCGAAAAGAACGAAATCCTAAAGAAAAAAAAAAACTTCTAAAAAAATCATACAAAACAAATGCGCAGAAGACAAAAAACTTTGTTCTACTGCTGTGTCCGCATGGCAACAGAACTTGGAAATTTCTCCAGTTCCCACATGGCAAAATGTGAGGTAAGCTCAACTGCATGAGACTAATCCATTAAAAAAAAATCATTCCAAAACAAGTAACACTATGCCTGCAATTAAAAGTACACATAGTGGGTCTTAATTGCCATGGCACTGAAATCAAGGTTCTATTAATTACCATTGCATTAAAATGTGTCAGTGAACTACTCTAAGTCACTCCCAAATCAACCTATCAACATTAATTGACTGCACTTTCCTGAGCTCTTTTAGCATAGAAAATCAAAAGTACATGGAGTGGCAGGTACATGTTTTTATAAACATAATTTTGAAAGGTCAGCTGCCATCCATCTTGGGAATAATTCAGGGTGTAGGGAGAGGCTGTGCTAATTCTGTAAGCAAAAAAAAAAAAAAAAATCTTTCCCACACTCGGCACGCACACTGCATTTCAGGAACTACTCCACTAAACTAAGCAGACTCCTAAAAAACATCTTCCAAGTCCTAAGTGAGGAAATGGGTATTCTGATGTCTTCTAAATATCTTAGGTTTCATGAAACTGAGCTGTCTATTTAAAACGAACTTTCCTCATTTTACCTGCTTTATTTTATCTCTTTAAAGTCGGCTGCTTTCTTTTCCTTTCTTCAGATGCGTAACAGGTCCCTGTAATTATGCTTTTTTGTCGGGATTAGGGTGGTTCTGTGATCTGCAAATGGCATTTACTAGGCGAGCAGTTGCAGAGGACACAGAATCAGATTATCCTTAAAGAAGCTCTACAAAAGGTATGGGGAAATGAGGCTTAAAAACACTCATACATTTGTGAAAAAAAGCTGCCAGAGGTATTTATGTTTTAGTTGTAAAGACTAAGAAAGAGAGCATAATACCCCCCTGCAGAGTCCCTCTGAGGAAGGAAAAGGGGCTGGCAGAAGACAGCACTGTCCTGGAAATGAAGAGGGCAGGGCTCTGGTACCAGCTCTCCCATGAACTAACAATTGGCCTTGGCATGGTCATTTCCATCTCCGGGTTTGATGCTTTCCATCTAAGAAATGAGGGGAATAAACCAGATGGGGATTTCCAAGCCTGTTCTAACTCTAGCTGGCTTTAAACCCTGTTTTCACCCCGTTTTTTCCCAGCCCAGCACACCTGCAGTGACTCTCCAATCCCTGAAGCCTGTGTCAGAAATCCTGCCGGGCAGGGTTCAGGTGCTATTTGAAAAAGCCCCACCGACACTCTGCACCAGGGGCTCTGCTCCTCCACCCTCGACACCCAGTGGAAAATCACCAAGTCCCTGATCTCCAATGGAGAGATGCCACCCTTTACAGCAGGCAGCGGGGGCTGAGTATGGGCAGAAGCAGAGAGCAGCCAGCCTCCTCTCTAGGAAGAACTAAAAGATGTCAGATTTGGAAACACTGTAGACATCCTCTGGCACAAACTCTAACTGTATATAAAAGAACACCAAATCCCCCAGGGGCACACTGGTGTAAAAACAGTCAGGCTTGTGTGACTGAGTTGGATACGTACTCAGGACTCAGGGGCCAGGGCTCTGCTCAACACTCCAACAAGACAATTCACAGAAATTTATGTCTCATGATCTGTCTTTCTTAAATGATCTAGTCCAGGGGACAGTTCCAATCCTGTTAATTTTATCTCATATATCAAGGGGTACCAAATACCAACAAATTGTATATGGGACAAAAATAACCAGATTCAGTGGTCTCCTAGGACCTCCAGTCATAAGCAACTCAGAAGGAGTTAAACATAAATCAAATAACAAGCTCCCTCTTTAGACCAGTTCCACATCATTCCCCTGGATCATTGAGTCCGCCAGGATCTAATGATCTGTGAGAGGGTCCTTACCATCCCAATGCAGAAGAGGATAAAGAGCAGCAGCCATGGGATGTCTGTACAGCTACGGTCCTCCAGCGGCTTCCATTCTCGTTTAGAGCTCTAACGGAAAACACACAGTAAGAGACTGGTGAGCGTTAAATGTAAAGTAGGAAGGCACAAACATACCACTTATTCCTAGATTGCTTTTTTTTTTTAAGATTTTATTTATTTATTTGACAGACAGAGATCACAAGTAGGCAGAGAGGCAGGCAGAGAGAAAGGGAAGCAGGCTCCCCGCTGAGCAGAGAGTCTGATGCGGGACTCGATCCCAGGACCCTAGGAGCATGACCTGAGCTGAAGACAGAGGCTTTAACCCACTGAGCCACCCAGGCGCCCCCTAGCTTGCTTCTTGCCTGACAAGGTTCTTTCTTTCTTCTTCTTCTTTTTTTTTTAAAAGATTTTATTTATTTATTTGACAGACAGAGATCACAAGTAGGCAGAGAGGCAGGCGGGGGCAAGGGGGGAGCAGGCTCCCTGTTGAGCAGAGAGCCCGATGCGGGGCTCCATCCCAGGACCCCGAGATCACGACCCGAGCCAAAGGCAGAGGTTTAACCCACTGAGCCACCCAGGTGCCCCTCCTGACACGTTTCTTACTTAACATTTTAAGATACAACTCGAATATGTGTCACCTTTCTGGGAAGTCTTCCCTAACTCCCATCGTTCTTCCTGGCCAGGCAGACTACTGACTGCAATGCTTTTTTTTTTTTTGCTACCTCTATTATGGCATTTAGGATCCTGAATTGAAATACGTTGAGCTGTGTCTCCGGAAGATCATGAGCTTCCCAAGGGAAGAGACCTCTTCTCATTTCCTGGCATCTACATGACACTGGAGGGTCCCAGATATGTACTCAGTGTGAGCTTTTTTAAAATGAATAAACAGGGGTGCCTGTTGGGCTCAGTGGGTTAAGTGTCTGACTCTTGTTATCAGCTCAGGTTGTGATCTCGGGCTTTTGAGTTCAAGCCCCATGTTGGGCTCTAGCGCTGGATATAGAGTCTGCTTAAAATAAATAAAATTTAAAAAAAGAACAAATTCTTCCAACTTCAATCTTTGTGGTAGCTTTCCCTTTGAGTGTCCAGATGCTAAACTTATAGAATGTGCTTTACAGGGGTCCTCTTCTAGATAGAAAGCCCATTAAAATGAATTCCTATTCAGGGGTAGCTTCTTTTATATCTAATAAGATTCAGGAAGGAAAAACTGAATTAAAACATTTTTACAGACTGATCTGGGTAACTCCTTACCTACCATCCACAGATCTTTAATCTGTTTCTGGGAAGTTTAAAGAGTTTCTAGATCAAACAGTGATCCCCCTAACTAAAGAACTAGAAGCATTCTAAACGTGAATTTGCAAAGTATTGACTAGAATCCTGATCGTATTTTTCTTTCTTATAGCAAAGAGTCTTAAGTTTTCAAGTCATCTTACAAATACCTTTTACCAGAATGTAATTAAAATAACACCCCTAGCTTTCTAATGAACAAAAATCCCAGAGCCTCACCCCCTCTGCTAAAAAATAAACAGAAAAGGCAGAGAGATGGTAGTCTTGAGAAAACTATGGGAAAAGTTGCTGTAAGAAGACGGCTGTGGCCTCCAACGGCTTCCATGACAAGATCAGGAAGCCATCTGGGAAGGCTTATCTGCAGGAAAGGGCACACAAGCAGAAGGCAGCTGGAGATAATAGGAGCCCTCCAGTATAATTAGCATTTGGAGTGCAAGAGTGAGAAACTGGTTCTCAGGTTTGCTTATTAGCTTTCCCTCCCTTTATTTAAAAAAAAAAAAAAAAAAAAAAGGTTTTAGCTAGGTACCTTTAATAAGCTGATGAAAGGTACACAGTCTTGTCTTGGGAGGTATGCATCTATTTGCGTAACGACCCCAGGTTAGGAAGCTCAACTTTAAAATACCTGCCTATCTGGCACCACTATCCGGGTGGCTCAGCGGGTTAAGCCTTTGCCTTCGGCTCAGTTCATGATCTCAGGGTCCTGGGATCCAGCCCCACATCAGGCTCCCTGCTCAGCAGGGAGTCTACTGCCCCCATCCCCAGCCTCTCTGCCTACTTGTGATCTCCCTCTCTGTCCAATAAATAAATAAAATCGTTAAAATAAAATAAAATACCTGCCTATCAATGTTGAGGGCAGAGAGTATGAACTTCAACCTTTCCTTCCTGAACCCCTTTGTGCTAACCAGATAAATGCTTTCTCCTTGTTTAGTGCCTTATACTGTTCAATTGTTCAACAACAACAACAACAACAAAAACCCACCACCCTTGATAGTTTGCTCCCAGACACCCACACAAGAAAACAAAAGAGCAGTAGTGAGTCATGGGGAAAAACCTTACCCGGAGACTCTAACTAGCATTAAAAACCAAGAGTGAGTAGGCAGTTTTTTTCCAGAGGAATGTAACACTGGAAAATGGATAAAGGGCTCTGTTCTCTCCCTGGTTCTGTCATTAGCTAGCTACATGACTTTAGATAAATTGCTTTCTCTCTCTGGGTGGCAGGAAGGAGTTAGATTGGATCTTTTAGGTTCCTTCCAACTCTGAAAATCTGTGATCAGGAGGACAGTTTTGTGAAAATTTTTATTATGACCAAAAAAAAAAAAAAAAAAACCTACAAAAATAATTTGACATTATTCCTTGTATTATTCAAGTTCAAGAATGCCTGTATTGTGGTCTGTGCTTTGGAAGACAGTTGCTCACAGTATAAAAAAGAATGTTTCTTTGTATTAAATAATTTCCATTTTGAGTAATCCCCATTACAGTAAAATTACTTACAAACACAGAATCGGACACCTCTTTGAAATTCACTGTATTTACTCTAAGGTAATTCCCAGAGCAACAGCTACTTTAAAATCTGATATTTGTTTATTTTAACAGTCAGGGGTAGGGTTGGGGGGGAGCCTTGGACTGAAGGAGTTTATTTATCCACAACTATTGTCTTAGTAGTTTTACCTTAGACCAACATTCTTTTTTTAATGCTTAGATTTTCACCTATAACATAAAGAAAGTGGGATTTCATTCTTGACCAGAAACATACAAAGATTCAACATCTCAACAATACAACTTACTGTGGGCCACTTCTAACCAAATATATTAAAAAAAAACAAAAACAACAAAAAAAAAACTTTTCACTGGGGATGAGAAGTAGAAAAAGGATAGGGGTTACATATAAAAAACAGTGATGAAGTACAAATTAGAACAGAAGAACCACAAAGCAGGGGGCGGTCGCCCTCACTCAAAGAATTAAAGAATCAGGGGATGGAGGGCTTACTTCTTGGAGCTATTCTGAGGATCCTGTCACACAGTAAACACTCATTCTCGGTTATTATTCTATTCATCAACACTCACTTTTTAGTTCCCCCTCTCCCTATTGTTAAAATATCCTTTTACCAGATGGACCTCCCTAACTGAAAGAAATAAAAAAAGTAAACTTGCCTTTCCCCTTTGATTTATTAATATTTAACTTAGCAGCATATTTTCATTTTAGCTATTATTATTTTTTTTTTTAAGATTTTATTTATTTGACACAGAGAGAGATCACAAGTAGGCAGAGAGGCAGGCAGAGAGAGAGGGGGAAGAAGGCTCCCCGCTGAGCAGAGAGCCCAACACAGAGCTCGATCCCAGGACCCTGGGATCATGACCTGAGCCAAAGGCAGAGGCTTTAACCCACTGAGCCACCCAGGAGCCCCATCATTTTAGCTATTATTCTTAATGCTATCAGTCATTCATCATGATTAACTAGGCACTATACCCAAACCTTTACATACTTGATGTCTTCTTTACATATATCTTCAGAACAGCTGGTGAAGGTATCCTTATTTCACAGATTAAAAAACAACAACAAAAACTCAAGCTTAAAAGTTAAATAATCAGCCCAAGATTTTACAGCTGTGCAACCAGAATCTGAATCCAAGTACGGGACTACAAAGCCAAATCCAATGAGAATATCCTTAATTTGTACCAGTCAGTAAGGAGCAAAAAACTCCATTAGTTTTTCTTCACAACACAAAATTTGGGAGCCAAACCAATTATTTAAAATCCTATATGCACAGAGAGAGTGAGATGTTTTATGAGCCATGACATTTCTCAAGCAAGTCAAGAAGCCCAACAGTTGAAAAATTTTAATGATTCTTTAACAGATTTAACCAAGTGGCAACTGGATTTAATGCTGTCTGTTTCTTCCAATTAAAATCCACATAGACCCGGCAAAGTAAAATGTTCTACAAAACCACTTTTAAAATGTGATTTTTATCCCTTTCTCAAATTCTACATGAGATTAATACAGGCTGTCAATAAATGTTAGGTCCCTTCCTCTTCACAGAATCTTACAATTTAGGAATTAAATAGGGTCAAAGTAATCATACCCTGCAAGCCTTGAGTGACAGTGATTGAGACTGAGGGAAGAGAGAGGCAGGGTCTAGCCCAAAGGATCACATTGATTCCCCAAAACAATTCTGTTAGTCATTATTATATATTCCTGATTTTTTTCTTTTGTAAAAGAGAAAACCAAGGTTCCGAGAAAATAACTGAAAAATCTATATCTGAAACCTGAAACCTCAATCTTAAGTGGAGAGTTGGACAATATAAGAGTTAAGGGAATGCTAAAAATAAAAAACATGGTAACGAGATGAAGAATGCTTCATCAATAGACTAAACACAGCTGAGGAAAGAATCAATAAACTGAAGGATAGGTCAATAGAAATTACTGACAGGGAAACACAAAGAAAAAAGAGTGAAAAATTAAAAAAAAACCCCACAACCAAGCATCCAAGAACTATAGGGCAATATCAAATGGTCTAACATATGTGTAATTGGAATCCCAGAAGAAGGATGAATGGGACAGAGAAAATGTTAGAAGAAATAATGACTAAGAATTTTCCAAAAATTGTAACAAAAGAAATTTATAACAAAATTAGCATAGTTATATTTACAAAATGTTAACAAAAGAAATCAAAGCACAGATCCAAGAAGCTCAGAGAATCCCAAGCAGGATAAATCGTGCACACATATATGTGTGTGCATACACACACAATACACACCCTACATATATTACATTCAAACTGTTGGAAACCAAAAATACAGAGATCATCTTGATGGCAGTGGACAGGGGCAGGGCACAAAGATTAAACAAACTTCTTGTCAAAAACTATGCAAAGCAAAAAACTATGCAATGACATCTTTAGATTACTGAAAAAAAATTTTTTTTTTAATTTTATTTATTTATTTGTCAGAGAGAGAGAGAGGGAGAGAGAGTGAGCACAGGCAGACAGAATGGCTGGCAGAGGCAGAGGGAGAAACAGGCTCCCCGCCGAGCAAGAAGCCTGATGTGGGACTCGATCCCAGGACGCCGGGATCATGACCTGAGCCAAAGGCAGCTGCCCAACCAACTGAGCCACCCAGGCATCCCTGAAAAAATTTTTTAAAAACAACCGGCACACTAGAGGCACCGGGTGGCTCAGTTGGTTAAGCACCTGCCTTCAGCTCAGGCCATGATCTCAGCATTCCAGGATCAAGTCCCATGTTGGGCTTCCTGCTCAATGGGGAGTCTGCTTCTCCCTCTTCCTCTGTCCCTCTCCCACCTCACTCATGCCCTCTCTCTCTCTCTAAAAAAATCTCTCTTAAAAAAAAAAAAAAAAAAAAAAGAAGCCAAAAGAACTAACACTATTAACCCAGAATCCTATACCCCTCAAAAAAATGTTTCTCAGAAATATTTTTTCAAACAAAAATTTAAGAATTTATTAACAGCAAACCTCAACTACAAAAATGTTTTTAAAAAGTCTTCAGATAGAAAGGATAAAATACCAGACAAATTTCAATGTACACAAAGAAACAAAGATTCCCAAAAATGGATAAAGTTAAAGAGTGAAATTTCCCATAATAAAGTTTTAAAATTATTTACTTATTTATCTGAGAGAGAGGGAGAGAGAGAGAGAGAATGTGAGCAAGGGAAGGGGCAGAGGGAGAGGGGGACAAGCAGACTCCCTGAGCATAGACCTGGAAGCAGGGCTCAATCCCAGGACCCTGAGATCACGACCTGACCAGAAACCAAGAGTCAGTTGCTCAACTGACTGAGCCAGGCGCCCTAAAGTTTTGTTGTTGTTTTTTTTAATTAAAAAGATAAGGGTGTGGCTATATATGTACAAGGACATTTACCCTATAGTCTTTTTACTTACACAAGGTCAGTATCTAGGAATTGTAATTTTTAATACTAGTACTAGACCATAAAAAATAATTCTCAGTCAGACCACAACCGACCTCCATCTTATGTTTTTTCTTTTAAAGATTTATTTATTTATTTTGAGAGTGAGAGTGCACGTGCGCATGAGCAGGAGGATCAAGTAGACTCTGCGCTGAGCGCAGAGCCCGAGGCAGGGCTTGAGCTTTCGACCCTGAGATCACGACCTGAGCCAAAACCAACAGTCCGACATTTAACCAACTGAGTCACCTGGACTCCCCTGACCTCTACCTCATGTTTTATTATATTCATATCCGTGAAGATAGGAAAGAACAATGTTTAATATCTTCACATTCCTTCTGACGTTTTGCCCATCATAGATGGAAAGAAAGGGAGGGAAGGAAGGGGGAGGGGAGGAGGGAGGAAGGAAGAAAAGCTTCCACCGTATCTCTTACAGAAGTCTTAGCCCAGGCAGCTGTGTCCTAGACTCCACATTCACTATGAGCCCCAAGCACCTAGAACCATCTGATGAATCTGATGTGGTATAGCAGGGATATGTATTTTTTAAACCTGTAATGTTATGACCTAAATGTCCATGTTATTTCTAATGAAAACATGGCTCCTGAGTGAATGTATTACAGATAATAGGAACACACAAAGCTTTGGACAAATGATATGTTATAACCAGTCAGGTCAAATCAGGTATCACTGGAGGGCATCAGCAGTAAACAGGGCAGGCAGGGTGGACCAAGGGTAGGAAAAGGTCTGGCAGATGTGAATCTAGTTCATGGAAGTGGGCAGGGCAGAAAGGATTGGGAAAAAATGAAAAGATCAGAGAGGCAATACCAACAATCCAGAAATGAGATAAGCAGGCCTCAAACACGGAGACAAGGAGGGTCCAGGAAGTCACAAGACAGACACCCAGGTAATCTCTAACAGCCAAGGACTGAATGTTTCCAGCCTCTTCATACTCTGTGCTTACTCTCTGTATGACTTTCTCCTAATTAAGATGAAAGTACGAAGCTTCCCCAAAAGATTCTTACACTAATCTAATAACAGTATTTCCTAATGCTATGAATCTTTCCTTGACACGCCAGACTTGTGCAGACATGATTCGAAAATAATGAAAAATGTGCTACAAAAAAAGCACAATTACACTAAGAAGTTACTCGATTTTCAGACAATACTCTCAGGCATTCTGTTGATTCTTCAGATCGATACTGAGTGCCACACAATGTACGTGAGATTCAAAGCCAAGTAAGATAGCCCCATCCTCACTGGGCTCCAGTTTAAAAAGAGAAAGACAAATTAGCTACTATGGTATCACCAAGTGATGCCAAAATAGAGACGTGTAAAACGTAATGCAGGAAAAGAGATGTGGAACTATTGAGTAAACGCTTGTGAGATCTGTTGAAATGACCTCGCAAATTCTGAGGCAAACACTGAAAAATGATCCTTCGGTGTCTGAAATAGAATGTTGTTTTGTGCCCAAAACATACTGAAAATTCTCGCTCTCTATGGTGCGGAAATATTGACTGCCAAGTAAGAATTACTCCACTCAGAAGTGTTTAGTCGTAAACAAACAGAACATTAAGTTGGCTTAAAAATACAAAAACCAGCCATTCCTTAGCTTTGTTTCCATTAAGATTTCTTTCTATTAAAAACTCTACGGTGCCTCCAGTTAGGAACGGGCCTTCCAGTCTTTTCAGACTGAAAAGTGGTTTTACCTTCTTTTTGAGCACAATTAGTGCAGCCCTGTACTAAATAAGCTACTCAAATATTTTCATGTTGATGTCACTGGTGAGACTCCTAAGTCTGGTCGCAGACATCTAGAATTGCATCAGCTGGAAATTTTGGCTGCACTAAGTGACCACAAGCTCCTTTGTCATTTCCCCTGAGTGAGCTGGGGGACTGTATTCTCCTACATTCAAAGCAGCACGAAGCGTCAACCCAGGAGGCTGGTGTTAACGCTGCCAAGAAAGGACAAGCCAGCATCCATTCCAACACTGAGGGCCAGGAGTTCACAGCTACAGCTGCCCAATACTTCTGTGTTTTGATCAATGGGGAGGTATAGCAAAAGCATTCATTATTACTAATTAGGTACAGAAGTTCAGAAATTTGAGCAGAATCAAGATTCTCCTTATAAGGTCATTGACACATGCCTACACTCCCACATGCCAGCAATGAAAGTTAAACAGGTAAATCAGGAATAACAGGAACCTGAAGCCTCCACCTCATGAGAAGCACACGGACACCATGTGTGGGCCTAGATCTCTGCAGCTCGGATCCATCCTTTCCAACAGTGCTCCTTTCCCAGATTCCAGTGAAAAGCCAACTGTGCATGTGAAGGCCAAAGCAAGCTGAGATGTAGCCTCTCATGCAGGACAGATTCCCAGAAGGTCTCCTTGAGGTGTGTTTGCTAATGTGTTGAATAATCAAATTCCCCACCCCACCCCCCTGCAGTGTTGTTTTTTTGGTTTGGGGGTTTTTTTTTGGAGGAACATCATGGTCTCTCTACTGCCTGGATAAACAGACCACCTCCAAAATTGGCTCCATAGTTCCAATGGCTCTGCTACAGTGTTCATTGTCCTGGCTGCTCTTTGGCACATCCAGAAAGCCTGTAAGGTAGTCCCTGAACGCATCTCCAAGGTGACTGCCACTAGGTAGCCAGTGATTTAAATTATACATGTGGCAAACACTGGGCTATCTGTAAGGACTTTATTTTGTTCGTGCCAGTCTGTTTTACACAAAAATCTCCAGTATTAAAGACAAATAGTCACACACTCCAAATCTTCAAAGCTCCCTCCAAGGACATACTGCTTCATTAAATTCCCCAATATGCTTTTATTTGTGCAGAGTAGTAACAAAAGAATAAAAGAGCTGATGTGTATCATTTTTGCCACAATTTTCAATAGAGTGAGCAGACCTGATGAAGTTGGGCAGCAATAAAACATGGGAGGCTTTCAGCCTTCTGTTCATAGCACCTGCAAATAAAATCCTGTAATAGGATTTTGAAAGACACTGCCTGCCCTTTGGGAAAGCTCTCTCAAGGATTTGGAGTGCATAACTACTTACAGTTACCATAAGTAATCCGTTTCATTTGCTAAGTCTGGTGATGGCAATTTATATTTGAAAGGTAAAAATAAAAGCATGATTTTAACAGGCAGTTAAAGGTAATAAGATACATTGAGTGGAAAGATATAGGCATCTGTGTCCAACTGCTTTTCTTAGTTCATGAACTTTATGCTAAATCACAGACATTCATCCGCTGAAGAAAAAAAGGGGAAGATGACAACTAGAGCTGCTCTGTAAGTTACAATCTAGTTACACAGTGATAGAAAGATCATGGGGAGATAGCTCCCTTTTGTCTTCACCCTTCCTCCAACCATCCTAAAAATAAATAACTGTGGGCCTGCTACAAAGATGTTCTTCCATCAGATTCCTCAGTGGCTGTCTTTCTTGCCATGAACACATGATAATTAGTGGGCAGAGGCCAAAGCCATCCTCATCTACAACACAGCTACTAGCATCTTTCACCGTATCATCAATGAAACATGTCAAAATTATCCAGACAAGCCTTGTCTGCCGTCCTCAAACTGGATCTAATCAGTCTTTCTTCTGAATCAGTGGTGAGCAATGTTTTTAACTTGAAATTACTATTATTTATTTATTTATTTTTGCCTAGACCATTTTTATGCCTTCATTCCCACCCCACTATTACATCCCACAAGTGTCAGAACGTATTCGGTACCTGAAGATACCAAGGACAGATGAAAAAGACCAAAGCTCTACTTTGCACCACCTCCCTGTGACAGGACAGCCAGTTTCCAGACTGCTTACTGAGTTTCCCTGTTATACTAGAAACATGTATTAAAGCAGGCATCATAGGTACTCAGCATAGGATTCTAACTCACATCTGGCTTTCTTTCCACGACACAGTAAGTAAGAACTGGCTTATGAAGTCTATACTGACTGAGGAGAAGGAATATGAAGATTACACTGACTATAACACAGTTAATGGGTGGGTGGAACTGAGTAAATGTGTTTTAAGTCAGAATTAGAGAAGTGCCTGGGTGACTCATTCGCTTTAGCGTCTGCCTTCAGCTCAGGTCATGATCCTGGGGTCATGGGATCGAGCCCTGTGTCAGGCTCCCAAATCAGCAAGAAGTCTGCTTCTCCGTCTGCACCACCCCCTGCTCATGCTCCCTCTCTCTCAAATAAATTAGTAAATAAAATCTTTAAAATAAAAATTTTAAAATCAGAATTAGATATTGCCTTTGCCAATGAAGAGGTTTTTAGGTTCACAGTAAACATGCACAGAAACAATATATGTTCAACTCCATGGCAGTGCGTAAGAACTCTTAAGTGACCAAATTCCTAAAATAGCTTAAAAATTTTTGGAACTCTCAAAATATGGATTAGATTCCTTTCCTCTATAAACCGATTATGTATATACCACCATTACAGTAATTATCATTTCACATTATAAATTATTTGTTTTCCCAATAGATTACAAACTTCTTGTAGGTAATCATAACATCCCCCCCACACCCCCAGTAAATCACGGATCAGCACTGTTTATAGTTGGCACTTAAAGTTCTTCAAGTAAAAGCCTATTCCATGTAAAACAATGTGTATAGGGGCATCTGGGTGACTAAGTCAGTTAAGCATCAGTCGTCGGCTCAGGTCATGGTCCCAGGAGTCCCAGGATAGGGCACCCCGCCCTTGGGCTCCCTTCTCAGTACGGAGTCTGCTTCTCTCTCTCCCTCTACTCCTCCCTACAGCTCTCTTTCTCTCTCAAATAATAAAAAAAAATCTTAAAAACAAAACAAAGTGTACAGAATCTTCCTCTAGGGGAGCAAACATAACAATGACCATTCTTCCCACTCTACTGCCTACTTAGGGGCAAGGACTTGTTCGTTTTATTTACTGCTATACCCTCAGTAGATGAACAGTGTCTGGCACACAGCTCTAAATTTCTTTAATGAATGAATGAACAAGGCTAGGTCCCTTACCACTGGCACGACATGTTACAGCAAACATCCTTACTGTCTCTCCTGCATGAGATTACGTCCCTAAAAAGCACTGTACTGCATCATAGGCTGGAGCTTTCTCTGAGAGATATTATACAGTATGGTATTCCCCAAAGATGTTTATTAATAAATCTACAAGAAAAATAAATTCCAGATTTCAATCAGTTCCAGAAATGCGAACAAAATCTATTATTTCAAGTGGGATTGGTCTGAGACCTTACTGTGAGACTCTCGAAACTTATGGGGTCATGGGAGACATGAATACAGACAGTGCCAACCTCTCTAACAATATATTTCTGGAAACCAGAGCACAAGGATTCATGCTCCCACTGAAAAACACTTCACTTCTGTAAGTGAAGGTGGGTAGTGTTAGTTCAGACTATGCTAAAACTGAAAGCATTTTAAACTGGTTAGATATTTTTGCAAAGTATTTGACAATACATTTCAAAAAGCCAAGGAAATAATCTAAAACATTAAAAGAGCTGCAGTAAGATGTTCAATACAGCTCTATTGTGCAGAAATAACTAGAAATTAACAGAAAATAGTTAAATATGAGAATGGAATATGAAGCAATTACAAAAATACAAAGAGTTTGCACTGTAACATATAAAAATGATAATGATAACAAGTTGTATTTAAAAACATGTATGAGGGGGCACCTGGGTGGCTCAGTGGGTTGAGCCTCGGCCTTTGCTCAGATCATGATCTCAGGGTCCTGGAATCGAGCCCCACATCAGGCTCTCTGCTCAGCCTGCTTCCTCCTCTCTCTCTGCCTGCCTCTCTGCCTACTTGTGATCTCTATCTGTCAAATAAATAAATAAATAAATAAATTTTTTAAATGCTATGAATAAATTAAATCTTAAAAAAATAAAATATATAAACATGGTATGAAATGGTATCCTATGCTCTGGATCTACAACTTATAAGACAGCATATGAAAATGTACAAGCACTAGAAGGAGATAGTGCAATTTTTTTTAAAAATTAAATTTATTTATTTTCAGCATTAACAGTATTCACTATTTTTTCACCACACCCAGTGCTCCATGCAATCCGTGCCCTCTATAATACCCACCACCTGGTACCCCAACCTTCCACCCCCCCCCGCCACTTCAAACCCCTCAAGATTGTTTTTCAGAGTCCATAGTCTCTCATGATTCACCTCCCCTTCCAGTTTACCCCAACTCCCTTCTCCTCTCTAACTCCCCATGTCCTCCATGCTATTTGTTATGCTCCACAAATAAGTGAAACCATATAATTGACTCTCTGCTTGACTTATTTCACTCAGCATAATCTCTTCCAGTCCCGTCCATGTTGCTACAAAAGTTGGGTATTCATCCTTTCTGATGGAGGCATAATACTCCATAGTGTATATGGACCACATTTTCCTTATCCATTCGTCTGTTGAAGGGCATCTTGGTTCTTTACATAGTTTGGCGACCGTGGCCAATGCTGCTGTGAACATTGGGGTACAGAATGGCCCTTCTTTTCACAACATCTGTATCTTTGGGGTAAAGAGTGCAATTGCAGGGTCATAGGGAAGTTCTATTTTTAATTTCTTGAGGAATCTCCACACTGTTCTCCAAAGAGGCTGCACCAACTTGCATTCCCACCAACAGTGGAAGAGGGTTCCCCTTTCTCCACATCCCCTCCAACACATGTTGTTTCCTGTCTTGTTAATTTTGGCCATTCTAACTGGTGTAAGGTGATATCTCAATGTGGTTTTAATTTGAATCTCCCTGAGGGCTACTGATGATGAACATTTTTTCAGGTGTCTGATAGCCATTTGTATGTCTTGATTGGAGAAGTGTCTGTTCATATCTTCTGCCCATTTTTTTATATGATTGCCTGTTTTGTGTGTGTTGAGTTTGAGGAGTTCATTATAGATCCTGGATATTATTAACCTTTTGTCTGTACTGTCATTTGCAAATATCTTCTCCCATTCCGTGGGTTGCCTCTTTGTTTTTTTGACTGTTTCCTTTGCTGTGCAGAAGCTTTTGATTTTGATGAAGTCCCAAAAGTTTATTTTGGCTTTTGTTTCCTTTGCCTTTGGAGACATATCTTGAAAGAAGTTGCTATGGCTGATAGCGAAGAGATTACTGCCTATGTTCTCCTCTAGGATTCTCATGGATTCCTGTCTCACGTTGAGGTCTTTTATCCATTTTGAGTTTATCTTTGTGTATGGTGTAAGAGAATGGTCGAATTTCATTCTTCTACATACAGCTGTCCAGTTTTCCCAGCGATAGTGCAATTTTTAAATAGTCTGACTTATGATGCATTTGCCTCACTTTGATTTCCGTTAATGCTGTTTAATTATGGAAAAAATAACAAAAAAGTAACACTGGCTCCCATTTCTCCAGATTATTCTTTTTCTACTTTCTCAGTATAATATCACCTATAAACAGACACAGTGTCAAAACCACCAGAAAACATTCATATCTTTCTATCTGGCACTTATTGACAGGAGATAGAACACTTTAAACATCACTGGAAAGCTATATGCTGAGAATCAGCTGGGCAGGATCAAGGCTGTTCCTAAAGAAAGCAGAAGTGGCAATACCAGACAGATAATAAGTACATTAGCAAATATTAGAGAGGTAATACATGGGTACGGTGAGAGGAAGCAACATAAACCTGGGTTCAAATCCTAGCTCCTCTTCTAAATAGATATATGATCAGCTGACCTGATTTCCCCACTCATAAGGTGAAGGAGACGATTCCCATGCCACATTGCTATGGTTTTCAGGACTAAACGATTTTAAGTAAAGCTCCAAGCTAGGACCAGGCCCTAAACCATTGTTAATGCCCTTTCACAACTGGCAAAGGGGAAAATCTTCCCTGTGAAATATCTTAAAATTAAATTCTCACCAATACTCATTGTCAAGCATGTAAAAATGGCTCCCATGTTGCATACATTCTAAAATGTGTGCCTGAAAAAATGGAAAATCAGTTATAAAGGAAATATAATCAGGAGAAATGAGTAAATGCACGGTTGTAGAGATAATTGCAGTAAATACAGAAACAAATTAATAGTAACCTTCAAATGACAATGGCAACAAGAGCAACTGACATGCCTTCCTAGGTCTTAAAGTTTTAAGAAATACGAAGAACACTTCAATTCTAAAACCCGGAGTCAAACCAAAGTATACAAAAATCCGCCCAGTGCGGGAGTCTGCTTGTCCCTCTCCCTCCTGGCCTGTGGGGGTGTGCTCTCTCTCTCTCTCAATAAGTAAACAAACAAAATCTTAAGGAAAAAAAAGATTACCAAAAGAATGCTTTATTATCAAGTGCTTTAGTGACTGTGTGACACTACATACAGATTACAGCTTATATTACTGAGTATATTCCATGTGTCAGACACTTTACAGATAATAACCTACTTGATTTTCACAAGTCTATGAGGGTGGTACTATTATTCCCATTTTACTGATGACAACACTGAGGCAAAGAGGGGGTAAGTAACTTGCCCAAATCACATAGCCAGTAAATACTAAAACAGCAGGGATGTGAAGCAGATAGTTGAGCTCAATGGCTCAGGACTGCTCTGCTCTTCTGTGTTGACTGTGGTTAATGTCCTGTGTGGATACTATAGACTGGAAGATGTATGTGGAAGAGAAGAAGGAAAACAGAACAATGAGAAGCATAAAAATTACAGCAAAATTACTGTCGTACATTCTGCAGCTTATTTTATCTAAATTGATTTTTTTTTTTTTGCACAGTTAACATTTTTCTTACAGGAAAATTATAGGCCATAACGAAGAATAACATGTTATTAACATATTTTGTATTCTGAGTTCAAAGATAATTTCCAAATGTCCAAATATTGCTGTTGATATTTGAAGTAAACACCTGCAGTGATGTCTAACAGGTAGAACCAACTGTTGTTTCTTCCTAGCCTTCTGTAACTTCCATCATATTTTGTACAACACTGTTGGGATTTCAAAAAGGAAAATAATACTAAATGCTACTTTGCTAATAAGAAATAACATACAGGAGTGCCTGGTTGGCTCAATCAGTAGAGCATGTGACTCTTGGATCTCAGGGTCATGAGTTCAAGCACCACATTGGGTGTAAAACTTACTTAAAAAGAAAAAAAAGAAGAAGAAAGAAAGAAGTCACATACAAATGCCCATCAGTTGAGGAATGGATAAATGCAATGTGGTATATCCATAGCATCGAACATAAATTTTAGAATAAAAAGGAGTGAAGCAGTGATACATACTACAACATGGATGAACTTTGAAAACATTACAGTGAAAAAAGCCTGACACAAAAGGCCACAAATTAAATAATTCCATGTATATAAAACATCCAGAATAGGCAAATCTATAGAAAGTAGTAGAGCTTGCCTAATACTGGATGGGAGCTGAAGGGACAATGGTACATGACTGCTCATGGGTTTCTTTGGGGGATGATAAAAATGTTCTAAAAGTGATCGTAGTGATGTTTACACAACTCTGAATACACTAAAAACTACTCAAAAGCAAATTTTAGATGGGTGAGTTGTATGGTCTAAGAACGAAATCTCGGGGCACCTGGGTGGTTCAGTCGTTTAAGTGTCCAACTCTTGATTTCAGCACATATCATGACCTCAGGGTTGTGAGACTGAGCCCCTGCACTGGACATGGAGGCTACTTAAGATTCTTCCTCTCTTTCTGCCCCTTTCCCCCTAAAACATTATGTCTCAGTAAAGTTGTTATATGTCTAAATCACAGAGAACACGTAAAAGGTGACCATACTGGCCACTTCACATGTGGTGTTCTACTGATTTTATGACAGACATCATACAAACACTTCTAATACAGCTATATTAGATATACAACAAGAAAAAAGCAGAATAGTTTTAACTGAGGAAAAGAGTTGGGTCATAATGAAATTTGATGAAAGGAAGCATTTTTGTGAGCAATCAGAAATTACAAGAATTACTAGATAGAGCGCTGATTTTCACTGAGTAGTTTAATCCTCCCATGGGCAGCACAAGAGGAAGAGAAATAAGGCCATACTGAACTGAATTAAAAGATAAAACAGATCAAAATAGAAAGAGAAAAGTCATCTTAAAGAGACCAAAGGGCACACATGCCAAGGCAAAACTAGACTGTGGTACGAACACACCTAGGCAAAGAATGTATTTGTCTGAGAAAAGGGCCAGAAAGGGCAGGTCCATGCACAGCTCCTCTTTATTTAGCATCTAGTACGTGGCAGGATCTGTGCACGACCAGTTACACTGAAAAATAACAGTCTGAGAGCTAAACGTTTGACATCACCCTTCAAACTGTCTTGAGCAAGAGGTGCCAGGGCAGTGGACTCTGGACTGATGGAGAGACAATTCAGGCTTCTGACAGGCTGCTGCACTGTGAGTCATCCAGGCTGCTCTGTTCATCTGACTGCGTGTCATCAGGCAACCTTCTGACTGTTCTCCAGCTTCTTCCCACAACTGAACAATTGATGTGCATAATCTAACTAGAGAGCTGCAGAAAAATAAAGCAACAGAGAAACAGAAGCTCCTGTGTGTGCAAAGAGTCTGGATGAATACGTCTAGACGAAGCTGTTAACAACTGTTACTTCACCAGGTGGGATCAGAAGGACTTTTGACTTACACATTTCCATATTTGGCTTGGACCATTTAAAAAAAAAAAAAAAAGGACTACTTTCCATTAAGGATAAATAGGCTAATTTTTAAATAAATAAATAAATAAATAAATAATTTGGCTTTACCTTAATACTTACTAGCTAAGGAAACTAAATTTTCTGGTCTGTATCTAACTTTCATATAGCCTCCTGAGTCGACATATGTCTTACGATTCAGGTTTACATGATCCTACTATTAACAGAAGGATGCGCTCTATATGTACTAGCAAACTTAACTTTCTGAGCTTCCAAAGCTCTAGGGGTTGGTGAATTCTAACATCAGCTGGGCTTCCTTGGTAAAACCTGAACCACGCCAAGTATTCTGCATTCAAATTCAATAAGCAGAAAATATTAAGGGACGCCTGGGTGGCTCAGTCAGTTAAGCAGCTGCCTTGGGCTCAGGACATGATCCTAGGGTTCCGAGATCGAGTGGGAGTCTTTGCTCAGTGGGAGTCTGCTTCTTGCTCTGCCTGCTGCTCCCCCTGCTTGTGCTTTCTCTCTCTCTCTCTCCCTTTGACAAATAAATAAAATCTTTAAAAAAGAAAGAAAGAAAGAAAGAAAATCTTAAAGAGCTATAATTTAGAACCCTTTAGAGACCTCTCCCAGCATTCCAGCATAATTTACAAACAGGCAGCTGTTGGACCTACACTGTGGCCTTGTTAGCTGGCAGGCCTGGGAAACAAAGGTTGGTTCTATACTACCACCAACCTCAGCCTACAAATAGATAATAAGAACTGTGCAGGAGGGGCGCCTGGGTGGCTCAGTGGGTTAAGCCGCTGCCTTCAGCTCAGGTCATGATCTCAGGGTCCTGGGATCGAGCCCCGCATCGGGCTCTCTGCTCAGCAGGGAGCCTGCTTCCTCCTCTCTCTGTGCCTGCCTCTCTGCCTGCTTGTCATCTCTCTCTGTCAAATAAATAAATAAAATCTTTAAAAAAAAAAACAAAAACAAACAAAAAAAAAAACTGTGCAGGAAACCCTTGGAACATGACAGTCCTGGCCTTAGCCCGGGCCTAGAATTTGAGTCCTAAATCCAACCACCCTCCCACACCCTGCCCAGAGTTTAAAGTTAGAGGTCAGAGTACCCAGCAGTAAGGGCCACCAAATGGTATCAATATTTCAGCATCAGATAATCAGAAGGCCTTCAGCCATCCCTAAGAATGACCAGTTAGTTATTGCTAAGTGAATGCTGGGCCTGAGAATGCCACACACCCTCAAATCCCACTTCTTGATAAATCCCACTATTAAAAAATCAAAGACATCAATTATGTAAGTCTGAAATGGAAAGAATAATATGGGGGATTCAAGCATCAAACTGACGGATTAGAAAACCATTACAGTCCTGTGCAACCCGGAGATAACAATGTTCTATCATCAGGAGAAGGTTTTCAGGAAAGTATGTGGGCACATGAGGAGCTAAATTAATGAAAACCAGCTAAAGATCTGAAGCGATTACAGAAAACTCATAGAAAAAGACTACAAACTCCCAAATAAGTGAGAAGGAATACTGAATCATCAAATTAATAGCCCTGTAAACGACAGATACTAAACTTGCTCTTAAAAAAAAAAATCAACTAAGAAATATGAATGTAATGGACTAAACCTTGAATAAATAAATGCTCTAAAAACAGAACATCTGTAAACTTCCATGCCTAATGAGTCATTTAAGTTTCCGAGTTTGGGTCACTTGGGTAGCTCAGTCGGTTTGAGTGCCCAGCTCTTGATCTCAGCTCATGTCTTGATCTCAGGATCATGAGTTCAAGCCCGCCATTTGGGTGTGGATCCCATTTAAAAACAAAACAAAACAAAACAAAAAGCCCACTCATAAGAAACAATGTTTAACCATCTCCAAAGCCAAATTCCCAACTCTGGTTGACCTCATTTGTACCTTGACTGGTCTGTATCCGAACCCAGCAACCCATCCTTCCAACCAACTAGTCCTCTGTATGTCCATTTAAGTTACTTTTCTCATGCCATAGGATTAATTTTCACTAACCCCTTAAAAGTAAACAACTTCTTCTCCCTCTCCACGCCCCTATCCCACTGCATACCAATTGGTTCTTTACTGCCTAAAGTAGTTAATGACTCTCAATCATAGGCTTCAAGCAACTACACAACTTCTAGCCATATTGCTCCCATATGCAGTAAGTCTTCACGTAGTTGAAATCCAATTAAATCCTATTTCCAATCTATTAGAACTCCATATATGATCACCCAGATATCATCTGAGATGATAAATGTGAGACCGGTTTACCAAATAACAAGCTAGCAATCTACTGTGGACCAGAGTACAAGCCCCTGATGGAATCCCAAAATCCAACAAAGAGGAGACAGGACCCCAAGTCTCCATACCTTGAAGCCTCCCTTCCTGACAATACCATCATTCCCTGATCATAATGAGACATGTCTTTGGCCTCTGAGTCTACCATAAAAAAGCATACGGCTCACTTCATCACTGTCTAAGCGTAAGACTTCCTGCTCTCACACATCATCATTCCCACCCTGACTGGTCTTTCTGGTGACCACACTTAGGAAAACTACTCTAGACAGTAACTGAACAATATCAAAAGGAAAATAAAAAACACGAGATAAGAATATCAATATGCAGACACAGAAGATAGTAACACATGTGCCACTACCAAGAGTACCAAGGGCTTTAGAAGAAGAAACCGAGGGAGAAACAACCTCGGCTCTGGTCCATTCTTCTAAGTGTTCTTTTTCTGCTAAGCATTTGCCTACCAACATCTTGTCCACCACTTTGGTCCTCAACCAATACATCATTTTGTTCCCAAAGAGGCTGCTCCCAGGACGGGCACTACCCACCCCACATACGCCGTGTAAGTCCAGTTCAGGGTATTCTCCATGATACGATGGGTAGATTTTTATTCTCCGTTATCTCTATCCGATGCTTCCCAGAGAAGGCGGTTTCTGGCAGGAATGTGCTCTGGGTTGGGATGATCTCTAGGTCATTTCTCAGCATGTTCTGCCATTTCTGAGCAAGTGGAGTGCTACAGCCCGCTTGCACCAGGCTCACGACAGCCAACAATGCACATCCCTTCCCAGTTCCCACTCACCGACTTCCTGTCTGCAGCCTGACATCAATACGGTGGAAGAATTTATACAAGGAAACCTGCCAGTGGGACACACCTGGGCATTTTTTTCCCCTCCCTCACAGAGCTCGTTATTATATATTTACCAAGGCACCACAACCTGTGCCTTAGTTTATCACCCAACATGTGAGTTTCTCTTTTATACAGAAAATAAATTTTTTTAAAGATTTTATTTATTTCTTTGAGAGAGAGAGTGAGAGAGAGCATAAGAGGGGAGAAGTTCAAGAGAGAAGCAGACTCCCCACAGAGCTGGGAGCCCAATACTGGACTCGATCCCAGGATTCCAGGACCATGACCTGAGCCAAAGGCAGTTGCTTAACCAACACAGTCACACAGACGCCCCAGAAATAAATTTTTGTCTAGGCAAATCAATTTGACTTTGGACCTTACTCGCTGCTTTTAAGCTCTAACTATTTGATACAATTTTTTTCCTTCTATTTGTTTATGGTTCCATGGAATTTATTTTGATGTGTAATACGAGCTTATCCATGATTTTTAACCTAAATATCTAATCAGCTGTCTTATTCAAAATGGCTCTTTTAATAAACAACCAATTATTTTATATTATGGTCTCAGGTTTATACATTCTCTTCCACTGACCTATTTTACTCTTGTGTCAACACAAAACGAGAATAACTACCATGTTTGGGTACTTCCCGTGTACCAGCAATTTGCTCAGCCTTTTATTACATTATCTCATTTGATCTCACACTTCATAGGTGAGAAAACTCAGAAGTAGATGGATTAAGTAACTGGGCCATGGTCACCTTCCTAGAATCCTAGTACTCTACCTCCAACACCTGACATCATGACTACTATGCTAAACTGTAACACACAATTGACTGCTATATGTAAAGTTTTATTATCTGATATTAGTCTCTCCTTTATTACTTAGAATCATTTTCTCAAGTCCCTCCAGAAATGTACATAATTTTCACTCAGATGTTAGATTTGTAAATTAACTGGGAAAAAAATGACATCTCACTCTTCCAGTTTTGGCATCCATGAACAAGGTGCATTCCTCTAGTTTATTCAAGTTTTACTTTAAAAATTTCAAGTTTTGGGGCGCCTGGGTGGCTCAGTGGGTTAAGCCGCTGCCTTCGGCTCGGGTCATGATCTCAGGATCCTGGGATCGAGTCCCGCATCGGGCTCTCTGCTCAGCAGGGAGCCTGCTTCCCTCTCTCTCTCTCTGCCTGACTCTCCGACTACTTGTGATTTCTCTCTGTCAAATAAATAATAAATAAAATCTTAAAAAAAAAATTTCAAGTTTTATGGTATTCCTGATTTCACTACCACATATTTCTTACTAGGGTTATTTCTAGGTATCTTATATTTGTTGTACTATACTGAAGGGGATGTTCATCCATTATGTTTCTAACTGGTTATTGTAAACACCTGGGAAAGCTCTATTGATTTATTATACTTCCCATTACACACATACACACCAACACACCCCTTTTAGTTGACTTTCTTGGCTTTTGTATTTTATTTCTTTTCAAATAATTATACTTATTTTTGCTTGATGGTTTACCATACCAGTCAGAACTTCTACAATACTGTTCGTGGCCATAGAAGTCTTGCTAATATGTTCCCGAAATAAGCAGAAAATCCTCTAGTGTGTCATCGTCAGAATGATCTTGGCTGTTGGTTGGTTTGAAATAGTCAGTCTTGTTGAAGATGTAATTTTTACTTTCTGCTTTTTAAATGAATAGATGTTGAACTTTTTCAAATTTTTTTTGAGTATACTACTGAAAAAACATTAGGGTTTTTTCTTACTGAAAACCCTATTTTATTTTTTAAAGCACATTTTTAAAAAAGATTTATTTCTTTTATAGAGAGAGAGCACGCGAGCAGAGGGGGGGCAGAGGCGGCGAGAGAGAATCTCAAGCAGACTGAGCACAGAGCCATATGTGGAACTCTGTCTTACCACACTGAGATCATGACCTGAGCCAAAATCAAGATTTAGATGCTTAACCCACTGAGCCACCCAGGCACCTCCCCTGAATACTTTAAACAGAAAAATTCTAGACCATCCAATAAAGAGGTAGATCTAAGTTTGGTCCTGGACTGTATGTCAGCTCTCAGGAGTCAGGAGTCCTAAGTCAGGTACAATCTGTTCTGCCACAATGTGTTTCTTTGACACGCATTATCTCACACACAACTGGCAACAGATGAATGACATCTGCATAATGAAGAAGTCACACTGGCTCCCATGTACTTTTTCCTAGCATATTAATGTTTCCAAGTAATCTGACACAAGTTTTCTCATGATTATTACAGAGAAAGCCTTAGCAAGAAGACCTTGGTGGGGAGTGAGGAAGCTGAAAAATCTACAGAAGTGACTTTTAAGAGGTGGCTGATTCATTGACTTCAAATACAATGACCCGTCTCATCTTTTTTTTTTTTTTTTGTAAAGATCTTATTTATTTGTCAGAAAGAGAGCAAAGCAGAGGAAACAGCAGGCAGAGAGAGAAGCAGGCGCTTCGCTGAGAAAGGAGGTGCAATGCAGGTCTTGAACCGAGCACCCTCAGATCATGACCTGAGCTAAAGGCAGATGCTTAACTGACGGGGCCACCCAGGCACTTTCCATCTTCTAAACCATCTGGCAAAGCTGTAAATGCAGATAAGGAAGCTGCAAAGACATTTCTCCCTGTATTACAATCATGGATTAATGAAGGCTATGTAACCTGGATCAGATTTTTAATTTTGATTAAAAGAGTTCTATTAAAAGTAAATACCCACTAAGACCCACTTCTCCAAAGAAGAAAGCCTGAGCACAGGAGTGTAAGGCTACAAAGAAGTTTCTCACTGCCAAACTGGGTACAACACCAGTAAACTCTAATTTTTTCTTAATACTTCTAGTAGGACTACTACTTCTGTTAGTTACAAAGTTCCTTAGTTTTAAGTGTTCTGTCCCAACTCCATTTCCCCAATCAGCCTTAGTGGTTTGAGAGCCGGGTTTTGCACAACATGAGGTTGTTTACTTTACTTTTGAATTGTTAAGTCTTAGTTTTTTGTTTTTTTTAAGATTTTGTATGTATTTATTTGACAAAGAGACACAGTGAGAGAGGGAACACAAGCAGGGGGAGTGGGAGAGGGAGAAGCAGGCTTCCCACTGAGCAGGGAGCCTGATGTGGGCCTGGGATCATGACCTGAGCTGAAGGCAGACGCTTAACGACTGAGCCATCCAGGCGCCCTGTTAAGTCTTAGTTTTGTTCTGTTTTGGTTTGCTTGTTTTTCCAGGTTCACCTATATGGTGTGGCAGTAGAAACATCCATATTCCAGACCCATCGGGTCTACTGCAACCTACTTAGCACAGTAAAGCCCACTTGAGATGTGAGGTTCTCTTTTAACCCAGACAGCTAATAGACACAAAGTACTTGCCATCAAGGAATTTAAGATGCTTGATTTAAATATTGAAAAGTTTAAATCATTTGTCATAGACAGAGTACCTGCGGCGAAGAGAGAGGGCATATGCAAATTTCTGAAGTACATTCAAGCAAGGGCGGTGGCCACACCTGACCCCATCATCTCGTTCACAATGCACACAGACCCCACCCAAACTCCTGATCTCCCACACTGCCTGCTCCACAAACACAACCTCCCCCATCTCTGCAAATAGGAATTCCACCTTCCCAAGTGTTCAGACTGAAAGCCTGCCGGCCTTCTCCACACCACATATCCCACTCATTAAGAAGTGCTAATATCTGGGGCACCTGGGTGGCTCAATTGTGAAGTTTCTGCCTTCGGCTCAGGTCATGATCCCAGCGTCCCGGATGGAGTCCCATATCTGGGACTCCCTGCTCAGCGGGGAGACTGCTTCTCCCTCCACAGCTCTCTGGTGCTTGTGTTCCCTCTCTCACTCTCTCTCTCTGTAATAAATAAATAAAATCTATAAAAAAAGGAAAGGCTAATGTCTCTTATCTTCCAAATATGTCCAGAATCTGACCATTTCTACCACCCTCGTTCAAGCCAACATTATCTCGTACCTGAATTACAACAGCTTTCTATTGGCTTCTATCCTTGACCCCTTAACACTAGCTTCAATAAAATGAAACCCTTTTCATCGGAAAGCCAGATCATTATTCCTCTGCTCAAAACCCCACAATACTTTCCAACATCACTCAGAGCAAAGGCCAGCTCACAGGATGGCTGAACAGCACATGAGGTGCTCCAGCACATGAGATGCTCCAGCACATGAGGTACTTCAGCACATGAGATGCTCCAGCACCACGCACCTCTGAGCTGTCTCCTTCCTTCCGTCTACACACACCTGCAACCAGGACGGCCTTGCTGGCTGGCCCTCTAGTCTCTCAGGCTTGCTACCAAATCCTGACGTTTGCAATTCAGAGTTCCCTCTGCCTAGAGTAGTCCTTTCTTGGGTAATCAAGCTGGCTTTTCCCCTCACTTCCCTTAGGCTTTTGCTCAAATGTCGTCATTTTAGCGAGGCTTCCCCTAACCACCATTCTGTATATTGCCCGCCTCCACGCACACACACATGCACACTCACACACACACACACACACTCTCTCTCTCTCTCTCTCTCTCACACTCTATTTGCCCTCCCTTACTATTCCCCATAGCATGTATCTCCATCTGCTAAACTGCATATTTTACTTATGTGGTGCACCTTCCCTGTCCACTAGAAAAAAAAGCCTATTGCTGTCCTGTCTCCAGGGTACCTACAAGAGTTGCTGGCACACAGAACATATTGAACTCAATTACTACTTAATGAATGAATCAGGTTCCCGGCATGAAGTGATGAAGGAAGTGACAGATTTTAACTTCAGGTTATGGCCTTCAGCATCACAAACGCAAGGAATATCTGGAAGAAGGTGAAGCGGTGCACAAAAGTTTCCTTTATTTTAATGCAGGCATATGGCTAGGCTGTGAAAACTTATTTAAAAGATTTACTGAGCTGCTTCCTCAGATCAAGGACACTTGGAATTAAAGGGCTTTGAGTGGCTCGACTTGTCAGACCCCCTGGTGACTCACAAGATTGTTCCTCCATGATGTGACAAGACATTTGAACACACCAAAACTGAAACTGCAGGGGAAAAAAAAAAAAACCCCGGAGCACTGACAGGACCAACGATATACAAGTGTGCTGACTCAAACTGGACAAGTGAATCAAGCCTATGGCAACTGCATTCATTTTTCCAGGGCGGACGAACCCCTACACTCAATGGAATCACTGAATTTAAAAATGAGAGAATCTTAACAATTAATCTCAAAAGAGTATCTGTGGTTACCTTTAAATTGCATCCTTCAGGGACAGGCCTGAGTTATCAAGCATTTGTCCCACTGGCAGAGCTCACATTTTCATGAACAAAATGCAACAGCTGAAGGCAAAATTTAATCAACAAGTCAATATTTAGGACAGTCTGAAGATGAACTTACAAGTTTAAAGTCATCCTAAAACTTCTGACATGAGCTCAATTCTAGAATGTGTTTACCATCCCTGATACTGTAAAAACATACTCTTTCATGAAAGGACTGAAATTAACATTGGAGCTTTCCATCTGTGATGTAACCCTAGAGTCAGGACAAACTGAAATGTGCCTGACTACATACTCAATAGCTCAAGAGTACAGTTGTTTCTTAAACGCCACATTCCCATCAATACATCAAGAATGCTATTTGACTAGTTCCAGGCCTGCAACCTGTAAAATTTTGCAGCTTGGGGATTAACAAGTTTATTAAATCATTCTTCAAAATGATTTTGAATTAATTCTGAAAACTTAATTTCATAAATCTGTTTTATATCATTATTAATCATCTTAAAAAAATATTTAGGGGTGCTTGGGTGGCTCAGTCAGTTAAGTGTCCGACCCTTGCTTTCAGCTTAGGTCATGATCTCAGGGTCCTGCGACTGAGCCCTATGTTGGGATCCCCACTCCGTTAGGAGCCTGCTTTCCCTCTCTCTCCCTCTGCCCCTCCCCCTGCTCATGCTCTCTCTCTAGAATAAATAAATAGGGGCACTTGGATGGCTCAGTTAAGCATCTGCCTTAGGCTAAGGTCATGATCCCAGAGTCCTGGGATTGAGCCCCCCTCTCAGGCTCCCTGATCAGTGGGAGTCTGCTTCTCCCTCTCTCTTTTGATCACTCTCTCAAATTAATTAATTAAAATGTTTTAAAATTTTAATTAACTAAAATAAAAAATAACCTCTTTAAAAAATAAAATAAATCTTAAAAAAAAAGAATTTAAAATTCAGATGGGTCCACACATAGGTGGATTTCAAATTACACACAGGTTTTCCCTGTTACCTAAAAGTTTGATTTACCAAAGAACTACATTAGTTCTTATTTTTTTCAAATGAAGAAATTTGAAGAGGATTTTCATCTTATGAAATGGTAATTGTTTCTTCAGCATCTCAAGCTTACAAAAGGTTTCATGGGAATCCTCTACTTTTGGATAGTGGGGAAGGCTGTAATTCATTACTTCAAAAGCATAGGTGCTTACTCTTTCAGTAAGGACAAGGTAATGAAATACAAGGAATGCCACAGATTGGAGGAAGTTAACTAAGATAAGATGGTTAAATGCAGTAATGCAGATTGGATCCTGGGATGGGGGAAAAAAAAAACCAACAGTGGGAAAACCCAAATAAAGGCTTTAGTTTAATTAATAGTATTATACCAACATTAATTTCTTAGTTTTTTAAATGTATCAATTTCATGTAAGGTGTTAACATAGAGGAAGCTGGATGAAGGGAATACAGGAACATTCTGTATTCTTTGCAACTCTTCTGTAAATTTAAAATTATTTCCAAATAAAAATTCAAGGACTGCCTGGGTGGCTCGGTCAGATAGTGCCTGACTTTTGATTTCCGCTCAGGTTATGATCTCAGAGTCCTGGGAACAAGCCCTGTGGCCAGCTCTGGACAGACTATGGAGTCTGCTTGAGATTCTCTGTCTCCCTCTTTCCCTCCCTCTGCTCAAGGGCTCTTAAAACAACACCAACGACAACAACATAAAACCAAACCAACCCCGCCCACACACATCTTCCAGACCTAACATGACAAAATACAAATACCCCAAAACAAATGAAGGGAAACTACCTTAAGATAATAAGAGCAACCACATTTACATGGACATGAAGTGATGTGAAGATTAGAATAAATCAATATTATTATAGATAATAAATAATATTTCAACGAAATAATCAATATTTCAATATTGATTAAATAATAATCAATCAATATTTCAGTATTTCAACCAAAATCAGATATGAAGGACATTCTAAATTTGGAAGGGATGGGCACCTGGGTGGCTCAGTCGGTTAAGTATCCAGCTCTTGATTTCAGTTCAGGTCATGATCTCAGGGTCACAGGAGTAAGTCCCACATTGAGATTTTCTCTCTCTCTCTCTCTCTCTCTGCCTCTCTCTACTCATTCTCTCTCTCTCTCAAGTAAATAAAATTCATATGGGCCCACACATAAAATAAATAAATACCTTTTTAAAAAAAATAAATAAAAACACATAGTGGTTGTTTCTATGTGCTGGAATTATAAATGATTATTTCACTCTAAGCTCTTCTCTACAATGAGCACGTGAAGATTTTATAATCTGAACAATAAGAATACATATATTTCAGGGGTGCCTGAGTGGCTCAGTCAGTTAGGCGTCTGCCTTTAGCTCAGGTCATGACCCCAGGGTCCTGGAATCCAGCCCCACATTGGGTTCCTTGCTCAGCAGGGAGTCTGCTTCTCCCTCTCCTCCCAGCTTGTGCTCTCTGTCACTATCTCTATGTCACTCTCTCAAATAAATAAAATCTTTAAAAAAAAAATACATTTTGGTGTTAGTGCATATAATCTTGAGGTTAAGTAACAGGAGGTTATTCCTGTTCCTACAAGTCTCACATTCTTGTCCCCCCTTACTCCTCCCCAACTGGCTCTGGTTTGGATTCTGATCAGTTCTCCCCTAGTCTGCTGTATCATCAGCCAGTCTTCCCCATGCCCCTCCAATTATCTTCAGTCTAGTTTTCCCATTCTCATAACTTATTTTCCTAAAATTCAGGCTATAAGACATCACTTCCTGTCAAAGCAAAACAAAAAACAGAACTCTAAAGGCTGTATTGACTAAGGGAGAGGCAGTAATAGTCTAAGGATGAAATTTCCAATTTTCCTTTCAAGGCTCAGCCCACTGTGTCCCAAAGAGACTAAACCCTTCCACAAACTTAATAGTCACCTTCAAGCTTCTTCTAAATGTTTGTTCATGACCTTTTCATTAACAAAATTACTTTGGCTAACATTTACTGAGTGCTTATTATGTACTAGGCACAATGCCAAGAGATTCACATGTAATTTTTTTCCTAGAGTCTTCTCATTAACCCCTAGGCGTAAGTGTTACTAAAGGAAGAAAAGTCTGAGCTTTTGGCTAGTTTCCCCAAGGTTATCTGGCTAGTAAGTGATGGTGTAAGAAACTGAGCCAAGATCTCCAAGTTCCAAAGTCCAAACTCAACATAATCTTCTTTCCAACTTCTATCCCAGAATGCTAGCTTCCGGTACCATCCCTAATTCCTCCGGTTGGAAATGATAATCTCTTCCATGGACCTACACGGCTATTTACTTTCCTTTTATAGATCTTATCCCGTCCTTCCTTGTATGTAGGTAACAATACATATGCCTATATTACCCAATTAGATTAAAGTGCTTTGAGGACAGGAACAGCAAAATTACTATCCTTCACAATCTGGACCCATGATATTGTTACGGAATAGTAGCACTCAGTACCTATCAAAGAAAACCATGTTGAAAGAAACTTAAGACTCCTACTTTATTCCTTCAGTTAAACACACATACATGTTTGAATTAAAGGTACAAAGAGTCTCGCACAGTACAAAGAACACTGGTTTTGAAGCATGGCAAACCTGTTTACAAACTCTGGCTCTAGTACAAAGAAGCTACTATCTAACCTTGGGGCAACTCACTTAACCAAAGTGCCCTTAATTTCTCATCTGTAACAGTGTGAGACTAATGATAATAAGTATAAAATACACAGCACTACATGTAGCAAAGTAAATGGATAGCTACTATCACAGTAAGTTGACACAGTAACACAGTAAGGTGTTACTGCTATTTGATTCTGTAATATATTAATTAAATTCTGGGCATGGGAACTCGCTTCATCCCCAGAGTGACAGCGCCTCATTTCTAGGACTGTAAAAAGTCAGTATTTCTGTAGGTAGACGACAAAGAACACTTAGATAACAATACTCAAACTAGTGAGATGATTACGTGCTAAGTGTTCCGAGATGAGAGTGAACAGTGTAGATCAAAGAGAAACACTTCTGTAAAGGAAGGAATATGAGCTGGTTCATCAGGACAGAATTGGATAGAAGGGAGGAAAACTCCGAATAAAGAGACCATCATAAGTAAAAGCAGTGAGGCAGGAGTAAGATGCTTATTTGAAAAAAGTCAACATGCCTCAAGTACCATCTTACTCAGTGGACAAAGACCACATGATTAAACGGAGGGCAGAGTCCAGAGGGAATTCTGAATCGAATGCTGGTGTAAAAGATACACAGCTCAACAGGATAAAAGGGGGAAAGAAGAAGTTTCATATTGCTCATAGGAAAACATCCAATAAAATGAGAATTAGGGATTTATCTAACGAATGCATAAAGAGTTTGTTATAATGAGCATATTCTTTGTTTTTATTAGCAGTATTCACTACTTTTAACCTCAAAGTCAGTGTTCCTAACCTACCCTATTGTTCAGCACTGTGAAACATATTTGAATGCACAGAGAAATAATAACTCAGAGAACTACCATACCCATTTACATGTGGCTGTGGTGCAGATAAAACGCAGAAGACACGGGTTGAAAGCTCCTTACAACTAAAAAATGCTATCTGATTCTAAAGACCCTGAGGCAGGAAAAGTAATTTATTATTAATATTACTAATAACAACAACAAAAAAAATCAGGCACATTCTTTTGAGGGAAAAACAAAAACTATAATTTAAGAGCAATGCTAAATGGGTTAATTAACTAGGATACTGATCAGTACAATGGCTTGAATTATTACTGCTCTGCGACTGCAGGTTAAGAATCAGATAATATACGCAGAACATAATACTTTTTCACAATGGACTCACACCTTCAAGACTTCCATTGCTTGAATGAAATTCACTCAGTTGCACTTTTACACAAATCATCTGCCATGAAATGATATAAGAACCCAGCATCCTGAGTTTACATACAGATTTTTCAAATCAATGGGCTACCTGTTCAATCAGAACTGGTGGGGGGAGTAGAAAAACCTAGTTGACAAGTATTAATAAAAGCAAAATATAGTCCACTCACCTCCACAGTCCGTATTAACTACATGGACAATCAGGAATAAAACCTCCATCTCTAATTCATCAGCATTTTGTCTTAGAAATAAACTGTGGTTGACTCTTCCTCTAGTCTTTAAAGTTATCAGTCTTAGTTCCAGTTTATGCCCAATGGAGAAAGCCCTTTTCAGAATTACAGTGTCACTGGTAAAAATACGGGAAAATTAAAAACTTAAACACACAGAATTGAATTATTTTAACATAATATTTAATGTGGTATAAATATTTATTTTTCTAATGATGTTATTTATTTTATTTATTTATTCATTTGAGAGAGAGAGTGCAGGTACACACACGAGCAGGGCAGAAGCAGAAGGAGAAGGAGGGGATAAGAACCTCAAGCAGACTCCCCGCAGAGCGCGGAGCCCCACGAAGGTCTTGATCTCACAACAGTAAGATCATGACTCGAGTCAAAACTAAGAGTCGGATGCTTAATCAACTATGCCACCTAGGTGCCCCTTTTTCTTTCTCTTATCCATTTTCACGCACATGTCACAAGAAAGGCCAGAGGCTTTGAATTTGCCTAAACCCTCAGCAGACGGGGAAGGCCTCCTTTCAGCACATGGACTAGCCACTGCTGCACAAACTGCATTTTTTTTTCAACTGGCCGATAGGCCACCCATCAACTGTGTGTGGGATTTGGGACACCTAAGACAGAGAGGAGAAACAATAACCTAAGACTAACTCCAGGTCATTTGTTTGCTAAATAATCTTAGACCTTTGACCTCTATCAGCTGATTTTCTCATCTATAAACAGGACCCTACACCTAACACAGATAATTCATAGTGGCTCCAGATTTTTCTTCTTGGAGGCAACAGAAGCAATCTCTGATTGGAAGGGGGTACATGAAGATGCCCCTGTCCAGGAATGCACTGGAGATTATGAATACCTTAACTGTCCTATCAAGAATGGGGACTTGGGGTGCCTGGGTGACCCAGTCAGTTAAGCACCTGCCTTCAGCTCAGACCATGATCCCGGGATCCTGGAATCGAGCTCCGTGTCAGGCTTCCTGCTCGGTGGGGGTCTGCTTCTCTCTCTCCCTCTACTCCTTCCCACTGTTCATTCCCTCTTGGCCTCTCTTAAATAAATAAAATTAAAAAAAAAAAAAAAAGGGAACTTGATGGAGATACTGAGAAAGCTAAATATTCCCCAGGCCCCTCCTTGATGACAGCACTGCTTGCTATGATAACATAGATTATAAACGGAAAAACAATGTGTAAGAGGCAAAGATGCCAAAATAAAGAACATCCACGTGCAGATGCATATGAGGTATGCGATACAAAATCATTTATCTCCCTTTTTAGATTAATTCAATAGATAAAGTCTGGTCTTCTAGATTCTTGGGGAGATTAAATCTTCTTACCAGAATTCAATTCAACTCAACACTGAACACCTATTACGTGTAAGCTACTAGGTAGGGTGCTGTTGAAGACAGGAAAAAAATTAAGAGATCTTCACCTTCAACTAGTATGTAAAAAGAACAAAATAATTCCCACACTAAGAATATAAAAATATTATGAGAAAGAATACAGAAGCCCCATAACCTGAGCCTTCATTTAAAGTCACAATCTAGGGTGCCTGGGTGGCTCAGTGGGTTAAAGCCTCTGCCTTCGGCTCAGGTCATGATCTCAGGGTCCTGGGATCGAGTCCCGCATCAGGCTCCCTGCTCAGCAGGGAGTCTGTTTCCTCCTCTCTCTCTCTCTGCCTGCCTCTCTGCCTACTTGTGATCTCTCTGTGTCAAATAAATAAATAAAATCTTAAAAAAAAAAAAGTCACAATCTACCTTTCAGCCAGACCCCATACTACTGATAAACACATAATTCCAGTCATCCCAGACCACTTCTGCAAAACACACTGTGCACTGTACCCTTCTATTCTTCTGTTTATGCCATTCCTAAAGGCTGGAGTTCCTTTACCTATCTCCAACTCAAGTTATTACTCTTTGTCAAGACCAAATTCCAATCCTTTTGCTTCACAAAGCCTTTCCCATGACCAGTTGGAATTAAGGAGGTGATTAAAAAAAAAAAAAAGATACCATCAAACAAAAACATTGAGGAAGAAGGGAATGAAACATCTGTACCAGAGGAGCTATAAGGTAAATAGAAGACAAAGGATCTGTAGAATCTTCTAGAAAACCATCATACCATGCTACACAGAAAATTAATAAGTCTAACAAGTTTTAACGGGAAGAATCCAAGAGGTAAGAGAAAGCCTGTCAAGATTACAGGATACTGGGGCAACCTGGCTGGCTTGGTCAGTAGAGCATATGACTCTTGATCCTAGGGCCATGAGTTTGAGACCCACACTGTGCAGACTACTTAGAAAAAAAAAAAGAAAGAAAGAAAGAAAAAAAAAATTGCGTGACACAAAAAGCCTAGCAGCAGAAACTGGAGAAGTGCATCTAGGAATTATGAAACCCAAGGAGTTAGAGCCACAGTTGGTCTTTTTATCTATTATTCTGACAGGACTAGGAAACACGTGGAAAATTAACCACTAGTTACACAAACAGCATCAAAGAACAGAATTTAGTTTTTTATGGTTTAAGATGCTACTCTACTAGGAGGTACCTTATTAAGTATGGAAGAATGTGTTTGCTCACAGACTGGCCTATCTCATCAAAAGGGCCTTGAACTAATCATGGAGAGGTAGAAGCCATGATGTAACGCATCATTCATCCTACAAGAAACACTGACTGACCATCTCCCAATTGCCACAGGCTGGTGCCACACTGGGGACACAGCATTCAACCAACCAGACAAATCCTGGTCCTCACGGAGCTTACGGAGGGAGAAAGCCAGTAAATACATGTAAATAATTTCAGGTGATGATCAGCTTAAAGAAACATACAACCAAGTAAGAATTAGCCCATGACAGGGTTGGGGTAGAAAGGTCATCTCAGAACCGACGGAACAAGGCTGACAAATCTGAGGGTCCCGTCAGGCAGAGAGAAGAAAAGCAAGACCCTGACAGCATGTCTGAGAACAGTCAATCTGGCCAGAACGGACCGAACAGAACTGGCAGGAGGGGAGCTGTAGAGGCAGGGGGAGCCAGACTGAGGCAGAAGGGAGGTCTGGATATCACACTTCAGTGTGACGGAAGTTACTGGAGGGTTCTGGGTGCAGGGAAGATGGGATCTTTTAGATCACACAGACTGCTGTGTGGAGAAAGGAGCGAAGGTCCCGGAGTACAAAACAATGTTGACTCAGACTAGGACAGTGGCAGCAAAGTTAGCACATGCCAGACATGACACATAAAGAAAGACAGACTAGAGGCAGTCCAACGAGAAAATGGGGTGAGGGGGAAAGTATCCCACATATGACTTCCAATGTCCAGACAACATGTGCACAGGAGGGGCCGTGCACAGCTTTACCGTTGGCACTTCAATGCTTTCTCCCCACTGGGTGAGCCCCGTGAGAGCAACAGCTGTCTTATTCTTCAGTATAGATCCAAAAGCCAGCAAAATGCTTGCAACACCAAGAGGTACTCTGAAAAGGCTTTTTTTTTTTTTAAATAAATCTTGACACAATAAACACAAGTGAGAAAGTACACCCTTAAAAGTGTTACCAAAATTTAGTAGGATGTGACTCACCACTGAGTTGGAAACACTGAAGCCCAATAGGTGAACAGGTGAGGAAGTCCAGAGGAAACCCTAAGCTGTCTTAAAACACAAACTCACTCAAACATTTATGGAGTGTCTTCTATATCACACCAGTGCAGTATGCTGAGAACACAGGGATAAGGCAGTGTCTTATCTTAACTTAAGGGACAGTTCACACCCTGGTCATCTAGACATACAGACATCTACTTAAGGGACAGTTCACACCCTGGTCATCTAGACATATAGACATCTATATGCCCTCCGCAATGGCAGAGACCCAGAGGAAACATGTCAACATCCCCACTTTTATTATTTTTTTTTAAGATTTTTTTTTTCATTTTATTTATTTGACAGAGAGACATCACAAGTAGGCAGAGAGGCAGAGAGAGAGGAGGAAGCAGGCTCCCTGCTGAGCAGAGAACCCGATGCGGGACTCGATCCCAGGACCCTGAGATCATGACCTGAGCCGAAGGCAGCGGCTTAACCCACTGAGCCACCCAGGCGCCCAACATCCCCACTTTTAGAAAGGAGAATGAAGTGAATGTCACAAACTTTGCGAATATAACTTGCAACTGTACATAACTGAGTAAAATTCTAGCACAGATTAACAAAAGAGGGTTTGAGGGCTCTTAAGAAGAGATAGGGGCGCCTGGGTGGCTCAGTGGGTTAAAGCCTCTGCCTTCAGCTTGGGTCATGATCTCGGGGTCCTGGGATCGAGCCCCGCATCGGGATCTCTGCTCAGTGGGAAGCCTGCTTCCTCCCCCCAATCCCCCCGGGCTCTCTGCCTGCCTCTGCCTACTTGTGATCTCTGTCTGCCAAATAAATAAATAAAATCTTTAAAAATAATAATAATAATAATTAAACAATGAACAGTATTAAGACTAAAAAATAATGATATAGGGGTTTTCCAAAGGAAATGGGCCAGCCAGTCAACCCCACAATCAACAAACCCTTTCCCAAATGAATATGAAGACATAATTGGCTTGCTGACCCAATCATCAGGTAATAAAAACTTAAGACATAATAAATAAATAAATAAATAAATAAATAAATAAATAAGAAAGAAATAACAAATATACTGGATAATAAAGTCAGAATTCCAAAAGTTTCAGAAAGTCTACAAAACTGGGCAAAAACCAACAGCTTTCAATTTCCTAGGGAAATTCAAGTTTTGTCATCATGTTTTAAAAATCCAACATTACAGAAACAGCAGGATAGGAATAAAAGACTTAGGGCTTTTCTAATGTAAGGGAAGTACTGGAAAAGCTAATTCCAACCTGGGCTACGTGAAGAATCCAGAAGGATGGATTTCGTCTAGTTTAGTGAGCTCCTTTCTGTGTACCACGCTAATGAAACTGTTAAACTAGAACTCATAAAGATGAAAGAGACTTGGCGAGTACTTCCAGTAAATGCTGACTTACTGAATACATGCATTTAACTCTGCTCCCTTCCAAAATGCCACTAAAATGACAGTAAAAGGATTTAAAACCTTTAGAGCTTGGAAGTGGGTAGGAGAGAGATAATTGACCTGGAAGACCAAAAAGCTAAATTCTGAGTCAACAGTGGAAAAGCCAGGAAGCATACCAACTTATGGTACAAAAAACCCCCAAACCTCAGGAACTAGGGGTATAACGTATCTCTGGAACCAGAGGTTGAATGGAAGAATTTAGTGCAAGGAGGCCCAAGGGCAGTTACATCCTGTGTGCAATGGAGCAACTAACTGTTCCTTGTCTGCCCAGAAGGGCTGTGGCCCTTTTCCCCATGGAAACAAAAAAAAGTTAAGTGGAGGTTTACATATAGAGACCCACTCCCACCCAACTTTCTTTCCTCCTTGTGTCCCAGAACTCTGGCACCAGACTAGTAATGCCCTCCAAGAGACAGGAAGAAACTTCTTTGAGGAAAACCTGACCAGTCCAAAAGATACCGACACTGGGTGTTTCCCAAGGAAACGGGTCAGCGAGACCACCCTCCAGTGGAAGTCCAGTCAACCACTCTCAAATGAATACAATACTTTCAAATAACCTTTCAGAGCTCCGTACTGAGCAGATAGCTAAGATTATTAGACATTTAAGGAAAGTTTTAACATGAATGCAGAGACAAACAGAGCAAAGCTGGAAGAAACAGATGATGCAGATAGAGAACTGAATTTAAAACAAATGCGCACACATATGCACAGAGAGATAAGAACAGAAGATGCAAATATGAAAAAAAAATGTCGAAGAGAACAAAATAAAATACCCCAGGAAATTAACGGATTTTGTTATGCAACTGCCTTCGGGTCATGATCCCAGGGTCCTGGGATGGAGCTCCACATCGGGCTCCCTGCAGGTTCCCTGCTTCTCCCTCTCCCTCTGCTGCTCCCCTGCTTGTGTTCCCTCTCTCACTGTGTCTCTTCTGTCAAATAAATAAATAAAATCTTAAAAAATATACTGAAAGATAAATTGAGGAAATCTACCAGGATGTGGAGAAGACAAAGAGTTCAGAAATGAAAGAAGAAAAGAAAATTAAGGAACAGAGAAAAAGATAGGAAAGAATCAAAGAAAATTCAGGAAAATTTTTCCAACTGCAAAACACAAATTTCCAGATTGAAAAACTCCATAGCAGTCAGCGTAACAGATGAAAACAGATCCTTAAAAGACACAGCACTGAAAAATGTCAGAACATAGGTTAAAAGGAAGATCCTAAAAGGGTCCAGAGAGGGTAATACTAGTTGAATACCAAAAACTCAAGAAGCAGAATGGCAACAGAGTCAACAGCCACCCTAGAAGCAAAGATGACAAAAGAACAATACATTTTAAAGGGCTCCTGGGTGGGTTAAGCCTCTGCCTTCGGCTCAGGTCATGATCTCAGGGTCCTGGGATAGAGCCCCACACTAGGCTCTCTGCTTCCCCTGCTCTCTCTGCCTGTCTCTCTGCCTACCTGTGATCTCTCCCTCTGTCAAATAAATAAAAATAAAATCTTAAAAAAAAAAGAACAACACATTTTTTTTTCAAGATTTTTATTTATTTATCAGAGAGAGAGGGAGAAAGCGAGCACAGGCAGACAGAATGGCAGGCAGAGGCAGAGGGAGAAGCAAGCTCCCTGCTGAGCAAGGAGCTAGATGTGGGACTCGATCCCAGGACGCTGGGATCATGACCTGAGCAGAAGGCAGCTGCTTAACCAACTGAGCCACCCAGGCGTCCCGAGAACAACACATTTTAAATGCTAAGGGACAATAATTTCCAATCCAGAATTCTATATCCAACCAAACGTAAAATCGGTAGGAGGTAGGAATAAAGGCATGCAAGGTATTAAAAAAAATTATCTCAAATATCCTTTCTCAGGAAACTACATACAGGAGGAGGTATTTTACCAAATTAAGGGAATAAACTAAGAAAAGATCAGAACAGTTAACTCTGATTAAAGAAACAAAGGCTTAAATACACCACAATACAAATAAAAATACAAAAATACCACCATCACAGATATGAAACTTCAGTATTATTTGACAATTTGACAATTCTTCCTTAATTAATGTAAGTTGTAACGCAAGCCAAATCAAAACTCCGGCAGGATGTTTTTTTTTTTTGGTAGATACTGACAAGCTGATTCTAAAATGTATAAGGAAAGACAAAAGAACAGTAACAGCCAAAACAGTTCTTTAAAAAGAAAGAAAGGTTGAAGGAATCGCACTACCTGATTTCAATATATAGTATATAAAGCTACCATAAAACAGGTGAATGAAACGAATAGAAAGCTCGGAAAAGGTCCCACACATATATGGTTGATATCTGAAAAAGGTACAAATGCAATTCAGTGGAAAAAGCATAGCATTTTCAACAACTTGTACTGGAATAATTAGATACCCATATGCAAAAATGCAAACAAAAAAAAATCCAACTGATACCTCAAATCCTCTACAAAAATGAACTCAAAATGGATCATAGACCTTAATGTAAGATGTAAAAATAGAAAATTGTAGGGCAGTGTGTACATCTAGATGCTCGGCTGGGAAGTGATCCAAAGGTCTACCTACTCCTAACATACACTAGCAACCAGTTCTGTGGTTTTCAACCTCTTTTCCTACCCATGCCCTCAGGGATCCTTGGGCCTTAGATCCTAGGTGATCTGGACCTACATTAATGCCACACCAAGGAGTTTGGAGAAGAACAGATAAGTGCATACTGAATCCGCCATGCTGATCAGATTCACTGATCTCATTCCAAAGAGAAAGATGTTCTGAACTCTTTCTTCCCAGATCTTGCAGTTTGAAGGCAAAAAAAGTCTTCTTCTTCTAGTTCTATTTCACCTTCTTCCCTCCTTTCCTTCATTTTCCTTACACAGATTCACAAAATAAAGCAAGTGCATCGACATTTCAGAAATATTTTTAAGTAAACTTTTAAAACATTCACAGGATCCAGATAACTGGGACTCCAACACAAGAAGACCAAGATAATCCCTGGTATGATGTGAAGGGAAATCTCAAATTAAGAGCTTTGCAGCAGGCCTGAAAATTGGCCACCCTGGACTAGAGATATGGAAGAGATTGACTCCAGAAATAGAAACTGAAAAGAGCATCCAAGGTATCTGAGCTGACTCAAAGAAATTCACACAAAGAGGCAAGAATTTAGAGGTAAATTAGTCATTAAGTGCATAGGAAACTAGGTAAACACCAAAACAAGACAATTACCTCCAAGAGCAACAAAAGATTATGTAAGATGGATGACATATTATGTGACCCAGCTATGAAGAACATTTACATAGTCGTGATGTAAAGACTAAATACTGATCCAAACAAAATGATGACACGTCTATAGCGGGAGGTTAGATAACAGATAACGGGGGCTGGAAGTGTTCCCAGGGAGGGGGCTAAGAATGGTGTTGCAAGAGAGCTCCATCTTCATCATCCGTAACAGGAGGCCAAAATTAATGCCAGAAACTGGAAAACCAGGAGGCAGTAATACAAGCATGTTAGAGATACTGAGGCAAAAGCAAAAGATTTAGTTCAAAGATTTGAAAATGATGGCCTCAGGGCAACAGAAAATGGGGGAGACTTTAAAAAAAAAAAATCCGGCTAGAAATGTTTGACTCTTTAAAAATATATGCATGTATTGCTTTGATAGGAATAAAAAAATAAATTTTAAAAATCAAAGCATAAGAGGGGGAAAAAACAGGGGAGCCCAGAATAGTACAGGATCTGGAATCATGACATTTAGAAATGGTTGTATAAATCAAGGGTTTTTAAGTTTAAAATACACACAAACTTGGCACATATTAAAGGCTGATTTCTATCTTTGGTGCAGTTATTCTATCTGGCTAAAGCGTGCAGAATCAAAACCAACAGTAAAGTTACATGGACACCAGAGCTCAGCTTGCAAAAAGGAAGGCATTTCTACTCATTGCCTGAAAGCCGAATTAATTGTCTCAGGAAGTAGTGAGCTCTCTGCTACTGGAGGTATTTAAGCAGAGCCTGAACAAAGTCCACCTAGTGGATCTGATACCTCAGTAGGCTGGGCTACAGAATGGCCTACAGACAGGCCCTCCCAGCTGTGGGATTCTGTAAAAGGATTTCATGTAATAATCTCCTTTGAATTAGTACTATTCTGAAGAAGAGCTAGGAACCCTCTTAGGTGAATAAGCTTGGGCACTTAGGACATGTATGTCTCTTCCTTCTATACCACCTCTCCTTTTAGCTTTTGACTTTTCATTTCAAAATCTTTTTTTTTTTTTTTTAAAGATTTATTTATTTCAGAGAGAGAGTGTGAGGGAGTGAGAGACAGAAAGCACAGGCTGGGGGGAGGAGGGGGAAGGGTAGAGCGGGAAGCAGGCTTCCCACTGATGGGAGCCCACTGCAGGGCTCAATCCCAGGACCTCGGGCAGGACCATGACCGGAACCAAAGGTGGCCACTCCCAGCCACCCAGGCACCCCCATCTTAAAAGTCTTAAGTATATTTACATTTGGTTACAAATCACGTAAAACATTTCTGGAAGCAGACGAAGTGCAAATACTTAAAAGAGTAAAAGAGAAAATGTCCATCTGAGTGGGAGAAAGCTGGCAGAGAATCAAGAAGTTGGTCTAACGTAGTGATAAGAGACAATGAAGAACCCATCGTGGGCCCTTTGGTTCAGTGGCTGAACAGATCACGGTACCCAGTTAGGTCTGAGACTCTGGGACCGCACCTCTGGTATGAGACGAGAGAGTACCTGGGCCTCCTGACAGGGTGAAAGCACCAGAGAGAGCTGGGATTCAGTCAATAGCGCAGACAAGCAGCGAGACAGCCGCCAGAGATTAGTGAACAACAAAGGAATACCTTCAATTTGTTCTACTTTAAATAGTTACTAGAATCTTGTACTATCAAAGAACAAAAATCATACCTTAGCTTAAGTGTTGGTCATCAAATGAGGAATAAAAATATTAAACATATGGGGTACCTGGCTGGAAGAGCATGTGACTCTTGATCCGCAGCCCCGGGCTGCGGGTAGAGACTGCTTAAATAAATAAAAACTTAAAAATATATATTAAACATATTACAGGTACCATCTTCTCTATGGGACTACCTCAGGAGTCAGTATGACCTGTCTACAGGCTTCAGGGAAGCTTTATTTTCTAGTAAAGGACACTACTTTTCCCTTCACTCTGCATAATAACATACTATCGTGCCTACAGACACAACAAATTTATCCCCAACTTTACTGAACTCCACCTTATCAGTTAAGAAACGACACACATCATACTTCAAAAATAATGTCTATTTCTAGCTCTTATTTTTATTTTATTTTTTAAAAGGATTTATTTTAGAGAGAGAGTGCTTGGTGGGGGGGAGGGGGGATGTGGAGGGAAGGGCAGAGGCGAAGGGAGACAATTCTCAAGCAAACTCCTGCTGTGCAAGGAGCCTGACTTGAGGCTTAATCCCAGGACCCTGAGATCATGACCTGAGGTGAAATCAAGAGTCAGCTGCTCAACCAACTGCTAACTCTTATCTTTAAAAATTAGTTTAGGGGAACCTGGGTGGCTCAGTTGGTCGGGCAACTGCCTTCGGCTCAGGTCATGATCCCGGGATTTCAGGATTGAGTCCCGCATCCGGCTCCCAGCTCCACGGGGAGTCTGCTTCTCCCTCTGACCTTCCCCCACCTCATGCTCTCTCTCACAGTCCCTCTCTCAAATAAATAAATAAAAATCTTTAAAAAAAAATTAGTTTAGAATCTACCAAGAAATTATCGGCGTTTTACACACTGTAAATGGGTGTAACTTATGACTATGTAAGAAAGAGAGGGGCAGGTGCACTCCAACACTGGGGGAGCCCCTACACTCCTCTGTAGACTGTAGACTTTTAGAGGCAAAGTCTCACTCTTGGTTAAAGCCAGCCCAGACTGGCCAGCACACTTGCCAGTAATCACTGAACTGAACCAAAACATATGACCCGCCTGGAATTTTCTCTGTATTTTACCAAAATTCTTGATTTTTTTTACTTTTTTTTCAGTGCCTTCCCACTGGCCTCAGAGCCTCCTCACTCCTGCGCCACAATCACGGGCAGGTTCATTTTTGCTGTGCTTTTTGTCCTTCCAGTAATACTTTTTGAACAAAATACACAGGCTCTATAGCTCTACCCACTCTGCTCCCCACGGGCATTGTGAAGATGGGCCAGAAGAGCTTCCTTCGAGCATCTGCAATGGGAGCCAATAAAAAAAAGTGGGGGGGGGGGATGGAGTGGAGAGACAGAGGCAGAAGGGAAAAGACTTCATTCTCATAAATCTATCAACCAGTGCTGATTACCTAGCATAGTTAGGTGTGGACCAGCCCAGGGGTCTCCAGTTTATGATGTGCTTCCCCCCTCCCCCCACCACTGCCTAGTATTAATGTCTTCACCAAGACTTCATTATCATGAAGGGACACATGCTACAAGATCAGGTTCACAATCACTAGAATTAACAAACATTTCGAATAATGGCCTTATTATAATTTTCAGGTTCACTCCCATTTCACTCCACTGCACATTATATTTGTTTTATTAGTAATTTTGATAAGTATCATTAGCATCCTAAACAGTTAGTCCCTGAATACCCCATCCCCTCATCACATTTATTCAATAAGCATTTATTGAGGATCTATTATTTGATTAGCCCCTATAACTTCATCTCCATTCTCAATTCTTTCTCCAACAAAAGACAACATTGGATCACCAGGTCCCACCTCCGGATGGCCCCTTGGAGTGTAGGCTGCAGAGGAAAGGAGAAGAAAACCCCTAAGCCCAAATGACTGGTTCCTTCTCTTGCTGTTGGGCCACCTGGCCACACAGCAGTCCAGATCCCAAGTTACAAACTGGTAGGGTCCTTCTGTAACCTATTAACTCTTCTTGGGAGATCTTAAACCACAAATATGAGAAACCATTCACATGAAGGCTATTAGATTATAATGCATTCGAGTGACTTAAAATTTATTTACATTGTTCTGCTAATATTTTATTTATTTACTTTTAAGGTGTTATTTATTTATCTGACAGAGAGAGAGTAAGAGATGAAGAGGGAGAAGCAGGCTCCCTGCTGAGCAGGGAGCCTGATGCGGGGCTCAGGACCCTGGGATCATGACCTGAGCCGAAGGCAGATGCTCAACCAACTAAGCCACCCAGGTGCCCCAGCTCTGCTAGTATTTTAAAGAATGTGAAGCTTATGACATGTTCAAACTCCATTTTGTATCTGCCGAACGGCTTCCTGAGGGTTACCTGATCCAACACAATTCTTGTTACTCCCTTGTCACTTAAAGGAACTGAGAAGGAATACTTCAAGAACCATTTCTCAAGGTGTGTTCTGCAGAACAGTTCCTCAAGATGTAATGAAAAGGGGCACCTCGCTGATTCAGCGGATAAAGCTTGCGACTTTTGATCTCGGGGATATGGGTTTAAGCCCTGCTGGAGGTAGTTCACTTAAAGAATAAACAAAATATATTTTAAAATAAACGTAATTAAAAGCATTTAAGGACAAATAAACTCAAAAGGTCAGTTATGCCAAGTTAAATTGGCTTCCTGGGGTTGAGGATGGAGAGTGTGGGGCAATGAGCCTTTAAAATGCTGATATGCACTGTGACACAAAAGAGGTAAGGAAAGGGAGATGTTGGGGAGATGGCATGGAATAATCAAGAATTTCCCAAACTTTTATGACATTAGAATCTTTTTGGGGGGGAAGATCACCTGTAGCCCTGGTGTTTGGGGAGCAGAGGCTTGGGAGAAACCCTTAAGGCATTCTTAAATAAGTAACATTTGTATCTTTACTGTAGAGCACCACCCATGGAACCCAGAGCCTGGTAAGTAGTAGGTCAGAAGAAAAGTGTTCCTCCTGCCCGGGAGGCTTCTTGCTGTTTGCCTGTTACTACAAGAGAAACATGACTTTCTACTTGCTCTTGGCAAGTTTATAGATTAAACTACATTAAACTATTAAACTGTAAACTTTTAAAAATTATCACTATTATTTAAAAATAGAATTGCATTCAATTTTAAATTCAAGTATTATTTCCAAACTTTCATAACTGAAATCTACTTCAACCACCAGGGTCTATTCCAAAATGTTTTTCTTGACATAGAAGTAGTTTCAGAATGTATTTAATATGCTAGACCTAAAACTTGATAGCTTTAGAATTGTCTTCCAACACTTGATGTTTTTAGACTTGTCATGAAAATACAAAATCACATGCAAAACAGATCTGAAAAAAACTTCAGAGCCTAGCAAGCAAGGAATAAAACTCGTAAATATGCTGAGTTTTTAAAGTGCAATTTAGTTAAAAAAAAAAAAAAAATCCAGCTTTTGCCCTGGTGGTAAAAATCTCTCCCTTCACAATTTGATCCTAATGTGCATGCTAATCATTTGTGCTACAAAGTCAACTTCACTATGGCCATTTTCTTCACCCTTTCCTCTCTTATGGCTCTCCAGAGCCTTGTTGGTACTCACTATTAAGTAACACCAGCATCCATGGGCATCTCCAAACACTGACTAAATAAACATATATTCCTTATTTAAAATGATATTCTCAAAAATCTAAGTTATGGAGAAAAGGACACAATTACAGTCACATTTGGTAAACTTACTGCCATGACAGACTTATTCAGACTCAAGGTTTTAAGAAGAATCTGTAAAAGAGCCCAGGAGGTAACACACAACAGTCCAGGGTCCCTAGAGTCCGAGGTGTGTAACTTATGAGACCACAGATGCTGCTCCAAACTGTCATCCTGGATCTCTAGTTTGGAGTGCACAGATTTAAGGATTTAAAACAAATACCCTCACGGAACCCTGGTGGCTCAGTCGGTTAAGCGTCAGTCTCGATTTTGACTCAGGTCATGATCACAAGTTTGTGAGACCAAGCCAGCCTTGGGCTCCATGGTCGGCGGGGAGTCTGCTGGAGATCCTCTCCCTCTCCTTCTGCCCATCCCCCATGCCGCTCAATGTCTAAAATAAATAAATCAATCTTAAAAAAAATAAGTAAATGAGGGTGCCTGGGTGGCTCAGTTGTTCAGTGTCTGCCTTCAGCTCAGGTCATGATCCTGGAGTCCTGGGATGGAGCTCTGAATCAGGCTCCCTACTCAGCGGAAAGCCTGCTTCTCCCTCTCCCCCAGGTTATGTTCCCTCTCTCCTTGTCTCTCTCTGTCAAATAAATAAATAAAATCTTTAAAATAAATAAATAAATAAATAAAATCACTCCACCCCCCCCCCAACACACACACTTTAAAGTGAGGGCAAACATTACATACAATCTCTGAATTTAAGTGACAGGTAAGTGGTGTCTGAGGTATATTTAACATACTATTCAAATGTAGTAGTCCTCAGTACAGCAGAGAGAGAGGAATGTACTGGAGTAGGAAATGTACATGCCTTGAACTACTCCAGGCTTTACACTACTTGGGGGAACTTGGGCAAACTGCCTCAGCTTTCCTAATCTGTAAAATGGGACTAACACTGACACCACCCCCTAGAGTTGAGAGAAAAAAATGAGATTTATTATATGAGAGCAGACAGGGAATGAGCACAGAGAAACCCCCAGTTCATGATCAGTCATCTCTCATTCCCTAGTTGCCTGCTGTCCTATTTCATGCCCTTTCCTTCCCCTCAGAGATGACCCATCCTGAAAGCATCTCCTCTATGCACATGACATAAAGTATTATCTGAAACCCAGTGCTAGGTCCTCCGTTGCCTATGGGAAATTGCTAGCTACATGGAAGTATCAGTATCAATATCACCTCAAAATCAGTCCACACAAAATTAAACTCATCTTCCCTTCCCCACACACTAGTCTCCATCTCCCCTTGCAATGCCTATAACACTCTTCCTCCATTATATGGAATTCTGAACTGGTTTTATATTTCTCCTTCATCCCACATACCCAGATAAATCAGGAAAGTCTGTCCTATTTCAATTCCATAATATCTCTTCTCTGTTTTCCATTTGAGAAACAGTTTGGTCCAAGATAGTGAACAGCTTCCTGGAGTGGCATCTGTTTCCCTTTCTTCCACTTCAAGCACAGGCAAGGATGTCATATTATAATCTTCCTTAAGTCACTCTGAAAAACCCTCCATGGCTGCCTACTTCCTTCTCTTCAAATATTAAACACTTCCCTACGTGTTACATCTCTCTCTTCTCTCTACTCTGGCCAGGTCTCCTTTGTAGTAAGTTAAAGGCTTCCTTGCCTTTTCCCCAGCTGTTCCTTTCTTTGGAATGCCTCTTCTGTCTTCTACTGAAATCAGTCTCTCCTCCACTCAAAGTCCCATCCTTCAAGGCCAGATTTTCAGGTAGCCCACTCAACATCTAGTCCAACCTTTCTTGGTCATTTTCAGGTAGCCCACTCAACATCTAGTCCAACCTTTCTTGGTCAATTTCAGGTAGCCCACTCAATATCTAGTCCAACCTTTCTTGGTCATTTTCAGGTAGCCCACTCAATATCTAGTCCAACCCTTCTTGGCTTCCCCATTCCCTGAACTCCTAAGCACCCAATTTAGTCTCTCATTGCTGTTTTTTTCACCCTTAGCACTCATCTTCCAGACACAATTTAAAAGTTTTAGAAGTCAGGGTTCCTTTTCCAAAACCCAAACAGGACTTTTTTTTCAGGGAGATTAATGGATACAAAGACATCTGACAGATTTAGTTTCCATTAATATCATAATGGTGGAGATATTTTCATGGGTTGTGCAATTTGCTATGAGCCTGTATGAGACAGGTTTTATTATTGTTCCCATTTTACATCTGGGGAAAGCAAGGCACCAAATGTTAAAGATTTTGGTCCAAATAACCCAGCTGGTGACAGAATTGAAATTCAAATCCATGCAGTCTGGCTATGCAGCCCATAATTTTTTTTCTTTTTAAGAGATTTATTTGACTGACCATGATCACAAGTAGGCAGAGAGGTTGGTGGAAGCAGGCTCCGTGTTGAGCAGAGAGCCTGATGTAGGGCTCCATCTCAGGACCCTGAGATGATGACCTGAGCTGAAGGCAGAGGCTTAACCCACTGACCCACCCAGGCACCCTACAGCCCATAATCTTGTCAGTATAACATGGTGATCAATTCTATGAATTCTAATGGCCCTTTAAGGTAACAGTAGGGAAAGGATTTCTTATAAGGAAGGTAGAAGGCCAGTTATGCATTAACGGAGGATCATTAAGCTGGGGATGGGAAATGAGACACATACAATAGAGTTGTTTTAGTATAAAAAAGAAATTTTACACCCAAAATACTATATTTAATAATAAACTCTTTTGCTATTATAAATAGCACCAAATGGGAAGATTCTTGCATATGGCATTTACTATACTTTTGGAGTACTAAATAAGGGATGTCAACTGCTTTTTATGGCTCTCAATGTATGTCATCAAACAATGTCCCAAGAGAGTCATTCCAATTTATTCAGCAAATCAATAAAGTACACTTGAGTCAAAACCACATGAGCAATTAATATTCTGTTAACTTTTACTAAAGTTGCAGGTGTAAAAGAGTATCTCTGTGCTTTCAGTTAATTTGATTATCAGCAAGATTGAACACATTTTTATATTAGTTTACTATTTCCTCTTCTGTAAATTAGCTATTTGTTGCAGAGATGTATTTTTTATGAGAGCTCTTTATATTATAGATACCCTAAATAATGATGTGAATCTTCAGGCTTATTATTCTTTATACAAAAAAGAAAGAAAGAAATTAAACAGGCAGGAAAGAAAAAAAGGCACTCTCTTTTTTTTCTTTCTCTATCCTAGCACATTCTACTCAGTATTATGGCTCTTTAAGTGCACTGGGGAGGGATGAGAAGGACGGAAAGAGAAAACATTAGAAAAAAGAGAATAAACAAGTAATGACTAGGCAGAGATAAAAACACACAGAAGAGGCAGACAAGGAAATTGAGAGCCCGAGGGAAGAGGTTATACTAACCCCCAAGATTCTCTTGAGGGTCACGGACTGTGGGAATATCAATTAACTACTTAACCATTATTACAACCTTAAATGGTCTTTTTTTTTTTTTTTTTAAATCCTGAAACTATCCTGGCCCCAGAACAGGAAAGAGGCAGTGGCGTGGGTAGAAGAAGCAGGGGCTTCAGCGGTGGCTATAGCAATATTCCTGGGAGAATGGAAGGATAATGGTGTGACTTTCAGTTATGAGCTGTGAAGTCTTATAATGGAGCTATAAGCAAAATGTTGGGAAACACTGCAGACGTGCGACTTTACAGGCAGAAGAAAACGACAAGACTGTGTAACAGGTACTACTGGCTGACTACCCCGTCACCACCTCCACCCTCGCCCTCTGCACTGCTGGCAGAGTTCTAATTTTGTTCTGGTGTTGCTCCACCCTCCACTTGACTCCAGGAAATCCTGGTTAGTCTAAGCCAACCAATTAGAGTTCTTGGTCTCCTGCCTGTTAGAAATTGTTCAGGGATGAGTATGCAGCCCTCCCTAACTCCTACTAAAGGGAAACCACTGGAGGTTGTTAGTTCAGAGGAAGTAGGAAGAGCCACATGCATCTTGGGATCATGAGGGCAGATAAGGGAAGAGAGGCGATCTTCCTTAAAATAAAAGAAATTTTAAAAAGCAAAGAGAGCCTGACATCATGTCCTCCTGACATCATCAAGCTGCTAAACGAACCAACCTAGAAGCCACCCTACCTCTCAATTTATGTGAGATTAACTGTTTTTTAAGGTTTTAGCTGTTTAGATTTCTTTATTTCTTACAGCAGAACCATCCTAAGTGATTCATAATGAAAAATCTTACAATGCATCATCACAATGCTACAAAAAAAAACAGAACACTTTTTACACTTTTTCACTGCTACCTGAACATCTTGAAGTAACCATTTCCAATTTTTCTGTCTTTCTGATGTTTATTTTATGTTATACAAAAGTACACAGAAATCAAATATTTCTTTTAACAATTTTCAGTATATCTAACAACCTTAAAAAATTAGACTAAAAATAGCTTTTAAGAGTTTCCTGTCTAAATAAATGTCCAAATAGTTGGCTGTGAGATGATGTAGAGAATAGCTAAAAAGAGTAATATTATTTTCGCACAAAAAATAAATTCCAGGGGTGCCTGGATAGCTCAGTCAGTTAAGTGTCTGACTTCAGCTCAGGTCATGATCCCAGGGTCCTGGGATCAAGCCCCATGTCAGGGCCCCTGCTCTAAGGGGAGCCTGCTTTTCTCTCTCTATCGCTCTGTCTCTCATGAATAAATAAATCTCTCTCTAAAGAAAAAGAAAGAAATTAATTACTTAAAATTCAGTGATGTATCAACCAAATGCTTTTTTAAGTATATCCTACTATACAACTGATATGAAATCAAAAACGAATCTACTGGGGCACCTGGGTGGTACAGTCCGTTAAGCATCAAATTCTTCGTCTGGGCTCAGGTCATGATCTCAGGGTCCTGCAGTGGAGCCCCATGGAGGGCTCCCTGCTCCTTGGGGACTCTGCTTGTCCTTCTTCCTCTGCCCTTCCACGCCCCCTGCTCATGTGCACACTCATGCATGCTCTCTCTCAAGTAATAAAATATTTAAAGAAAAAAAAAAGATTTTCCCTCTCCCTCTGCCCCTCACACCCAACAATATAGCAATCTTTTTTTTTTTTTTTTTAAAGGAGTGTATCACAGGAAAAAATAAACTAAGGATGCCCTACCACCGAGTATATTAAAACCTACTGAAAAGGGGTGCTTGGGTGGCTTACTGGTTAAGTGTCTGCCTTCCGCTCAGGTCATGATCCCAAAGTCCTGGGATCCAGCCCTGCACAGGGCTCTGTTCTTCCATCTCCCTCTGCCCCTCCCCCTCCAGGCTCGTGGGGGGTGGGGGAAGGGTCCCTTTCTCTCAAATAAATAAATAAAATGTTAAAAAAATACTGAAAAATGTAAATCTCTTTCAAAAATCACCTTTTAAAAGGAGGACTAAGTTTGACACAATGCATAAATTCCAAATTGGAACATCACACCGTGCTATATTCCAAATAAATGTGAAAACAAAAAGTACTAAAAGGGCAGAAATATTACTGTGCCAGAAACTTTCACCATTTCCAGAGTAAATTCCCACAGTAGATATAACAATGCCTCTTTAACGACTGAAGTTTTCACCAGTTCAAACACTTTTTCTTTATAACACCTCACATAAAGTCCCATCCATTTGTGCCGGCTATAAAAACGCCAGCACTGTAAATCCACCTGGCCTTACTGGGGTGGACCAGTCTTTTCCCATCTACCTTGACCCGGGAACTTACACCTCTCAAAGTCCCCTTGCTTCACACATGACATGTATACCTGGAACATACAGGCTGTTTAAGAACACCGTTGAGGATGATGTAGAGAAAGCTTTTTTGAAAATATTTATCCCTTTAAAAATTGTATTGAATTTTAAAACATCAGAATTGCTAAGGTAAGAGTTCATCCATATCCATCCATGGTAGGAAAGAGAACTTTGTTAATTTATCCAAATATTTCCCAAGTACCTATCATGTACTGGCTACCAACCTAGCACAGAGAGTAACAGCAGTGAACAAAACAGATATGGTCCCATGACAAAGAGGTGTCAGCTCATTCTAGACCAGGGGTCAGCAAACATTTTCTTTAAAGGCCACGGAGTAAATATTTATATTTGTAGAGTCTCTGTCATAACTACTCAACCCTGCCATTGAAGCATGAAAGTACTGACAGACAATATGTAAACAAACTAGTGGGACCATGTCCCAATAAAACTTTGTGGACAAATTTCATATAACTGTATGAAATGAATGTATCATGCAATAATCTTTTGATTTTTTTCAACCATTAAAAAATAGACACACACACACACACACACACACACACACACACACACGATTTTAGCATTCTTAGCTTGCAAGCCATATAAAAACAGGTAGCTGGTTGGATTTGGCCCATGGATTATAGTTTTGCCAACAACTCCTGGTCTAGACAATATCAACTTTATTTGTTTATTGCTTTAAGCACTCAAAGGGAAAATTCTTCAGGCGATGAGAATTTACTGAGGAGACGTGGCCTGGTTTGAAACGTCAGGGAAGCCTTTTCCAAAGAAGTAACTTTTAAGGCTAAAACTTAAAGGATGAATAATAGCCAGCCAAAGTCCAAAGAGAAAACGAAGAGTTTTCCAGACAAGCGAACAGCAAGTGGAAAAACTCCTTAGAAATACAATCTACTAAGGAAATCTGGTTGGATTCCTTATTAGGGAGCACGAAGAGTGAGCATGAGAGAACAGTGACACTAGAAAGAGATCAGCCCCAAAAGAGTATTGTTGGCTAAGGTCAGAGACTCTGGTCTTTGTCTTAAAAGCAATCAGAGGCTTCTGTTTTTTTCTTTTCTTTTCTTTCTTTCTTTCTTTTTTTTTTTTTTAAAGATTTCTTTATTTATTTGATAGAGAGCGAGCGAGCGCACAAGCAGGAGGAGCGGCAGGCAGTGGGAGGGGTAGAGCAGGCTCAGAGCTGAGCAAGAAGCCAGATGTTGGGCTCGATCCCAGGACCCTGGGATCATGACCTGAGCTGAAGGTAGACGCTTAATCGACTGAGCCACCCAGGTGACCCCCATTAAAGGGTTTCAAGCAGGGAAGAGACACAACCAGCTTTGCATTTTCTAAAGATCACTAAGACTGAGTACAGAGAAAAAATTGAAGGGAGCATGAATAATAATACAGGGAGATCCATAAGCAAGGTTCTGGCCAGAGATGATGGAGGCTTAGATGGGGGTGTTGGCAATAGAATTTAGAAGGTAAAAGAAGCACTATGTGGTGATGTGATGTGGAGGAATAAAAGGTAGGCTCCTGTATGCCTTAGTTTCCAGTTTCCACACGAGGATACTGGTACCCTTCAGTGAGCCAGAGATTCTGAAAAGACACTGTGTGTGTGTATGTGTGTGTGTGTGTGTGTACAAATTCTGAGTTCAGCAAAGATAAGAGGACTTAAAACATTAAGAATTAACCACAGAAAGATGGAGATTAAGAGACAAGAGCTTCTAGTCCTAGCTATCTCACAATGGATTCCTCTAACCTCGGGCTACTTCATAGCTTCTCAATTCTAGTTTAGATCAACAGAAAAGTGAGATAGTCGGACTGGTTTACCTCTAATATCCCCTAGAGTCCCAGAAACCTGAGCCAAGGTTACAACATGGAAATATTTCTTTCTTCTGGGGGTGGGGTAGGGTATGGGAGGGTTATGTAGAAACACATCTATTAACCAATTACCAGGAGCGTAATAAAGAATGCATTTTTATAAATAATTACCCTCTCAAGCCAATAACATTTCTAAATGATAGGATGAAAACATCAAATGGTACTTGATAGCATTTGTGAAGTCTGGGAACATTCTAGCTAGACTGGTTTTGCTGTATTATACTAGGTTGTTCCACAGAAGTTCAAAATGGTGGCACGAATTTAAGCTGAAAATTCCTTAATTCAACATTTTATTGAGTGGACCTTTTCTAAAGATAGAGTGAGCTGCAATTTAAGATTTGGGAAGCATGCATATGAACACAGAAACACAGGACTGCGATCCAGAAGACCGGGATTAAAGTTTAGATCTGTCACTTGGTAGCTGACTTGAGCCAAGTTTCCTAACCTCCACGTCCCAATTTCCTCAGCTGTAAAATGAAAGTGGAGTCAACTTCAGAATTACTATAGAAATTATAACACAAAAATCGCTGTGGAAAATAGCTGTACAAAAAGCATTACCATTTTTACATTATTTTCCAATTGTAACAGTAACTTTTATTTCTATATTTTGAGGATCTTCTATATTAACAGCACAGTATTCAGAAAAAGAAAAATAAACTGTCTTCATGCCATGACTTTTTTAATCCCGGAAAGTCTACTTTGCCGGACATAGTTTAATGGAACAACTTAAGTTTCTTTTGGGAAATCCCACTACACTCTTCAAGTGACTTCAAATTCCCCAAAGCAGGCGGAGACTACAATATTATTAAAAATCTGTTCAGGAGGGGCACCTGGGTGGCTCAGTGGGTTAAGCCTCTGCCTTTGGCTCAGGTCATGATCTCAGGGTCCTGGAATCGAGCTCCACATCCAGGCTCTCTGCTCGGCAGGGAGCCTGCTTCCCCCTTCTCTCCGCCTGCTTCTCAGCCTACTTGTTGTAATGTCTCTCTCTCTGTCAAATAAATAAATAAAATCTTAAAAAAGAAAAAATCTGTTAAGGAACAGTTAACATACTCAAAAGTTTACCAATATTAGTACAACACCTGACTGTTTTTTATTAATCCCTAGACGAGATAGAAGATCTAGAAAAAGATAGTTAAATTTATAGCTCTTAATTTGAGGATCATGGGACAAGAGAGTAGACAAGTACAATTTTTCCTGAAGTCAGACAGACAAGGGGTGGTCTGTTCAACCAAAAAGACTCTCTTCCATCCTTCTCACAATTTCTAAGGTTAGAACCAAAGGACCGAACTTCACAGCACTTGCAGAATCTCCTGGCCTCCAAAGCACTGCTGTGAGGAATAATGATCTAGCCATTAACGACAAAGACTTACGGCAATTTGTTAAGTAATCTTTGGAAAGCCTGCTTCATTCAAACTGGTTTGTCAATGGGAAAGAACATGTCATAAATCTGAAGATTTACACGTGAACTTTGAAGTTTAACATTACAAGAATAGAAATTATGTCAGGTTATAACAGAACAAACGAATTATGGAGAGTTGGGAATAAATTTTAAGAGTCTTAGGGAAGATTAGTGCTGTAAAAAGTAACTCAAGACTATCTCACTTTTACGTTCCCTTCAAAGACATTTTTAGGCAAAGGCTATCATGTGTTGGCTTGTTTTGAGCAGTTACTAATATTAGCAAATAACCTGTAGTGGTCACTAATAAAAATCATAATTAAGAGTTCTGAAAGAGCCCTGACTCTGTAGACATTCCTAAGATTCTTAGATGTACATAAACTGATGCAGCACAAATTATTTTGCCAATAATTTGCCCCTTCGGCAATGAAATGCAAGCTAGTATAGAAGGTGACACTTTTCTTTGATCTATATCCTAAAACAGGATAATTATTTTGATGGCGAATTACGATATCCAGACACTGCCAAGAAAATGAAAATAATACCAGGACCGACTGTAAGAGATGAAACAGTTGGGAAGACCATAAATCCTTTTATGAAAGTCTACAGCAGAGCAACAAACTAGGAGGAAAAATAAATTACATTTCAAAAGTGAATCCCTACTACAAAAAGGAAACGCACTATATTTACATTGATAAAACCTGCCAGAGCTTTAAAATTGCTGACATACCACTGAGAAAAGCTAAGCTGAACTGCAGAGTACCCCGAAGCACGTTGTTTTGATGTGCTATGCAGGTTATCATTAGAGTTTTCAGACAAGCTTTTTAAAGACGTTATAGCCACTGCTCCAACTAAAATATAGGCATTGAGCAGAACACCAGGAGAAAAGGAGACTCCTGCTCAATTTTGCAAACTGATGGTACCACTGACAGAACAGGAAGGAATGTGGAAAAGGCAGGTCAGTTTGAACTTAAACAGTTCAACTTTGAGCTTCAAAGAGGATGGCTTGATGGAATTAGTCAACCAGTCCATGGAAGTGAAACAGCACATGGGTCAGGGTTGGACTCATATTCAATGTTGCTTGCCAGCCAGATACTGAAATGTGTATGTATACGTTCTGTTTACTGAGTACTGCTGAACAACTGTGCAGGATATAGTGAGGCACTGCAATAGATACAAAGATGGGGAAAACAAAAGCAGTTCCTATTCTCAAGAAGCTTACAGTCCAGTAGGAGGCATGAAAAGAAACACATCCTGCCTGAAAATACAATTGAGGCCTCTAAGAGAGGTTCAAAGTAACGTGAAGTTGCATCCCTACTTTCTTTCAACACAACATTGAGAGATATGATACTATTCTAAAACTGGAGACACTCCTGAAAGGGACATTAAAATGCCAGCAGACTGGTAACGTTTCACAAATGAATAATGATGCCAAAATCTCAAATTAAAAACAAACAAACAAAAAAAGATGACCAGCTCTTTGGCACAAAACCTGCTCCTGATGCTCCACCAAACACTACAAGTCCCTAAAGCCGAACTTAAAGGCATGTGACAGCTGCCGACTGGTTACAGAAATCTACAGAAAAAAAAAAAAAAAAATGCACCCCTCAGGGTACATGACATGCATCTTGTCTGTAGAACATGGCATGAAGGCAACAGTGACTGCAAGAGGAGGGAAAAGCGAAGAAAATGTATGTGACAGCATTCTGAAAATTAAGACGTGGAGCTAGTCAAATGCAAGACCTGTGATTAAACCAGAGTTTTGGTCCAGCATCCACCCCTCCCAAATTTAACTGTTTCCACAATGAACAAGCCATCCACAAACTATCAATAATTTCCTGCCTTAAAGGGATCTCACCACCAAGGGAGGATGTAAAGTAACCCAGTTCTTAAAAGAAAGGTCGTATGAAAACACCTTTTTGGTGAAAATAATATGTAAGCAAATATGAGATAAAGAGCTCTCAACTAGAACCCCCTCCCCCAAAACTCCCTAATCAGTTGAAAGGTATTGTATAATCCCACACCTTTAACTGCTAATATGAAAACCCTGGTCTATCGACCTCTCCTCCATATCACCACCACATAGAATTTTCTTGGCTAGGAAGGTTTAACTAACTAAACCAATCAGCCTGACTGTGATCCCAGTAGGCAGAAAGGGAAGAAAAAAAAAAAAAACCACACAAACAAAAAAACAAAAAACAAACAAACAAAAAAACCCCAGTAAGCAAACACCCCCCAAAAAAGAACTGGACAAATAGGTTGGATACTTGATAAAATATAGATGTCCTCCATTCATCTGCAATTCTAGTCATTTTCTAACAGATCTCAGATTTTCAGAACAAGTATGCAGGTTATTTAAAACTGAGTTATATATAGTCATTTAGCAGCAGCAAAACACTTCTGGCATTATCGCAGATGCTAGATCTCTGGAGGAATTTTTTCCCCCCCAAACTAGCATTTTTCTTCACCAAGAACCAACCAGCCTTTATTTCTAAAAAACAAGAGCCCTTGTCTCCCCCAAAACAAACAAATCAAGGACCACAGCTAAATTCTGCGCTAATGAAACTGTGAGATTACATCCCCGGCGTTGTCAGAGCCTATTTTTCATACACCAACACCAGACAGTTTGATGCAGTATTCCTGATGGCTTTTTATCGTATTTGTAAATACACTCTCTAATTCACTAAATTAGGTAATTTACAAACAGGTCCTCTCAGTTATTAGTGGCCAGCAGTCAAGTTCTATTACATTTGATCCTCATACAGTTGTCTAAACATTTCCATCCAGGTTAAGGGCTCGGATCGGCAAGGGAGAGGGAGGTTAGCGAAATTTGGATGGGGGCAGGGTGGAAGCTGGGAGAAATCTCTGCATCTCAGCCCTCAGCGACAACATTCAGCCAGTGCCCACAGAAAAACTAAATTCGGCACCTCTTCCTCCTGTTACACTGGCAACAAAGAGGGAGTTTCCGTAACGCTCCCGTCACCCACAAGGTGCCCAATCTCCTTCCCAGCCTAGTGCCAGCGCTCCCGCAGGGGCCTCGGTGTGCGAAGAGGCCGCGGTGCCCAGGGTCAAGGCACAAAGGGGGGATGGGGTGCCCGGCGAGCGGGTGGGATCTGCGACGTGGGCCGTGTAAGGGCTCCGGAATCCGCTTAAACACTTCCAACCTGGTGTCGGGGGCGGCGGGCAAGAGAAAGGGGCAGAATGTCTAATGGAGCAGAAACTGGAATAAGGTGGAAACGGGGTGAAGAGCCCAGGCTGAGGGTGCTCCGCCTGGGAGCAGAGAAAACAGCCGGCGGATGGGCAAGGGGAGACTCCAAGGAGATGGGAAGAGAGGCGCAAGGCCCAGAAGACGAGGCAACGGGGTGCCACCTGGGGCAGAGCAGAGAGGAGGCGCCTGTGCGGCTTCTACCTGCAGGCGGGCGGGACGGGCCGCTCAGGTGTGACTGGGAAGAGGCCAAGTCGGAAAGGGGCCAGCGAGAGCTGGGGGCGTACTGGGGGCCGCGCAGAGGTGGCTGCGAGTTGGCAGCCGCGGAGCCAGCGCGGGGGCACCTGCGGGACAGGCGCGAGGGAGAGGCGGGGGTGGGGGTCTCCGGAGTGCACGGTGGGCTGAAGGGTGGCTCTCCCGCAGCGGGAGGCAGCGGGCGCCAGCGACGCGGCGCGGGGGAGGTATCCGGGCGGGCGGCCGGGAGGCGGGAGCCCCTCACCTGCGCGGCGGAGGAGGCGGAGCTGCAGCAGCCCATGGCGGGGCCGGAGGAGCCCGGAGGCGGCGCCCGGCGCGCAGCTACGCCCCGGAGCCCCTCGGCATGCGAGCCGGCGGGCGCCCGGGGAGGGCGCGGCCTGGCCCCGCACGGCTTAGCGGCGGCGGCGGCGGCGGCGGCTTGGGTGGCGGCGGGTACTCAGGAGGCGGCGCGGCTCGGGGCGGGCGCCGGCCACATCCCCCGGCGGCGGCGGCTGCGCGGCTCCTGCTCCGCTCCTGCTGCTGCAGCTGCTCCCCAGCGGAAAGGGGCGGGCGGCGGCGGCGGCGGCGCCTCCCCCTGTCCCCCGCCTCCCGCCTCCCGCGCCCAGTCCCTCTCCCGCTCCCTCTCCCGGGCCGCCGCCTCCTCAGCGCCGCGCTCGTCTCCCATCAGACTCCCCGCCCCCAGTGCAGCGCGGCGCCGACGGCCGGGCGGCGACGGCCAAAACGAGGCCGGGTCCTTCGGCGCGCGTCGGAGCCTGCGCAGTGCCGAGCCTATTTAGCGGTGGCACCGAGGCACAGCGCTGCCTCGGAGCGAGAGGTCGCGTGGGGTTGAGGCTGCCGGGGGCTGAGCAGGCTCGCAGCCGTAATGTGGCCGCATTGCTTCCGGACCCAAGAGGTACTGGCGAGGCATGCGGGGTTGCTCGCTTTCTCCACTGGACGCGCAACCCGAAGACCCTAATGGCATCTTAGTGCTTCTACGGTTGCTTTTTATCCAGAGGAAAGTGTACACAATAAATCTTCCCTGGTGATGGAGTGGGTGATAGAAAACGGGCAGAGACAAGCATCTGTTGCTACTGGCCCCATTTTGCTGATGAAACTGAGCCTTTGAAGGAGACAGCCTAATAAAAGGCACCCAAGGTCGAAATTTTTATAAAGAGCCGTATATAGGGGAAAGGTAAGTTCGCCAGGTCTCTCAATACAGAGCCCTGTTGGATCTGAACTAAACTTTCTTATACAGGATTGTCTACAAAAAACAATAAGCGAATATTAAGTCGTTCATATCAAAAATATTTACTGAGGACATACTAAGTTCCAGTAATTTGTAGGCACTGTGAATAAAGAGGTGAACAAAAAAGACAGCTTCTATTCTCCTACAAGTTGCTACATTAATACACTGTGTGGAGCAACAAGTTAGAATAGGCTTCACTACCTTCAAGCAGTATACAGCCGGAGAGTCCTTGGGAAATAGTGTCCCATGAGAATAGCTCAAAGGCCACAGAAATAAGGATGCCTGGCTGGCTCAGTCGTAGAGCATGAAACTCTTGGGCTCCTGGTCTGAAGTTCAAGCCCCATGTTTGGTGGAGAGTTTAATTTAGAAAGGGGGAGGGGAAAAGAAGCAAGTGTTTACTTGCTGAAACAAAGCAAGTGAAAAGGTGGCAGGAATAAAACCTAAAGATCAGGATTCATATTAAGAGAACTAGGTATCAGACACTATTATAAAACTTTTAGATGTTTCATTTCATCCTGTCAAAGAATGTCTCAAAAACAGAATCAAAAGGAAAGTAAAAGTTTATTTGCAAAGGTGCAAAGGAGTGAGATTCTGGAAGGCATGACCAAATGAGAGACAACAAATTTTAGAGATTACTCCCAGTCTAAGGGGGAAAAAAGGGCACAGAAGTAAGTTGACCTTATGTGCATTGAAAGCAAAGTAAAGTCAAAATAGAAAGCTGGAGACAGCTAAAGAAAAGGCCGTAGAATTCCTGGTTGGTGTATTCCAGTACCATTTCCTAGGTCTGTGACAGTGGATGAATCACCTTTCTAAACCTCTTTCTTGTCTTCTGTGAAATGTTAATGATAGGATGATCCTGAAGCGTTGTAGTCAAGATTGGATAAGAAAGCTGCCTGGTGGGTAAGCTGCACTCGACAGAGTACTGCCTGGGATCATCAATGCTTCCTCTGCATCCTAACTATGTTCTCTTTTAGTTTGATGGGAAGGTGCACCATTCCACTGGCTAGTAAATCCTCCGTGTGTTACCAGTAACCATCAGGCTACTACGCAGAAGTGAAAAACATAAAACTTTAGTGGCTCTAGTCCCAATTCTGATTATAAACTTCACAATTAGATTGTAAACTCCCTGAGAACAAGGGAAAGGATTTTCTCCTTTGTATTTCCCTCAGCTCTCTCAAATGTTTGTTGAATTATTCAATGCAGCCAGGAATAAAAAACCTTCCCTTGAGATTTTCCCTCAAAGCCTCAAAGTACATCTTGTTTTTAACTGAGGGAGGAGGCTGAAAGTAAAATTACAGTCTTAAACAAGAAGCCATCTGTCTTCCTTCTTTATAATCAAGGAAAGGGGAGTTGTTTCTCTTAGCAGAGTCAATATGGGAGCATTTCTCTCAGATTATAAAAATCTTTTTGGCTAGTGTAGTCATTCCATGTAGTAGCTAGTGCTTATTTTGTAATTAGAGCTGAAAAGCAGATAAGTACGTAACAGACTGTGGCAGGGCTTCAGAAAGTAAAAATGTATTTTACTTTCTTGGAGGTCTCTTTCGTAGGTATGGATGATGGGTGAATATAATTGAAAGGGAGTACATTCCATTGTGCTTGATTGATATGAACTCGTTTTCCCTCTAAGGGTTAATGGAACTAGGAGTTCTAAGGTTCTGCAAGGTGCTTTGTAAATATACTAATTATGTATGTATGCACCATATATGCATATGAATGTGATGTTTTAAAATTATACCTCGTCATTAGCATAAGAGAAACTAGCGGCTCCTGAATTGATATTCTGTACCTTCTAAGAAGGAGTCTCTTTCCCATCCCCCTCATACCCAAAGAAGCCTCATAAAAAGAGTGCTTTAGAGGGGGACAAATTGCTGTTCCTTTTCACTCCTTCTCATAAACAAGCACGCTCAGCCTTCAATGAAATTAAGCTACAGAAAATTCAGAAATCATGAAAGGGATTTTTTTTTCTTAGCCAGCGATCAAGGTACTGATCTCACCACCATGAGGTTTCATCAAGGCAAACCTCTTGGGAAGGGCTTAGTTTGTTTTTCTTTCGAGAAAAAGAGCATTGTTTGTTTGGTTTTTTTTTTTTTTTCAACTTATGTAAGAACAGCATCTGCACTAACCAGGATAAAATTATAAGGTCTATCAATCTTGATGCTGCAGGGTAAAAGCAGATCACCGGCTGAGCCAGCCCGAAATGCTTCCCAGTGGTCTAGGATTGCATAATTGGCCGTGTGAATTCCAGGGTTTCCAGTTTCGGATGGAGGACTTGGTGCTGGTCACTCACGGTAGGAAAACACTGAGCTAATGGTCTTTCCTATGATTTTAATAACGCCTGACTCATTGTTCACATGATTGGAGGTTTTTGGGTAACAAATATAAACGCATCTATGTATTTGTATGCTTATTACTGCTCAGAATCATCTTCTAATTTTTTTTTAATGGCATTTGTTGCTTTGGGCTGTGTTATTTACATTTTAGCACATACTGTGTTCACAGCCGCATCCCACAAGAGCACAGTTGGTTCAGCAGAGCCCCAGCCTTCCAGATCTGCCTCACAACCTCTTCCTGGAAGCATTGGCATATCACCCCTGGGAAATGCTCCAGAAGCAAAAACTAATTGTAACCAAGGACTGTAACTGTTCATTCATTACCAGAAAGGCAAGAGCAAGTCTCTATTTGGGAAGCTGTACCTCAGCTTCCCAGTTATAAGCCTAGAAGTTAGAAACCCCTGAAAAGAGCTTCCCTAAACCCAGGCCAACAAGACTCTGAGAATTATAAATCCTTAGTTCTGCAACTTTGTTTCTGCCTATATTTGTAAGTGGATGTCTCTCCACTGTTAGTAACTCTGTCTTTTATTTATGGTTTTATTTGGATTTTGGCTGCAATGTCAGACAGTTTATAAGTTCTCTAAAAATGTTTATTGTGAACTTGTGTTTGGTGGGGGTAGTATTTCCTCTAATACTTTTCTGAATGACATTTTAAAAATCTGTAGTTATTCATTTATTTGATAATTTTTTAAATTGAGTCCTTGTGAGCTAAGCATGGTTGATTAAATATCACTATGCAAACATCAGACCTTGGGGATTTCACCTGTTTCCATCCTACAACTACTGTTGGTTTTTATTTTGAGGTGATGGGCTGAGGAAGGAGGGGAAGGGAGACAGGATTTCTAGTATTAGTATGAGAAGGAAAGAAGGCAACTTGTAAAGTAGGGAAATCTATTTATTTAACAATATAGTTCTTGAGCAGTTATAATGAACCAGATACCTAGCTAGATGCCAGGGATTCAAAGACAAATGAGGTACATTTCTTGCCCTTAAGTCGTTTACATTTTAGTGAGGTAGAAAGACATTTAAGCCAAGAATTAGAGTATAGATTAAATGTAATGAGAGGAATGAGTCTACGTGCTATATAAGCTCAGAGGAGGTCTACAGATTGATTTATTTTGCTCGTAAAAATTTCCACATTACATTTTCCCCCCGTTACTCTTATCCTTATCCCCTCTAGACAAGTTCCCACTGCGGACCAAAAGCCTAGAAAAGAGCTTAGTATCCAGGAATATGGCACAAATATTTCTTCAATGAATAACTGCATTTTGTCATTGAGTTCTCAGAAATTTACATTTGCAAATGCCTAGAATGTCTCAAAGGAAGTATTGTCTGAGATCCTGTATGATTATTATTTTTTTAATGTTTGGCCTTTTTTTCTTGTAAAACATCTGGAATAAAATATAATTGTTTATATAGTATACAAAGTATAGGAGGTTTTTCAGTGAAAGACACTGTAGCCTAACACTTGGCAAAAGACGGGATTAATTACATAAATCTCTTTATGAGATTTATGGAGCAAAAGTTACCATAAATAAACACAACTGTCAAACAGACAAATAATCCTTTAAAGTGATATATAAAAGGTTCAGTGCTGCAGCATGAATGTCATGTCCTCCAGAAAATTCATATGTTGAAATCTCAATATCCCAAGGTGGTTGTTTCAGAAGGTGGGCCTTTGGGAGGTATGTGGGTCTTGAGGATCAAATCCTCATGAATGGGACTAGTGACTTATAAAAAAGTTTCCAAAGAGATCCCCAGTTCCTTCCACCATGTGAGGACACAGAACGAGGTTGGCAGTGTATAGCCAGAAGTGGGCCTTCCCCAGAATTCCATCATGCTAGATCTTGGTCTTGCAACTTCTAGAACTGTAAGGAATTAATCTCTTTTATCTCTTTTTGTCTGTTTATCAGACACACAGTCTATGGAATTTTGTTATAGCAGCCTGAACAAAGATATTTGCTATTGATAATAGTTGAAAGGCTCCTATTAAACAAAATAAAACTCTAAAAGCACCCAAAAGGGAAAAAGAAAAAGGACATAGCAGACAGAACCCACAGTGAAAGAAATACAAGGACTCATAAAATGTGAAATGCTGCTCAACTTCACTAAAAATAAAACTGTAAGTTAAAGAATTAGGCACTATCATTCTTCATGCAACAAATTGGTGAAGATTTAAAAGCTTGATAATATTCAGTGTCAGAGAAAGTCACAGTGCTCTCATATTCTATTGATGGGGATATAGTTACCTCTTTCTGAAGAGGAATTAAAGAATTTAAAAGGTGCATTTCATTCTTTTAGTTCAGCCTTTTCTTGTCCAGGGAACATATTCAATAGCGATAGTCTTTTTTATAATAAGGAAAAATTGGCAAAGACCTAAATTTCGATAAGAAGAATATTAAATAATTGGTTCAATAATAAGAAGTATTTTGCCGCTATTAAAAAGTATGAGGTAGATCAGTATTTACTGACATGGGAAGATAACTACAATACATCATCGACTAAAAAAGATTTACAAAACAGTATTATGATAGAATCTTATTTATGCAAATTCTGTGTGTGTGTGTATTTGTAGAAAAGGCTGTGGGAAATATATACCACTCTGTTAGAGCAGTTGCCTTTGGAGAGGAGCTGAGGGTAAGCTGGGTTGACACAGAGCAAGACAGAAGGGGGACACTTCTGAGTTATGGACTTCTGCATGGCTTGGGCTTTTGGCAAACCAGGTGCTGTTTTTAAAACTACATTAAAATGTTTTTATAAAATGACTGTGGGGGGAAGCAGTCCTCCCAGATGACCTTTCAATCATGGAGAAATTATGCAAAATGTCCAGAGTACAGAGAAAGAACAGATCACTATTAAAAGCCATGATTAAGAGAGGCTTCTTGGAGCAAGTGGCATTCAGCTGATCCTTGAACAACAGGTAGATTTTCCATAAGTGTAGATGGGAAAGAAAGAGATTTCCCAGGCATAAAATAACTTAAGCAAAGGTGAAGGCTTAGAAATGAATAAGATCTATTGGATGTTCCAGTTATGTATTATTTTATCACAAACCAGATTTAAAGCAACAATTATTTATCACCATCTCTCCCAGTTCTGAGGACTTCTCACATGGGGGCTCTCATGTGTTGCGATCATACTGTGGGAGAGGGATCATCTCAAAGTTTCTTCATTCACCTGCCTGGTGGTTGACGCTGGCTGTTGGCCGTGAGCCACAACACTTACGTGGGCTCTTGCCGTGTGACCTGGGCTTCCTCACAGCATGATGGCTGGGTTATAAGAGTGAGCATCCCAAGAGGACCAGGCTGATACGGCATTACATCATTACATTCTATAATCTAGTCTCATAGAAGGCACATAGCATGACTATACATAGCATGTAGTCACAGACCCATTCAGACTCAAGAGAAGGGATGACAAATACCACCAACACCCAACCCCAAAAGAAGAATTGTCAGTGTTGCATAGTAAGAAATGCATGTGGGAGATCTTGCAAGGAGCTCTCCAGTTTGCCACAGGTCCTAATATTCGCTAAAGTCTCTTGTGACAGGAGTCAACTTCTCCCATCTACACTACCCCCTGGCTCCATAGACCTTGGAGTTCTCACGTCTAACAGACAAGAGGATCAGAGGATTTGGAGCAAAAAGGTAATAGAGCTCTTTGCTTTAAAAAGATCACTGTGGGGGCACCTGGGTGGCTCAGTGGGTTAAAGCCTCTGCCTTCAGCTCAGGTCATGATCCCAGGATCCTGGGATCAAGCCCCACTTTGGGCTCTCTGCTCAGCAGGGGGCCTGCTTCTCTTCCTCTCTCTCTCTGCCTGCCTCTCTGCCTATTTGTGATCTCTGTCTGTCAAATAAATAAATTTTTAAAAATAGTTTAAAAAAATAAAAATAAAAAGATCACTGTGTTGATATCTTATAGGGAGGTCTAGAAGAAGGGGAGATTAAATAACGAAAACAGTAGGTGCTAAGACTGTTGCCCATAGTCATGAACTCCCCTGCTCAATTCAGCAAAATGATGCCTGAGTATGATCGATGGGAGTCCTCTGTATTCTTACCAAAGCATTCAGTCTTCAGGATGCTTTTTATGGACCTCAGTTCTTGTAGAACCAGATGCTCCTATGCCTGGCAGAATATTACTAGGCCATAGGAAGTAATTGAACTTTTTGGGAATATCAAGGTACCACTTCAGGGATACTGAATGATATTTTTCCCAATGAGCAAAGGACATAGACTGCCTGGGAAGCAAGCCATCTCTTGACCACCCACCTCTGTCTCTTCCCAAGCATTCCAATAGCTGGCCTCCTAGTTTGATGCTTCAGAGCAAAATGAAGGAAAAGTGGCAACAGAGACTGCAAGGTCTGGCTGGACTGACAGTTTGAAGCTTAGCTATAATCATTCCCAACTTCCCTCAAGTCCTGTTAAGAGATTTGTGTTAGGTAATGAAAATTGTAGCATTAGTCTGGTTTTTAAAGTCTCCCCCCCCACACTATTATTATTTTATTGGACAAACTGTCAAAATCCACCTGTTCTTTTTCTCAGAGCTCCTTTCTTCCTTCCTCATTGGCACTAGACAGAGTCATTTTCCCTAATACTATGTAATTTGGAAAAGGCTGTGTCAATTGCATAAAATATTTCTAATCTCCATAATTAAGATGCTGCTGGTCTGACAGCTTTGCTCTCTTACTCCCCCTCAGCTAGTTGTAGGGATATAGAAAGACATTTAAAAAGAGTACTAAAGCAAAAATGACATGCTGTTCCCTTCCCGAAGGGCCTTCTCACGACCATCACCAGCTTCCCTCAACTCCTTCCTGGAGAGCTTCGTTTATGGCTGCTTCAAATGTAAGAAAGAGAGGCCATGCCAAGTTTCTTCAGACCATTTTTCTTTCCATTCCCAGAACATGTATGCCTTGTCCTCAATTTGGATTTAGAGAAAATCCAGATTGCCCCTTCTTATGACCTGTCCTTGAGGTCAGCTCCTAGCACCGTGTTTGACATGGAATAGTTCACCAGTTAACTTGGGTCAAACAATTGAATGATGGAATTCTGAGGTCAAAGAGAAATTGAAGACTAGCAGAGCATTGCAGGTGGTGGCAAGGAATCCAAGGAACATATAGTCTATTTTCTTTACTTTTGGAAAAAACAGAGAGACAATGATTCACCCAGATTGCTGTATATTCAACTCGTTCTTCCTAGTTTGACAATGCCTTCAGGTATGGCCTATAAAAAGTCTCTTTTCAGCCTCACAATCATTCAATTAAAATTATTATGACTATTTTAGAGATTAGGAAAATGAGATGTAAAAAAAAAAAAAAAAAAGGTCTAGATAGACTAGATTATGTTGCTACAACAAATTTACCCTCAAATTGAAGTGGTTTTGTAGAACAAAGGTTTCCTCTTCCCTCCCAGTATTTATGACAGAGCATGTGACCCAACTGGGAGAGGATGGCAGTATTGCTCCATGCACTTATTCGGCACCCAGGTTTCTGGGGGCTTGAGCGGTTTTAGCTGCACCCTATAAAACTTCAGGTCTTTCAACCTCTCAAAGAAAAGAAATAATGAGGTGCCTGGGTGGCTCAGTCAGTTAAGTAACTGGCTTTTGATTTCAGTTCAGGTCATGATCTCAGGGTCCTGGGGTGGAGCCCTTACTGGGGTCCAGGCTCAGCCGTGAGTCTACTGTTTGTCTCCTTCTTCCTCTCCCCCCCACCCCCCCACCCCCACTCCGCTCATGTGAGCATTCACATGCGTGCTCTCTTTCTCTTTCTCAGATAAATAAATAAATCAATCTCTAAAAAGCAAGCAAGCAAGAAAGAATGAATTAGATCATGATATGGGGGCGCCTGGATGGCTCAGTGGGTTAAAGCCTCTGCCTTCAGCTTGGGTCGTGGTCCCGGGGTCCTGGGATCGAGCCCCACATCAGGCCCTCTGCTCAGCTGGGAGCCTGCTTCTCCGTCTCTCTCTGCCTGCCTCTCTGCCTGCTTGTGATCTCTGTCAAATAAACAAATAAAATCTTAAAAAAAGAAAAAAATCATTATATGGGCTTTTCATAGGTGCAGCCCAGTTTGGCTGTATTTCATTAGCTAGTACTGGTCACGTGTCCTCACAGAACAATAAGGGGGAAGAATGTAGGAGAAATGGAATCTTTGGCAAACATTGCTCACACACTGTCACTGACCTATGAGGTAATAATTTGCCCACTATCCCATAGCCATAAAGTGGTAGGATTGGCATCTAGAGCCAAGCTATCTGACTCCACAGCCCATGTTCTTAACCATTGTATTTTCTTCCGGGACAGAAGTGACTGTGGCATAGGAGGCAGCTATAACATAGTAGAAAGCTCTCTGGACTTGAGACAGGTGGGTTTGTATACCCATTCTGCCACTTACAAGTTTTGAGGCCTTGGGCAAAGCCCTTAGCCTCTCTTCTGACAGCAATTTTCCCATCCATAATTAGGGCTCAATAAAACCCTTTCATTAGGTCACTGTGAAGAAGAAAGTATGAGAACCTTCATGCCACTAACATTTCCTCAACAAATGTTTAAATCTCAATCCTTATCATTTCATTTTCCTGCCCCTCTTTCTGTCACACAAGTGCTTTCCTACGATGTAAGTCTGTCCACAGTGACACCTTTTACTGAAAGTTCTCGTTGAAATCCTGCCAGAGGAGAGACATCAGTAACATGATCCCAACACCTGGAGCTCTAAAGTTCTGATTCTATCACCAGTCCTTTTTCTGACATCAGTAATTTTCTTCATGTATTGCCAAGCGCAACTCATTCGTGACTTCAGATCCAAGGAAAGGATAATGTCACACTGGAATTAAAAGTTGTGGCTTGAGAACAGTTTTGCATTTAAAAACACTGGAAATGTTGGCGCCTCTTTAGGAAGTAAATGTCAAGGCACATTAATATAGTGTGAGCATAAATGCCTTCTGGTTTCTCAACCTATTGAGAAAACCTATTTGGTTCATCATTGCAATCTCTTCTAAACTCTGAAAATAGGTCCTCTGTATTATTTTAATGTTATTTGGAAAAACAAATTAAACATCTATTAAAGCAACCAGGTAATAGGGAAAAAATGTCTTATTTAGAAGCTTAATGGTGCTTTTACTCCTGGGAAAAGAAAGTAAATTATTTCCAATGGGAAGGTGCATAAACTCTTTCAGGTCCCTGGGTAATTGTTTAGGAGAGTATTGGTACAGATAATTTACAATCTTAGGAGTCAAGGTTCAAGGCAAAAGTAATGAACTTCCCCCAAGCAAAGCACAACAACTTCTATTCCTTACTTTGACTTTCTTGTTAGCAACTCAAACATCCTGACATACTGGTGGCAGTCTTGGGCTCTGGAGTTAGACAAATGTGGGTTTGATAACCAGCTCTGCAAATTACTAGCTGTGGGACCTTGTCCTAGTCTGACATTGCACTGTGATTATTAAATGGGGGAGAATACTTGGCAAGTTTACAAGGGTGTACCTGGCATATTTGATGCCTGGAACATATCATTTAATGCTCTCCTCCAGATGACAACATTATTATCAGTAATAATCATTTTCTTAATTTATTTTTTTGCTTCAAAATAATTAGAAAATAAATTTCAATCTTTAAGATTGAACTAAAATGTACACTTACTCACCAAGGTATTATACCTTGCAGTTCATGGTTTTACTGTTTTAAGTTTTAAAAGTACCATTAAAAACCCAAATTGTGACATAGAATGATTGAATAAAATTAATCTAGTTTTGCTTCTTTACCTTTCAAATGACTGTGCTATTATTGTTTATTTCTATTTGCCGCTTAAATATAGGAGTGTGTCCTAGCACAGGGACTGGAAACATGAACAATGAGCTTGAACAATCCCTAACCATTATGAGCTTACTCTTGAAGCAAACCCCGGAAACTGTGTCCGCATGTGTCAGGGATGTTTCCGTAGTGTAGTGGTTATCACGTTCGCCTCACACATGTGTCAGGGTTGACTGTATAAGTAGAATTGCTCTGGATTAACTTATGTTTTGGAATACGGTGTTTATTGAGACAAGTAATAAACATTTGCTAATATGAGGTGTGTGTGTATATATATATACATATACACATACACATATGTGTATGTGTATATGTATATATATATATACACATATATAAATATTCTATATACATATTATATAATAAACATCTATAAGTTTATATGTATGCTTAATATAAACATACATATTCTTAAAATCCAGGAGTTTAGAAGGTAGACCAACCAAAAATGTTTTAGGGAAGAGCATTTATCATTGATATTGTTCAAAATTTCAGGCACTTGGTGATAATAAAAAGCAGAAAAGGCTTGATTGTTTTTCAAAATTCTCTATGGACAGATGCTCCTTATATTGTTGCTAGCTGCTCCCAGGCCCCGCCCTTGGCAAACCACCTTAAAGCTCCTGGCTATAGTATGCAGTCAACAAGTGTCAGCTATTAGTATTTTTCTATAAGACTTTTAAAAACAAAGAGATTGGAGCACCTGGGTGGCTCAGTGGGTTAAAGCCTCTGCTTTGGACTTAGGTCATGATCTCAGGGTCCTGGGATCAAGCCACGCATTGGGCTCTCTGCTCAGTGGGGAGCCTGCTTTCCCTCTCTCTCTCTGCCTGCTTTGCTGCCTACTTGTGATCTCTCTCTCTCTCTCTCTCTGTCAGATAAATAAATAAATAAATAAATCTTTAAAAAAAAAAAAAACAAAGAGAGTCGGGGGGGGTGAGGGGGCGGGGTGAGGAAATATAACTTAATACCCCCATAGAGAATTAACGTTATTTTTTTTTAAGATTTTATTTATTTATTTGACAGACAGAGATCACAAGTACTCAGAGAGGCAGACAGAGAGAGAGGTGGGGAGGCAAGCTCCCGGCTGAGCAGAGAGCTGGATGAGTGGCTCGATTCCAAGACTCTGAGATCATGACCTGAGCCAAAGGCAGAGGCTTAACCCACTGAGCCACCCAGGTGCCCCTGTAATGTTGTCTTTTAAAAAGAGTAATACTTTAACCTGGTGATTCACAGACCTGTACCTCTGGGGCTAATAATACACTATATGTTTATTAAAAAATTCAAAAAATTAAAAAAGTTTAAAAAAAAGAGTAATGTTTTTCTGTAATAATAGCAATAGATGCTTTAAAAAAATGTTTTTGGGAGCTGAAGTACACATAACCTTTGCCACTTTAATCACTTTATTTTATTATTTTAAGTAATCTGTACTCTAGCGTGGGGCTTGAATGAGACCAGAGATGGAGTCACAAGCTCTACTGAGTCAGCCAGGCGCCCCCATAGCAATAGATGAATTTTTTTAAAAGATTTTATTTATTTATTTAACAGAGAGACACAGTGAGAGAGGGAACAGGAGCAGGGGGAATGGGCGAGGGAGAAGCAGGCTTCCTGTTGAGTAGGATGCCTGATGCGGGGCTCAATCCCAGGACCCTGGGATCATGACCTGAGGTGAAGCCAGACACTTAACGACTGAGCCACCCAGGTGCCCCTCAATAGATGCTGTTTAATGTAGAAAATGTATTATATATTTTAAAAGGCATACCAAATGCAGTAAAAGTTGTGGCCCTGTTATCCAAAGTTGTTACCAAAGATAATAATAACTTATTGCTCGCTTACTGTATGTATACTGGAACTATACATTCAACTATTTTCCTCTTCACTGTCAAACTGTGAAATAGGTTCATTTTTTTACATTTTTCGTTTTTTCACATTCTTCTTTTCCTTTTTCACAGAGGAGAGAACTGAGACCTGGAGAAGTGATATAAGTTTGTAAGTGGCAAAGCTGGTATTCAGTGACAACTCTGACTGGAAGCCCAATCTCTCTTGCTTTTTTTTAAAAGCATTTATTTACTCAAATAATCTCTACACCCAGCATGGGGCTCGAACTCACGACCCTGAGATCAAGAGTTGCACACTCCACTAACTGAGCCAACCAGGTACACCTACAAATCTAATCTCTTAATAACTCTGCTATTATATATCTTTATAACCTCAGGGAATATATTCAAAGAATATAAACAGAATCGTTTTCAAAGATTCACGAATGAGGGTACTTATCACAGTGATAGTTGTAAAAACATGTATTTATATACACGGAAGAAAGCTGAGAAGGAAACAATAACACGTTACTGATGGTTAACTCTTAGTTATGGAGTTATTGTTTTTTTTATTGTACATGTTTTTCAATATTTTCTAAAATTTCTATAAGAATGTGAGATCTTTCAAATGTGAAATCTTCTAAAAATTTGGGAAAAGTATATTTTCAAAAATATTGGCAAATTTTTGGTGAATCTTCAACTCTGCTCAATCATTGAATCCCAATCTTTCATACCACGTTTGATTAAAATATTGTGCACACTTCATGCTTCCCAACAACATGTGGACTAGGCTGAAATTCAGTGTCACTTTATTGTCTTTTCTCACGTCTTCTCTCCCCCTCAGCTGTTAGTGGCATTTGTTCTACCAGGTCTTTGATTGTTGCTAATCTTCCTGGGGAGAAGATATTCATTTACTTCTTTGATTGCTTTTTTTTTTTTTTTATAAGGACATCCAATTCCTTTCTCTCTTTAGGAGATTATTGAAAGAAATATTTACACAGCCCAAATTTCTCCGCTCAGGTGGAACATTTTTCCCCATCTGGTAAAAAGTTCCTTGTAGCTAGCTCACTCCAGAAATTTTGGGCAAAGTTAGTTGTTTTCATGAACAGCATAAGATCTCTAAATACCTAGGTAAAGATACGTCAGCTGTATCTCTTCACTTGGGGCTCACTTTTCTCATCTAAAAAATAAAGACACAAACTCATGGTGTTCTGAAGTCCCTGCCTAGTCCCAAACCAGTAAAGGAATGGGTGTTAGTTCTGGTCTCAACACTGCAAGACTGTGTTTATATATTAACTCTCCGAATGGTGTCTAAGCAAGGGGTTTCTAGTATAAAGATGTACTGTACTAGATTAATGTAGTGTGGGATGGCCTGATCTGATGGAGACTGGCCTTGTGGGCAGTGAAAGAATTCACCTAAGACAGACCAGAGGAAACAGATGTTTATTGAATATACTGCAGGGGAACAGGGGCAGGACAGCCATGGAGAGACTATCTGTGACAGGTGGTGGTAAGTGGCCACAGTTGTAAAGCAGAATGAGAGAGTATTGGGGACATAAGGAATTTTTCCCTTTTTTGGTAATCTTAGGAACTGTGCCTGGTTGTAACTGGTCACTTAGGGCTTATGGTTATTTCAAGGTGGATCACCTAATGAGCCTGTATGCCTTGCCTGTTTGCATTCCTCTCAGGGGTCACTGTGGGCTCTTTTGCCTTGCTTGACATGGAGTCTTGTGGAAAGATGCTGAATTTAGAATGAAATGACCCCAAAAGGAGGCTTGACTGTCTTTTTATTGGCTATATGGCCTTCAGGAAGTTGGGTAAGCCACTTTTGAGATTTTCTCTTTATCGTGCTACTCTGTGGTTTCTGTACAAAGTGTCCAGATATAGATTTCTTTTTGTTTATTCTGCTGGGGAATGGTTGGAATTTTTGAATTTGTGTGGTTGCTCTCTTACTGGTTTTAGAAAATTTTCAGCCATTCAGTATTTAAATACTGCCTCTAGAGGCAAAATGGTATGAACACTGGGAATTACTTTAAAATATACCAACAAAGAAAGGCATAAAGAAAAAAGGAAAATGAACAAACATGGCCAGATCTTAATAATTGTGAAATCTGGGTGTTGGGTGTATGGGGTTTATAGTATTATTTCTTTGGGTTTTTTTTCTTTCACGCATGCTTAATTTTATAACAAAAAAACAAAGAGATAGGAGAGGCATAACAAATATTCTGTCTCCTTCTCCATCTGGAACTTCAACAGCATGTACACCAGACCTTCTCATTCTATCCTCTGTGTCTCTTAATGTTCGTATTTACCATATTTTTATTTGTCATGTGACATTCTGGATAATTTCTTCTGACCTATTTTTAGTTCTTTTATTCTCTATTTAATTATATTTAATTAGTTACCAGGTGCTTAATTTTGGTTACTGTAATTTTTTAAATAATTTTTTTATTTTTTATTAATGTATAATGTATTATTAGCCCCGGGGGTACAGGTCTGTGAATTGCCAGGTATACATACTTCACAGCACTCACCACAGCACATACTCTCCCCAATGTTCATTACCCAACCACCCTCTCCCTACCTCCCTCCCCCAGCAACCCTCAGTTTGTTTTGTGTGGTTAAGAGTCTCTTATGGTTTGTCTCCCTCCCGATCCCATTTTGTTTCATTTTTTCCTTCCCTATCCCCCAAGCCCCCCACATTGCCTCTGAAATTCTTCATAGCAGGGAGATCATATGATAATTGTCTTTCTCTGATTATTTCACTCAGCATAATACCCTCTAGTTCCATCCACATCATTGCAAAAGTCAAGATTTCATTTCTTTTGATGGCTGCATAGTATTCCATTATATATATACACCACATCTTCTTTATCCATTCATCTGTTGATGGTCATCCAGGTTCCTTCCTATTGTAATTTTTATGGACATCCCTTTTCAAGTATGTTAGACTACTTTTTATAGTTTCCTGTTCCTTATCCTTTTTCTCCAATCAGAAGTGGGCCTTCTCCAGAACTTTTTAAAAATACCCTTCCCCAGGTAGTCGAGCAACAACTAACAATAACAGCATAGTAAGCATAATTGTTTTATACTCTGGGTCTCATAATTCTGATATCAGAAATCTGTGAAAATCTAATTATGTTGTGTATGTGTCCTACTGTTTTTAACGGATCTTTCTCATCGGGCTTTGCCTGTATCCTTGATTATTTTTGACTGTGTGCTGATCATATATATGAAAAATTCTGTGTGTGGTCCTTTGTGGTCTAGGATGAAGGTGCTTTCCTCTAGAGTGAATATACATTTGATTCTGTCATGTGCTCAATGCCATTGCCAATTCAGGACTATTTTAAAATAAATTCAGAAGTTGTAATCTTGCGGGGGCCAACCAAATTCCGTGATGTGAAGGTAGGCTGCAAATTTGAATGTAACTTGCTACAACTTTTCAGACTTTCCTTCCCCATCCTGGGGCTCAGCAACAAGGCCATTTTCTTGTAGTCCCTGAAATGGAAAAAGGTACAACCCTTTGGTGTCACATCTTCTTTGGGATGAAGGGGTCTCCCCTTAGAGAACTAATCTTGGGCAGAACCTGGGCTTTGATTTCCCTCCTCCTTGTCTTGGGAGACCACCCCTGCTCTGGAGGGAAAAAGCAGCTTTATTGTTTTCTCTTCCCTTCTAGAAAAAAATGAGTAGTAACCTCCTCTGAAGTCCAGTTTCTTCATATGTAACATGGGGCTAATATTGCTTCACTCCCAGAGTTACAAGTGTCAGGATTTAAAAATGTCCTTTGTAAATTGTAAATCATATTATAAACTTACTCTGGAAACCTGGACCCTTAAAGTTTGGGGAACCTCTTTAAGTACTATGCGTTACTACGTGAATATGTACATTTTGCTTCATGTATGCCAGATGGTGTGTATATATTTCATAAGATATTTGAAGGATCAACTGATTTCCAAAATATTAACAAGATTTAAAAGCAATTGAAAGTTGAAATTATTATTAGAAATCAAACAAATACAGGAAGAGGGCAGCAGACTTGACTAGTGTTTATTCATTTAGATGTTGCTGAATTTTTAAAATCTCTGCCAATGACCAAAATAATAATTTTTTTGCTCAGTAAAATCACATTTTCCCTGTTCTCTTCTAAATTCCCTTCCACATGTGTGAAGTTCAATGCCAAGAGGGGGAAAACACACCAAAATAAACCCATTGATTTTAGTTCAACTTTAGCATCTGGTAGGAAGAGCATTTTGTTCCTTTCATAATTTATTCCTTGCAGATTTTCATTCTAAGGTACGTAGACTTTTAGAATGTTAAGGCTGGCTGGATCTGTATAGATCACTCACCTCCTTAACTTACATTTAAGGACACTGAGGAAAGGACAAAGATAAATTTATTAGGATTGTAAATGCAGCCAATATTCCAGAGGCTTTCTGCTAATTAAAATGTTTCTTTCTTTTCTTTTCTTTTTTTTAAAGATTTTATTTATTTATTTGACAGAGAGAGATCACAAGTAGGCATAGAGGCAGGCAGAGAGAGAGAGAGGAGGAAGCAGGCTCCCTGCCGAGCGCAGAGCCCGATGCGGGACTCGATCCCAGGACCCTGAGATCATGACCTGAGCCGAAGGCAGCGGCTCAACCCACTGAGCCACCCAGGTGCCCTGTTTCTTTCTTTAAAAAAAAAAAAAAAAAAAAAAAGAATCAACAGAATCAGAGATTTTCCCTGTTTTCCTTAATAGCATTGCCAGCATTAGCCTTTAAGGCTCTGATCAAATGCCCTCTCTCCTGTAAAGCTTTCCTATTTCAGATGAAATGACCCACATAACTTTACACAAAGATTTCTTGATATACAAGAATTCCTACTATAACTTTTCACCTCTTCCCACAAAACAAGTCTTATCATATTAACGTGATCTCACCACCCACTGTGGGGCTTGACCTCACAACCCCAGGATCACCACCCACTGTGGGGCTTGACCTCACAACCCCAGGATCAAGAGTCGCATGCTGTGTCAACTGAGCCAGCCAGGTGCCCCTTCACAGAGACTTTAAACAGCCCATTAGATTCAGGATTCTGGAACTCAGAGAACGTGACACTGTAGATAATGTAAAACCAACCCGGGGAAAGTGTGATGACTTCAGGAGAACCACCCTTCCTTTACTTCTAGACCTGAGGCTCCAGAGGAGCAAGTGATCACCACTGCCTTTTTCAGCCTCGCAGCTCCAGGTCCACCTTGCCTCAAGCCTATCAAAGGCTTGGAATGTTCTTCTGCAGGCCCTTCCTGCTGTTGAATTGCAGCTTGTTCTGCAAGATCCTTCTTTCTCAGGACCCGATCCTGCTGGAGGGGAGCCTGCTGGCTCCTGAGGGTTCTTCTGTAATAAGCTGGTCCCAAAGAGAAAACAATTTCTAAGAGTTAATGAAAAGCTCCTTTTGTATCTCCTACTTTAATTTGATCCTCTCAACCTGAATCCCAGAGGAGGTATGTGTGCTGAATTCTGAGGGTGAGGGAGCGTGTTTTACTTTTAGTTCTCAAAGGTCAGGCGGCAAGCCTTAGTCATGTAATTTTCCTTGGAATCAGTTTTCCAACTCAAGGGAGTTTTAGAAATCTTCCAAATGAGGCCATTGTCTCCAAATCACAGTGATAATTACTTGCAAAGTCAGAACTTCAGCTTAGGTCTTCTGATCTGAAGCCTAGTGCTTTTTTTTTTTTTTTTTTTTTAACCCACGACACTGTAATATCTGGCTTTCTTGAAGCCTCTTACAGCACCAGCCACCATTCCTAGTACACAGTAGTGTCATAATTATTATTGAATGAATGGAGAAATGGCTACTTTACAGCCTGATTCTTCCTTTTACCCCCTGTAAGTAAAGAAAGAAAACTGCTAGGCTATGTTTTGGGTTTCCAAGTGGTATTACCAGCATGAATGAATGACCTTTGGGATCTCTGCCAGTCAAGTCCTTCAATCAAGTGCAAGTTGAATCTCTGAAGAACTACTGTTCATTCTTAGCACAATTCCTGAAGGATACAAAATCCCAGAACACAGCCAGCAGGCAATAGTAACTCTGATCTGTTGTATAAATAATATCACTTATGAAGGTGGAAGGCCAGATACATTTCCAAGAGAAGATAACTGTTCATGGCTACCAAATGCATCTGGTTAGAAATAGAAGGCTGCCAGGTACTATTAAGGTGTGTTTGTTGGAATTAGTTGAATTTAATTGAATTGGATTCGTCACTACTATGATTACTCAAGGGATTAGAACTTTAGTCTTTCAAAGTCCTGGAAGCAGGACTCTAGAGGACATCTGTTGTTTCCTGCTGCAGTGCATCAGTTTACCCTTCTGGAAGTACTCTGGTTTACTTCTGGGAGACTCCCCCTCCTCCATTCTCAGCTCTATTTTTTTTTTTTTTTATTTGTCAGAGACAGAGGGAGAGAGAGTAAACGAGCACAGGCAGACAGAGAGGCAGGCAGAGGCAGAGGGAGAAGCAGGCTCCCTGCCGAGCAAGGAGCCCGATGTGGGACTCGATCCCAGGACCCTGGGATCATGACCTGAGCCGAAGGCAGCTGCTTAACCAACTGAGCCACCCAGGCATCCCTAATTTTTAATTTTTAATTTTTCTTTATTTTTAAAAGATTTTATTTATTTGACAGAAAGAGATCTCAAGTAGGCAGAGAGGCAAGCACAGAGAGAGAGAGAGAGAGAGAGGAGGAGGAAGCAAGCTCCCTGCCTGGCAGAGAGCTTGATGTGGGACTCGATCCCAGGACCCTGAGATCACGACCTGAACCGAAGGCAGAGGCTTAACCCACTGAGCCACCCAGACAGCCCCCATTCTCAGCTCTTATGGCTTGGGCAAAGCTGAGTAAGCCAACTTCAAGTTCCAGAGGGGACTGCAGACTTCAGACCTGGCTCGTCAGTTGTTTCAAAGCCAACGAGCCAGAGTGAAGGGTTTTTGTAAGACGCATGCAACAGAGACTCTTGTTCTTTACTCTAAAGGTAGATTTGAGAGTTTACAGGGACTTGGCCTGCTGCTGCCACATTGCTACCACACAGAGCCCAGGGCTGAAATCAGTGTAACAGAAGGCAAAACCAAAAGACTGGAGAGGAACTAAATCCATATGACTTAAACTGAAGCATGAATCCACTTTTGTGAAGCATGCACTAAGTCTAAGGGTTAAAATATAAACCCACAGTATCTTTATCGCTTAAAGCAGGTTTAGGTTAGGTTCTTCCACTACTTGTGGTCAGGAGGGTCCTAATTAGTGTAAGAGTATATCCCGTCTTGCTTCTCCTTCAGTGTTCTCTCCTGAACAGCCTTCTACAGTCTAGACCATGGACACCCAGGCAGTAGGAAAACAAGCTGGTTCACTGTGATTTCTGATTTCTCTCCAAACTCCACCCTACCATGAAAATACCTTTAAAACATAACTTGAGCTAGGAAACAAGTTTTTTTTTTTTTTTAAGATTTTAGTTATTTATGTATTTGACACAGAGAGAGAGAGAGAGAGAGATCACAAGTAGGCAGAGAAGCAGGCAGAGGGGGTGGGGGAAGCAGACTCCCTACTGAGCAGAGAGCCCAATGCAGGACTGGATCCCAGGACCCTGAGATCATGACCTGAGCCGAAGGCAGAGGCTTAACCCACTGAGCCACCCAGGCGCCCCAAGAAACAATGTTTTGTTTAAGATCGTATAGCTAGAAGTAGTGAAGCCAAATTCATGGCCTGGGATTTTGGATTTGAATACTTTGCTGTCCACTTACCACACTTTCGATCACATTTGGAGCATATGGTAGCCATGAACAGTTATCTTATCTTGGAAGTGTATCTGGCCTTCCACCTTCATAAGTGATATTATTTATACAACAGATCAGCCACCTTTTTCCGGTTGTAGTGTTGTGCCCGAGTTTTTGCATCCGAGAGACCATCAAGGAGCCAAGCACCAAAGCAGTCACATGAGGGTTTATTTGACAAGCTTAAGCTTGGGACCAAGTATACCCGACACAGTACAGTCAGAGTTTTTAAAGGCAGAGTAGGGATGGACTCTGCGGTGGGTGAGGACGAAGGGGATTAGGGATGGCGTAAGTCTCTAAGTACTTTCGGAGGCAAGGTCTCCAGGACCTTGAGGGGCTAGCTATTGTTGGGAGAGAGGTTATTTATTACCCATAATAAAAATCTTCTTGTGAGACCCTTTAGATGTATATCAGTGGGCCATATACTTGGGAATGATTCTCCACACTATCTTGGAGGTTTAGAGATAAAGTTTCCTAAAGGAATTGTTAAAGTAGACTTCCAGGATTCTGGTCGGACCTGTCGGGGTAGGGGGTCGGTTAGGTTAGGATTGCCCTTAGCAAAATCTCAAGGTGAGGGCAGTTAAGTCCCCAGGGGAGAGCCACTCTGTCTGTTTCAAGGGCTTGTCAATAGGTGAGGAATTTTAATGATTTTCTTCTCCCTCTGTTTCCCATATCAGCTAAACTTGAGGTGGGATGGCCTTAATTTTCTCGGCCTCTACAGTAGTCATGTACTTTGAGCTGCACTATACAAAGATGGTAGCAGCTAGCCTTAAGTTGCTACTTACATTTAAATTAATTGGCATTAAATAAAAGTTAAAATCAGTTCTTCAGTCCTTCTAGTCCTGTTCCACACACACACACCAGCCACATGTAAGTAGTGACTGTCATATTGGATGGCTCAGATACAGAGCATTTTCATCGTCACAGAAAGTTCTAATGGATGGCACTGCCTTAGAGACAGATTTGCTTCTTTATCCAAAGTAACAAGGCTCAGAAAGCCCAGTAGAACCTTCCCTTTCTTCCAATGGCAAACAAGGCCAACAGACACAGGATGGACTATGAGCTGTTTAGTCCTTATGCCCCGTTTTCTAAACGCTTACATGGGATTGATAGCTCCTAGCTACTCATCTTTGGGATAGTTAAGTCAGAAGCATGCTATTTGGTAAGGGATGATTATCTCTCGTCATCTCAAGCATGCTGAAATTATTATATAAATAAATGTAATTAAAAGATGCATGTCTCTACCTCCTCTAGCCTCGTGTGTGAATATATACTTCTTGGGATTTTGAAGACTATGATGTTTCATTCTCAGGTTGGTGACTCATTAAGAATACATTTCTCAATGACATTTCCACAGACCATCATTCTCCAGGCAGGAACTATCTTCCTAGATCTGGGCCCATTTCCTTTCAGATTAAAACCCTGTGGGGAAAAAGATCTAATCATTTCACTTCAAACATGAAGTAAAAGCTCTCCAATTGAAAATTCGTACCAGATATTCAAAGTGGGAAATGATAACTAGGGTATAAAATAAACCTTCTTTATTAGACAGGATATACAAATGAAAGATTATATTGTCACCTGGATAGTGCAAGTGAGTTACTTTCCCAGGAGAGGAAAAAAAGCTGGATTTGCTTTGTTCTATGTCAAATGAAAAAAAAAAGTGATGAACAGAAACAGAGGACCCAGGGTGACCATTTCTTTTTGGTTTGACACAAATAGTTTGTATTTGCAAACATTCTCCATTCACTTGTGTGAAATAATTAGAAAAAGAGCACACAATTTTTGCAAAATTGGAAAAGGGGGGGTCAGTTTTTAGCCCAAGTGCTCCCTCGTTGGGTGAGTAATTTGGTATCAGGAGGTAGTCATGGCGACCATAAAAGTTACTCATGTGACTAACGATGCAACTAATGATGCCCACAATTACTTAATTGCAGGCATGCTTAACTGCTTTTGCCATTTTTGGAGAGTGCTTCTGGCTAATTGTGGCTGCAAGTGGGTAACTACAGGTGCAATCAGATGTGTTCCTAATTTTTACATTTGTGCTGACAGCAGGAGAATAAACCGCCCCCTCTAAAGAGGGGAGTTATAAAAAGAGGGTTGAAATTAGTTCTTTCATGTCCCGGGAGGATGGAACAGCCTCCAACATGAAAACAAACACAAGTCATTTAATGTTTAAGCAGAGGAGAATTCTGGATCACCAGCTGACCTTTAGCTGGACTCCATCTGTGCATCTTCTCTCTTTTCCCTGAGGTTCTCTGACTTGGGTTCCTACTACTGTCCCTACCAAAAGGGGCCCCCTAGGACCTTACAGCTCCTGTCCTATTGTGGAATAGTTACTATTCTTTAATTTTGATGAAAAATAGTAGTAGATAATATTTTTTTTTACATTGTCTGCACGGTCATTTACTTTACAAATACTTTTTACACATGGTAAATATATATGTGTACAAATGAACTCAAATATGTACCCTGGGGACAGGTGGTTAGTTTTTGAAATTCTCTCATCAGAAATTAACAACCCAAAGATGGCTATATAACACTTCAAATATCTTCATCAAACTCTCACTTGAGGGGCACCTGGGTGGTTCAGTGGGTTAAAGCCTCTGCCTTCGGCTCGGGTCATGATCCCAGGTCCTGGGATCGAGCCCCACATCAGGCTCTCTGCTCAGCAGGGAGCCTGCTTCCTCCTCTCTCTCGCCTGCCTCTCCACCTACTTACGATCTCTGTCTGTCAAATAAATAAATTAAAAAAAAAAACTCACTTGAAGGTTTTGAATTTGTATAAGGAATGTTGGAAATATATTTATTTTTTAGGATTTTAATTATTTATTTGAGAGAGAAAGAGAGAGCGTGAGAGAAGGGAGAGTCAGAGGGAGAAGCAGACTCCCTGCCAAGCAGGGAGCCTGATGCGGGACTTGATCCTGGGACTCCAGGATCATGACCTGAGCTGAAGGCAGTCACTTAACCAACTGAGCCACCCAGGCACCCAGAAATATTTTTGAGTAGGTAAGATGAACAATGGTCCAAGACATATGGTTGGTTAGAAAGACAGAAGCCCTACTGCTCTTATATGGATGAGTACTTAGCTCCAGCAAGCTCAGGGGGAAGACCTTTTTGTACAGTAACTGAGGTCTGGTATTCCCTTGGTTCTGTATACTTCTTTGAGAAGTCTGTGGCTTGACCCTACAAAAGGCTGGCTGGTTCTTTCATCATCTTGTGTCTACCATAGAACTGATCCTGCTTACCTTATCTGTGGTGTCTAAGACAGAGAATGGATCCCCAAAGCCTCAAGAACAGGTCGTAGGACTGTTCTTATACCTGCTGGCTAGTAAAAACTTGTCGCTTTGGCAGAATTTGGTCTTAATGATGTGGGGCTTGTAGGGTGCATGCCAGCTCCCTATCTGTAAGCCCCAGAGGATATTTATCCAAGGGGTTTGGCAGGCGCTGAATAGCCAGATTAGCTTGGGTCAGTTCAGAACACCTAAATTCTCTTAAAATAGCTCCCACCAGCTTGTATTTTCAAAATAAATGAAATGACAAACAGAGATACATGTAGTTATATATAAAGGAATAAAAAGAAAGGATATAAAAAATAATGTAGTTGCAGAGGCACCAAATGCAGAGAAATGGACACATTTTCTAAGTGTAAGAAACCACCTTCTGCCCAAGGGAAGAAATGTAAATGACTCCTTTCACACACATCTTGCCTGGCCTCTGGCCCTCCTGGGCCCTCCTAAGGCCTGCTGTTTTCCAAGTTGTGCGTCATCTTTTGCCTGTCTCATAAGAGATGCTGGCTAATCACTCAAACTACTCTGTATTCCACAAACAGTATCAAATATCCTTTCTGTGTGCCAGCCACTGTTCTGGGCTCTGTGGTGACTTGGTGGGATGAATTAGACAGGCTTCTCACCCAAGGGAGGCTTTCCTGTAAGTAAGCCCTCTGCTCTATTAATCATCACCTCTTCTGGTTCAGGGCCTGAGGTACAAGCTTTATCCAAATGGCAGAACTGTGAGGACTGGCAAGTAATGAGGTGGAGAAAATGTTGGTCACCAGCGCTCCCTTAGGGAGAGCTTTCTATTTGATTAGAAGAAATACTTTGAAATGACATTGGGGTAGAAGGTGAAGTCCCAAGGGCCTTCTCCATCAAGAACAAACGTCTGTTAAACTGCTTTGCATGAGCCAAGGAGGGGAGTTGTATTGCTCCTAAGAGAGTGTGGAGAAGGGGGAGAGAGGGAGGTGGGGGGAAGAGCTTGCAACCACAGTGCGACAGCAGAGGGATGTCTGCTGCATGATGTAACCCTTCATGGTGATGCACAAATCTTTGCTAAAACATACTAAGTGAATGAAATGTTTAGCATGCGTGATTATCTTATGGAGATTGGTGAGGAGGTTGGGTTTGGTATCTGGACTGAAGCTGAACAGAACCCCTAGGTTTTTTTGTTTTTTGGGTTTTTTTTTTTTTTTTTTTGGTATGCCCACCGCCATGCTTAGTGTTTGTGTGTGTGTGCGCGTGTGTGGTATGGTTCTGTCTCTCTCTCATGCACACACACAGTCTGCTGTCCTGCCTCTGCCCACAGTGATAGAGAAGGAGCACTGACAGAGGCAGGTAAGAGGAGGATCATTGTATCATGCTGTGACATGACAGGCTGGGAGTATCTGCAGGCTTGGAGAACTGGGCATGGTGCCCAGGGCTAGGGCAGCCACGAGTCACAGGGTGACTAGACAATGGAAATCAACAGCTTTTACTGTTACTATTTTTTAAAATTTATTTGACAGGGAGCGATCACAAGTAGACAGAGAGGCAGGCAGAGAGAGAGAGGGAAGCAGGCTCCCTACTGAGCAGAGAGCCTGATGCGGGGCTTGATCCTAGGACCCTGAGATCATGACCTGAGCCGAAGGCAGACGCTTAACCCACCCAGCCACCCAGGCGCCCCTTTTATTTATTTATTTTTAAAGATTTTATTTATAGATATCAACAGCTTTTAAAGGCTAGAGGACAAAGCCACAGAGATTGTTCAAAGGTCCAGCAAGTCACCATGAAGGGGGTCTGCGGGGCTCCTGGCTTTAAGTGAGGATGGGGATCAAACGGTCCAGCATTCCCTCCACACTGTGATGTGCCAGGCCCAGAGCTGGGGATTCCACGGGGTTGAGACACTGGGTCTGTCTCTCTAAATGAGATACCTTTAGGATCCAGTAATGACACCTTGGCATTAGGAAGCTCAGAAGAGCCTGGCAGTTGAGGGAAGCCTTCCATAAAGAGGCAATCCTTGCTGTTGGCTTTGGAGGATGAAGAGGAGGAATTAGCAGATGTTTGAGGAAAGGCCTTCGAGGCCTAGAGGCTAGCCTGTGCAAATGGGCAGAGGCATGAGAGTCAGGAGAACTGAGGTGGAAGATGAGGATCTCAGAGGTCAAAATGGCTTTGCCTGGAAAAGAGAGAGGCCAGGAACAGATCCTTCCCTCATGGCCCTTGAAAAGAATCCACCCTAGGGATATGTTGCTTTCAGATCTCAGGCTTCCAGCACTGTGAGAAAATGGCTTTGAGCTGTTTAGGTCACTCTGTCTGTGCTGCTTGGTGGCCCCAGGGGAAACTAACGTGGCAGGTTTGAGTCTCAGCTCAGCTGCATCTCAGCTGTGCAAGCTAAGGTGATTACACCACCCAAGGCTCGCTTCCCTTGTCCGTAAAACAGGGATAGGAATCAAAGCTAAGTTGTGAAGTTGTGACAAGTGTTGCATAATGAGGTGTTTAGCTTAGTGCCTGGCTGTCATCATTATTATTGTTATTTAGCTTCATGTTGTAGTTTTAGTGTCACGAAACTTACATGGCTCCAAGATTCAAATACAGTAAAAATGTAGCCACATCTGCAGGAGTAACTCCTGTCACTCTTAGGTGCGACGAGGCAGGAGGCTAGATCCCTAAAATCAAGAGTCAATCTGAATGGGGCGCCTGGGTGGCTCAGTTGGTCGAGCCTTTGCCTTTCTCTCTGGTCAGGATCCCACTGTCCTGTTACCAAGCCCAGCATCTGCTCCCTACTCAAGGAGGAGTCTGCTTCTCCCTTTCCCTCTTCCCTCCTGCTCCCCCAACCCCCGCCACTCATGGGCACACTCTCTCTCTCAAATAAATAAATTAAAGAGTCAATCTGAGAAATTGCATCCAATTTCCTGCACTCTGGACCTTACCCCCGTCATTGTCAGAGCTGGGAAACCAAAACTTCCTTACAAGAACACCACCTCAGATTCAGACTACTCCTTTACAAACCAGGCTTTACATGGTTCCTGCTTACCACCTGAAGTGACCCCACTTCCCTGCTGCGTTTTGTTGTTGTTTCATTTTTATGTTCACCTTTTTTGTTGTGGAGAATCTCACACAAACCCAAAAGTAGACAAAGATAGCTTAAGAGCCCTGGGTGTCCATCATCAACTCATAACCAAGCCTGCACATCCACTGCCACCCCGTGTTCTCTCTAAAGAATATTGTAGACGTTCTATAACTTCACCATTAACATTTAATTATGTGTCTTGAAAAGATATGGAGTCTATTTGAAAATAATGTTATTATCACCAACCCAAGTAATTAAAAATATAATATTATTCATAACATCATATCTGGTCAGTATTCACATTTCCTTTTTCATAAATGCACAATTTTTAATAGTTTGAATAAAGATTAAAATCATCCTTATTTGAATAAATCCACACATTACAATTAATAAATATGTTGTGGCCGGCGCGACAAATCGACCAGGAAACGTGAGGGTAAGAGGATGGTGAAAAGAAATTAAGAGGCAAAGACATGGAAGCAGGAGGGACACTGAGGATGATGTCCAACAGTTCTGATTTTATTCCACAGCTTACAAGCATTTATAAGGCAGACCACAATAGGAGGAGTAATACATCAGTATCTAGTCAGATGACTGCAAGTTTCTACAACAAGTTTACATTAACTACAAGCAAACCTTGTGATGCCAGGTAGTCTCAGCTAATGCCATTAGCAAGACAATCAACCAGGGAGTGGGTTATGGGAGGTACAGGAACAACAAGGACCAACTAAGAATTCATGACCCTGACCACATTGTTCCCTTCTGTAGGGGGAGTGTGTGGGAAGTCACATAGGCGAGGCACGACACATAGCACAGACCCTTTCTCAGTGTTACTCAACTTTCCTGTCCTTAACCCCTTGTCAAGGTGTCCGGACTTTAAAGGAGACACAGGTCAGGGCCTGCTTTGGTCCTTGACTCCAACCGTACTGTGGCCTCCAACATAAATATATCTGGTTTTTAAAAAATTTTTTTTTATTTATTTGACAGAGATCACAAGTAGGCAGGAGAGAGGGGGAAGCAGACTCCCCGCTGAGAAGGGAGCCCATTTGAGGCTCGATCCCAGGACCCTGAGATCATGACCTGAGCTGAAGGCAGAGGCTCAACCCACTGAGCCACCCAGGTGCCCCTAATTAATATATCTGTTAAGTCTCTCTCTCTCTTTTTTTTTTTTTAAGATTTTATTTATTTTATTTGACAGAGATCACAAGTAGGCAGAAAGGTAGGCAGAGAGAGAGGAGGAAGCAGGCTCCCTGCTGAGCAGAGAGCCCAATGCAGGGCTCAATTCCAGGACCCTGGGATCATGACCTGAGCCGAAGGCAAAGGCTTTAACCCACTGAGCCACCCAGGCGCCCCTGTTAAGTCTCTCTTAATCTTAGGTTTCTCCTTATTTGTTGACATCTGGTGATGCGTTCTGTGGAGTTTCCCACAGTCTGGATTTTGCATTCTTTCCTGCAGTGGCATTTAACATGTTACTCTGGCCTCTACATTTCTTGTACATTGTGGGGAGGGACCGCCAGGCTTTTGGCCCTGTCCGGGGGTATTCCCCCTCTGTATCCCCTTGCTTCCTGTCTCTGCTGCCAACGTGGCTTTCCATTTCTGTGGGGACCTCATGATGCTGCTAAAGTTCTTCTCAGGACTGGGTGGGGAAGAGACATGCTAAAAAAACTTTGGAGAATAACATTTAGCTGCTTTTGCTCTAACACTCTAGGGAGTGAGTGCCAAGTTTGAGCCCTGCCCAACTTGCTAATGATCCAGATGGCAAACAGCTGTCAGGCAGAAGAGGGACTGCTAGACAGGAAGTAGTTGAGGGGCTTCCTTCCTGACCCATGCTCAATAGGAATGTAATTCCCAAATACAATTTAAATTTAAATTCAAATTTAATGCTTGAAGTCTGAAGCCCAGCTCCGGTTGAGCCCCATAAGAATGTTCCAGATTTCCTAGACCTTAGTCAACAAGAGATTGCCATAGATGAAGGATTTGCTCAACCATTTCTCGCCCACACTAATATGGAAACTTTGCCCAAGACTTAGGCTATTTTGTTCATTGGAAATCTACAAAAAAGAAAAAATATATATTATCAGTCATCACTGCCAACCTTGCTACAAAATAACCTTTTGTTAGATTCAGCAACATTTACAGAATAACCATTTTATATGGCCTTGGTTTTGTCATCAACTAATTTTACCTTGTTGAATCCTAAGGGTAGCAGGTTCTGTGGATGTCCCAACCCGTATCTCTTGGGTTCACCTCTGAGCTCACATGCAGATGGAGTGGAATAGCTCTTGGGCTGCCTGGCCCGTTCCTACCTCACATGCCTGTGATTTCCTGCTTTCCTAAGGGTTTTCTCCTGTTCCACCGGAAATTACTAGACTGCTCAGGGCATTACGGAGGTCCTGGTTATTTAAGGCTCCCAGAGGCAATTCTCAACCACTAAGAGAACAGAGTCAATGGATAAATAGGTCACCTTCCCCATCGCACAGCAGGAAAATCCTGAGAGGTGTTCTACGGGATTCTTCAGAGGGTCCTTTCAGAAGACTGATCTGCAGCGGACTTTCATAGTCACTGATGCACCTTTTATTAACTTCTTTCCCTTTCCAATCTTATTTTCTTCACTGTCTCACTTGAACTTCCTGGGGTTACCTCTCAAATAGCCCCCCATACCCAATTACTTAAGTCGGGGCTGCTTTGGGGGAACAGAATCTAAGATAGGCAATAACTTTGTAAGTTACCTCAAAACCTTACAGAACAAATGAATATAAATAATGAAATAAAATATGGAGTATCACATGCTGAGTACATTTACATGTTCCATGATCTCCAATTCTGTGAGTAAGCCTATTGTTAACTCCATTTTTCAGATAAAACTGAGACTAGAAGACATTAAAAGAATTGTCCAAGATCATGTAACTGGTAAGAACTGAGATGCAAGTTCATAACGGTCCTCAACATTATCTTGCCTCTTGTTCTCCATTTTGTTTCAGGTGACAAATTTTCTCTAGTAGCTAGTGGATTTGTGCTTTTTTTTTCTTCTTTTTTGAATTGTTCTGTTTGCTTATCTGTATTTTGAATGGGAGAGTTTTCTGCCAGTTGAACTTCAAGTTGTAAGTAAAAAGGCCCATCTTGATGTGGTCTCCTAGCAACAATTTATGAAACACTTTAAGGCAATTATTCCTCTCAAGCACGTTTCCAAATGTTGAAGCATGTTCATTCACTTCGATCATTAAAATCCCCAAGAACATTCATTGTGTAGCACACAGTTCGGGTAATTATAAGCTTGTCAACAGGTTGCTTAGTGAGCTGAGAGCAAGGACAAGACCACATTCCCCCCCAGGAGCTGAGCACTTTGTTTCCAGCCTCGCAGGCAGGGCAGAGCCACTCTTCGGGGAAAGGAGTCTTAATTGACTTGTGGGGTGGGGGTAGAAGAGAGAATATTTAAACCCAAAATAGCCCTCTGTAAAATATCAAGCCCATGGCAACACAAAGGTCTAAGGAGGGTTTGAATACCTAAGGCCCAAGTCCACTAAGTGGGCAGTTTACTGCTCCTGCTCCAGAGCCTCCCTTTGTTCAGCCTAGATCTGAACAAAGTCAGGTGTAAGACCCAGCACCTTCTCCAGTTTCTTAAAAATGCAGTTATGCCCTAAATTAGCTGCTAGCCCTTCAATCTTTGTTCTTCTGGTTGTTGTTGTTGTTTTAAAAGATTTTATTTATTTATTTGAGAGAAAAAGAGAGCATGAGCAGAGGGAGAGGGTGAAGGAGAAGGAGACTCCCTGCTGAGTGCAGAAGGCCAACTCAAGGTTGGATCCCAGGACCCCGAGATCATGACCTGAGCCAAAGTCAGATGCTTAACTGACTGAGCCACCCAGGTATCCCTATTTTTTTTTTTTTAAATAAAATTTTTTTTTTTTTTTTTTTTAAGGGGCACTTGGGTAGCTGAGTTGGTTGGGTGATTGCCTTCGGCTCAGGTCATGATCCTAGAGTCCCTCTATCGAGTCCCGCATCAGGGTCCCTGCTCAGTGGGGAGTCTGCTTCTCTCTCTAACCCTCCCCTCTCTAGTGCTCTCTCTCTCTCTCTCTCTCTTTCAAATAAATAAATAAAATCTTTTTTTTTTAAGATTGGTGGATTTAAAAAAAGATTTCTTTTTAAAGATTTTAAGTGATCTCTACACCCAATGTGGGTCTTGAACTCATAACCCCAAAATCAAGAGTCTCATGCTCCACCGACTGAGCCAACCAGGTGTCCCATTCTTCTGTTTTTTCTTTCTTTTTTTTCCCCCCCTAAGAATTCTCTTTTATTTTTATCTTTTAAAAAATGTTCTAATATACTAAGCATGGAAGGGGATCTGGATCGTTGGCAATCAACTACAGGTTTAGCAAATTGGAAAGCCAATTTGGCAAGTTACAGAATATCCTGTCTGGACTGTACTTATGGGCATCAAGCCTGACTTCAGCTCTATGGGTGCCTTTGAACAGAAGTTAGGTAACTCTAGGAAGTTTACTGAGGAAGGTAATCTAGGAAGATTGAATTTCTTACTGATCTGGATAATAGCTTTTTTTTTTTTTTTAGAAAACCTGTTTTAGATTGCTTTTAGATTTACAGAAGAGTGCCTGTACACTGCTTATGCAGCTTCACTTAATGCCAACATCTTATGTAACTATGTCCACTTACAAATGAGGAATCTGTTTTATTTTGGGTGTCCTTGTGGAGGGAGATTGTATGAATCCCAGGCTGGCGAAGCTGGATACATGTGTTAGCACACACACGTGTGTACACATATCATGCATACTGACACACACACACACACACCACAGATATACATACACTATAATACGATATAGTTGATGCACATGCACACAGAACACACATACAAACACACAATATACACAGAGACACAAAGCATACATACAACAAGAGAGACATGCACACACACAAATATACATTCAGACACATACATATACACAAATGGGCATATGCACACGTACACACACACACATACTGTCTCTTAGAATTAGGGGTTCATCCTCCACATATGGAGAATGTTCCCTTTCTCGTCTTTTTTTTTAAAGATTTTTTTAAAAAGATTTTATTATTTATTTCTTTGACAGAGAGAGATCACAAGTTGGCAGAGAGGCAGGCAGGGAAAGAGGGGGAAGCAGGCTCCCTGCTGGGCAGAGAGCCCGATGTAGTGCTCAATCCCAGGATCCCAGGACCATGACCTGAGCCAAAAGCAGAGGCTCCAACCCATTGAGCCACCCAGACGCCCTAAAAGATTTTATTTTTAAGTAATCTCTATAGCTAAGGTGGGGCTCCAGTTGACAACCCCGAGGTTCAGAGTTGCAAGCCCCACAGAGAATGTTTCTTGATGCGACTCAAGCCAGTTGATGGGGCTCGAAAGGTGCTGAGAGACGATAGAACACTGGTGATGAAAGTCAGGGCAGGGGTGCCTGGCTGGCTCAGTCAAAAGAATATGAAACTCTTGATCTCAGGGTTGTAAGTTGGAGCCCCACACTGGGTGTAGAGATTACAAAATAAATAAATAAATAAAACCTAAAGGGGAAAAGAGAGCAAATGAGCAAGATTGACGCTATGTGAGATTGTTAATTGCAGAGGGGGGGTTGTGGTCTATCACAGCAATGGTCTACGTTGCAAAGTCTGGCCCAAGGAGCAGGTTGAGATGGGCTCATTCAGATAAGCTTCTGCTGTATACTGTTCAGTCTCCTCCCTAGGCAGTGCTGGATCCTGAGGGAAGGGTGGGAGAAGTGGGAGTGGAAGCAAGAATGAGAAATGTTTCCCGCCTGAGACTTTCAGGCGAGGCTCTGCATGGGGACTAACAGAATCGTGGGAGGATGTACAGGTTGGAATCTGTCTCAACCCCGTCGTGAGAGAAGTGAGTATCAAACACTGAGATGTAGAGACAGATGTGCCTTCAAGACCTAGGGAAGTAGGAAAAGCAAGGAAGAATGGAACAGCCTGGAGAATGGTACTTTGAACAGACTTTGTTAGTCCCACTGACAGGGTTAGTGGTCTACTTCTTCGCCTGAGTTTGTGTAGGTTTGTGTTGATGGGTGGGTCACTTAAAGGAATTAGAGATGTATTGATTAAAAGGCTTTAAGAGTTAGGTAATGAGTGTATTAATTACCTATTGCTGTGCAGAAAGTTACCAGTGGAGGAGACAACAGTAGAGGGTTTTTTTGGTTGTTGTTAATACCTCATTTTATCTGTGGGTCAGGAATTTGGGAGTGCTTTAGCTGAGTTGTTCAAGCTCAGAGTCACTCAGGATATTACAACCAAGATGTTGGCCAGAAATGTAGTCATGTGAAGTTTTGACTAGGACTGGACAATTTGCTTCCCTGGTGCCTTACGCATGTTAATAGCAAGTTGATGCTTTGATGCTGGCTGTTGGCAGAAGGCTTCGGTTCATTACCCCATGGGTTTCCCTGTAGGACCCCCAAGTATCCTCATGTCATGGGGACTGGCTTCTCCCAGAGTGAGCAATCTAAGAGAGCATGGTGGAAGTCTCAATATCTCTTATGGCATGGCCTTGGAAGCTCTACTGTCATGTCTGCTGTATCCTACTGGTTACCTAGGTCAGCCCTATTCACTGTCAGAGAAGACTATCCAATTATCAGGACGCCTTCTTGGGAGCTGACTGTTGAGTGACTTTTCACTTTTACGATGGTTTCATTCAGATTTAATAAAGCATATTTTGCTTATACCTTGAAACCAAGTTGGTGGAATTGGTGAAAGCCCAAGTTAGGTGTCCCCTCATACAATGAAACTTGCATGGAGCCCTAAAGGAAATGTAAGAATGATGGAGGGAGTGGTAAGGTAAGATCAGAGTAGCGTGTGTGCCAGGGTAGGAGTGCATGGGCAGGGTACAGACCAAGTATGCCTTGTTGGCCATTTGTAAGGACATGGGTATTTTATCCCTTCCAAAATATCAGGAGACTTGCAGAAAATATATGCCTCAATGCTGTCATTTTCTTCCTTTCTCCCTCACTATGGAGTTCAAATGGCATACAGGATTTTGGGAACTTGTGAGAAAAGGAGGCCGGCCAGGAAGCGTGAGGCAGAAGTGGAGGACCTGGTAGAGTTTAATAATAGAAGTCATTATTGTGAGGAATCAGCACGTGTGTATGTGTGTGTGAGAGAGACAGAGACAGAGATAAAAAGATCCAAAGTCTAGTACTATGGATTGGCAGTAGCTGCAACAACATTCTTTTCCTTTAAAAAGTTATTTTAGGGTGCCTGGGTGGCTCAGTGGGTTAAGCCTCTGCCTTTGGCTCAGGTCATGATCTTGGGGTCCTGGGATCAAGTCCCACATTGGGCTCTCTGCTTGGCAGGGAGCCTGCTTCCTCCTCTCTCTCTCTGCCTGCCTCTCTGCCTACTTGTGATCTCTGTCTGTCAAATAAATACATAAATAAAATCTTTTTTAAAAAAAAGTTATTTTAATGAATTCTTACTTAAAAAAATTTTCCTGATTACCCAAGTAATATATGGTCATTGTAGAAAGATCAGAAAGGTAGAGATCAGTGTACAAAGATAAGGAATGATCATCCAACGAGCCATCACTCAGAAGCAACAGCCATGGACACCTGGGAGGCTCAGTCGGTTAAGCATCTGTCTGCCTTTGGGTCTGGTCATGATCCTGGGATTGAGCCCTGCAGGGGGCGGGTGGTGGTGGTGGTGGCAGTGGGAGGCCCCCCCCCCCACCTTGCTCAGCAGGGAGTCTGCTTCTCCTTCTCCCTCTCCCTCTATTCCTTCTCGCTGTTTGTGATTTCTTTCTGTCTCTCAGATAAATAAATAAAATCTTAAAAAAAAAAGAAACAACACTTAATATTTTGATATTTTCTTTGTTCTTATTTTTGTATATTTTATTCCTGAACCTGAGATCATATTCTTTATCTAATTTTGTGTTCAGTTTGCATAAACTTTTAACTAGGTTATTTAAATCTTTAAGTATTGTTTTTGAAGTTGGATATATAGGAGGACCTGGCTGACTCACTTGGTAAAGCATGTGCTTCTTGATCTTGGAACTGTGAGTTTGAGGCCTGTGCTGGGTATAGAGAGTACTTAAAAATAAAAAATTAAAAAAAAAAAAAAGGTGGATATATATATTTCTTCTTTTGATATATGCTCTTTATCAAATTAAATACTTTAGAATTATATTAAGAAACAAAAAGTCCTTCCAAATATCACCTCCAAAAATATTGTTAGTGGGTACAGTTTAAATTTTCTAGATAGTTTTGTATGTATTCCTAAGGTTATGTAGATGATGCTTTTTAAAAAAAAATATATATATATATATATATTTTATTTATTTATTTATTTGGCAGACAGAGATCACAAGTAGGCGGAGAGGCACGCGGAGAGTTGGGGAAGAAGCAGGCTTCCCACCGAGCAGAGATCCCTATGCGGGGCTCCATCCCAGATGACCGGGGGCAGCTGAAGGCAGAGGCTTTAACCCACTGAACCACCCAGGTGCCCCTCCCTCCTGTATTTCTGATTATGTTCTTTGGTACATGGAAATTAGAATCTCCATGTCAGGCTTTAATAACTCTATAATACATATTTGTATTTGCTTTTCCCCTCACAATTTCAAGCATTGAAAAAATAGTAATTTGGGGCACCTAGGTGGCTCAGTCATTAAGCGTCTGCCTTCGGCCCAGGTCATGATCCCAGGGTCCTGGCATTGAGCCCTGCATCGGGCTCCCTGCTCAGCCGGAAGCCTGCTTCTCCTCCTACTTCTCCTGCTTGTGTTGCCTCTCTTACTGTGTCTCTTTCTGTCAAGTAAATAAATAAAATCTTAAAAAAAAAGAAAGAAAGAAAAAATAGTAATTTCTTAGTCAATTATTTTTTCCTAAAAAATATTTATTAAATGTACAAACCACATTGTAATAACAATACAATTTTTTAAATGTATATAAAAATTACAACATATGCCCACCATAATAAATTAACTTTATTTTGTCCATACTCTCATTTAATCATTTTTCATATACATGGATACTTTTAGACTAGGGCTCTGCAAAGTTTTTTTATAAAAGACCAGATAGTGATACCTTGGGCTTTGCATGTCACACGGTCTCTGTTGAAACCACTCAACTCTTGTAGTGTGAAAACAGCTATAGCCAACACATAAATGAATGAGAATGGCTATGCTCCAATAAAACTTTATTTACAAATGTAGGTGGCCAGCCTCTGTTTGCTAAACCATATTTTCGGCAGTTATTCTTGTAATTCAGATGAAACTATTTGCCTGGCTATTCCTGAACCAAACTTCTAACTTTCTGAAGCTGTTTTAAATTTTTAATGATTTAATTTCACTTGTTTTCCCTAGATCTTTCTTAACCATGCTACAATTTTGGAGCTGAGGTCCCCATATTGATGTGTTTTTAGTAATGCAATAAATTTAATGCGCTTACTGATTATAAAAATACAGGATGTTGTTTTATAATGGACTTTTTATAATGGAGGATGACTCCTAAAAGAAAAATAGTCATCTGTAACCTCACACTATAGCAAAAGATTATGATCTTTTTCTGCCTTGGTGTTTGAGCATATTTTTGATGATTATATTAATGGAAAAGGTGATATAGCAAGAGTAATTTTGGGAAAAAAAATCACCTCTTTCCACTACCAAACATAGTTTTAGTTCTTGTCCACCAGCAAATATATTTTTATATGGATGTCGTTATGTACATCTATCCTTTTAAAATAAGTTTTTCATTTACTCTAATGAACACATATTCAAAGCTAAGTTTATCCATATTTGTAATCTTCTAAAGGAATTTAAAAATGCATCTACCCTATTCAGTATAGCCCCCTCTTCATCATTCTGAGGCAGCCTAATCCAGTCATTTTTTTTTACTTGTATATTTTCACTTTATACTATGAAGAATCTATTTATTTATTTATTTATTTATTTATTTATTTTACTATGAAGAATTTTAATGCACAGGAAAGTTGAAAGAATAGTGTATCAAACACCTCTATGTTCACCACCTAGATTCAACAATTTACATTTTATACATACACACATAATTTTTTTCTCAGTCATTTGAAACTGAAGGGCAGACATCGTGATACTTTAATCCTAAGTACTTCAGAAGGTATCTCCTAAGAATAAGACTTTCCCTGCATAACCACATGCCATTATCACATTTAAGACAATGAATAATGATCTCTAATATCATCGAATATCTAGTCCATATTCAAATTTCCTCAATTGTTCCCAAAATATTATACCCAATAGTTCCATTTGGAACCAAGATCCAGTTAAGGTTTGTATCTTGCATTTGTTAATTTGTCTTTTCATTCTTATTTATTTATTGAAGATTTTGTTTATTTATTTATTTATTTATTTATTTATTTATTTTTATTTTTTTATATGTAACAACATGGATGAATCTTTTCTTTTTTAATTTTTTATTTTTTATAAACATATATTTTTATCCCCAGGGGTTATTTATTTATTTATTTGTCAAAGAGAGAGAGAGAGAGAGTAAACAGAGGGAACATCAGACAGAGGGAGAAGCAGGCTCCCTGTTGAGCAAGCAGCCCTATGTGGGACTCCATCCCAGGGCTCTGGGATCAGGACCTGCACTGAAGGAAGATGTTTAACCAACTGAGCCACGGAGGTGTCCCTCAGTCTCTTTTAAACTAGAAGAGCATCTTGACATTTTTCACCATGACATTGACAGTGACTGGGATGATTGTCTTTATTCCGCAGCCTGGGTCTGTCTGATTGTTTCCTCATGGTGTTATATAGATTGTTTATCCCCTGGACTTCCTGTACACTGTGCACTGAGTCTGAAAGTGAAGTGCATTGAAACGTAAAATGGGGAAAATATTTCACCGTTCACTCCTATCAACTTTGATTGATTAGACATTCTCTTACGTTTAAAAATAAGTTCCATGTGGCAAGGTAGGTGAGATCTGCTTTGTAATCAGAAAGGTTTTACAGCAGGAGACCTTGGGAAAATGACTTAACTTCTTTGAGCCTCAGTCTCCCCATATGTGAAAAGGGAAGTGGTAGACACTCAGTAAATGTTTGCTCCCTTCTCCTAGTTTCTTTGGGATCTCGCAAAACGCCACCAGGATAGATATCTCAAGCACATCTGAAGAGCTCACGTTTCCTAAGTAAGACAGCAGCAGCAAGACGGCAATCATTTCTGCGGAGACAGTATCATCATAATGCAATATTAGCTACTGTGATCTTCTATCATTTCCTTCCTGGAGAGTTATGACTGTGGCATTGAGGATTTAAGACCTACAGCCCGAACACTACTTACTACAAATCTCTCACAAAGCTGCTGCAATAAATCTCGTAGAGGAAAGTCATTGCATAAAAAATCCCCTACTCCAGGGAGCTGGCCATTTATTTTCCTAGGAAAGAAGGGTTGTGATGAGAGACACTCCATGCTCCTTTAACTCTATGGAACTGAACCCAACAAAGCATTCATCACAGTAAGTTGAGTGATGGGCCCAATGAGATAAGCTGGGGAAGGAAGTTGGTAGGGAAGTGCCCCCACCCCAGGCCTGCTCAGGGATTTCCCCTCAGCCTGGGGATTAGCTCTGGATGGAACCAACACCACTGAAGGTACAGTTTCTGAAGACAAACTGTCTTTACTGATAGGAAGCCAGAGTCTAAAATTGGACCCAATCGACTCCACAGATTTATCTGGTCTGCATAGTGTCTTAAATGTTTTTTATTTAGATCCCAGCACTTAAAATGTGAAAATGTCACAGAGAAAGATAAAATCCAGATTTCTGGCATCTTTGAACAAATTGGCTGATCCAGCCGCAGTGGCTGAGGTTCCTGCACTGCTGCCCCCTGTAGGCAGTGGGTGTAGGTGCGTTATGGAGGCAGCTGCCCCTTCTACCTTACCTGCTTTGCAAGCAATGCGGTTTGCACTCCCCATACTAATCAATTGCCCTGGGGTCCATTTTCTCACCTTCTACTCGCACTGCTGTCCTTGTATCAAAGGGTAGCCCTTAAGTAGAAAATACAGGGAATGCCTGGGTGGCTCAGTCGTTGGGCATCTATCTTGGCTCCCGTCATGATCCTGAGTTCCCGGGATCAAGGCCTTCAGCGGGCTCCCTGCTCTGCTGGGAGCCTGCTTCACCTTTTCCCTGTGCACCTCCACCCCGCTCATGCTCTCTCTCTCCTCTCTCTTTCTCTTTCTCAAATAAATAAATAAAATCTTAAAGAAAAAGGAAAATACTGCTGATTGAGCCTTTTTCAATCATGATCTCCTACACATTCGGGAGGTATTCTAACATGGTAGGGAGGCAGCCTAGAGTAAAGCAGAGAGCGTAGGCTTTGCTGAAAGGCCGACCGGCATGTGATGCAACTTGCTAAGTTCCTCCTGAAACTTTGCTCAAGTTTGCTCACAGCTAACGTAGTATACTAGGATCTCCCACTTTGGGAGACACCTTGGATGTGCCATCTTTTCCTATATTCTGTGACTTCACACTCTCTTGGTTCAGTCCCTTTGCTTCATTTTTTCTGTCTTCTTTGGAGACACCCCTTCCTGGAACATTCCATAGATGTCAGAGTTCCTCAGGGTTCTGTCCTTGACATGGCTCTCTGCTGCTCCTACTCTTCAATCTAATGGTGCTACAGACACATGAATTGATAAGCACATTACAGTACAATATGACTCTGTTTTGCTCCCCCCCCATGCAGTCTTGAAAGAGACTGTCAAAAATTGTCAGTGCACACTGTAATTTGAGTTGTCACAGTGGGGTATTGGGAAATTATCAATTAGCAATAATTGTGCCTCAGATAAACCTCACTGGCTACAATACTGCCACTGTGCAAAGCTTGTTTTGCTTTTTTTCCCCCTTCTTTAAAGTTTTATTTACTGAAGTAACCTCTATACCCCACATAGGGCTTGAACTCACGATCCCAGATCAAGAGTCACACTCTCTTTCAGCTGAGCCAGCCAGGTACCCTGTTTTGCTTTTTTTCCCATTTATCGTTACATAAACTTTTGCTCTTTGCTGCAGCACATTCTTCAAAAGGAGCATTTGATGGCTGCACCATATTCCATTGTGTGAATAGATGATAATTCACTTAATCATTCCTCTAACATTGGACGGTTAGGTTGTTTTAATTTTGAAAGGTGAGAATGCCAAGAATGTGTTCTTATACGTGGCCTTTTGTTTTGAGATTATTTCTCAGCCTTATTTTATTTTTTCCCCACCACCTCCCTTTTGGCCTTTTGTTCTTCTCTTCCTCTTTCTCCTCTTCGGGGCCCTCATGTTTCCAGCTGTTTAAAGTGTTCTTTTTGGTGTCAGTCTGAAGGAGAGAGCGTGATTCAATAAAGAAAATAGCCCTATCTGTTGACAATTTATGTGTCAGAAAAAGCCTACATAAGCCCAGTGTCCACTTGGAACTGAGGATCAACAGCTTATGTGTAACTCTTCTCAAGGTGGGTTTAAAAAGATGAAGGCCTAGGAGCTTTACAAGTATGTGATATCTGTGTGGGGCAGTATCTGTGAAAGTAGGGATAGGTTTTCTTGACTCATCTGGCAAGTCCTGGCATGGAGTTAGAGAAAACAGCATCTAGAGTAAGGAAGGAAGAAGTCCCCATCTAGCTGAGAGAAAATGTTAATTTGGAAGTAAAGGGGGAGTGTTGGATCAGTTAAGGAATTTTAAGTGCCCTCTCTGTAATAGGAGTATTGACTAGACAGTGCCATTGGTCCCGGACTGCCTGGTGTCTGAATGGAAATGCACTGATAAAAGTGAGAAATACAAAGTCAGGTTTGATAAGGAAGTGGGAGGTAGCCTCAACCATAGGAAAGCCTGCCAAAAAGGAAGCAGTGAGTAACTGGCTTCTTGTGACAGTTCTGCCATTGGTAATTCAGTTGACTAGCAAGATGGCTCTCCTGGAACTCTACCTCTCCTGATGGAGCAACGTTCCACCCAAGGTCACTAGGGTAGATTAATGAAGACAAACAATAATTTTACACTGAGTATTTTTGGAGACTTTATTGTCCATTGCGAAGCCAGCTGGCAGTACAGAAGTAGGCGGTGAAATGTTTCAAGGTCATCTCAAAGTAATAAGCCTTGCACTCACAAAGATTTTATGGGTTAATTCCTTTCTCCTCATTGCAATGTCTACTCCATTCTCCACCAAATTTAGCGTCCCCTTCGTATTGTAGATTAACCAAGAGAGGCAGAAAAAGGAGTTATTTTTCTTGAAAACGCATTTACAGGCTCTTTCTCATCCCAAGAAGTCAGTAAAGAGGTCTGGCCACTCCTGACATCTTGCAACAAATGATACTACTTAAATGCATATGATTCTTTACCAAATTTGAACAGCAGGACCCCATAAATTTTAAATACCAAGTAAGGAGAAGTAAGGCTTCCTAACTGGTTAACAAAATTGGTTGTTTAAAAAAATGTCTCCAGAGAAGAAAGAGCACAGACCTCCTTTGGCTGCTTCTGTTCTTTAAAATTTAAAATGCAGCATGTCGGGGATGCCTGGGTGGGCTTGGCTCTTGGTTTTGGCTTAGGTCATGATCCCAGGATCATGAAATTGAGCTTAAGGTTCTCTTTTTCCCTCTTGCTCTGTCCACCCCCCCCACTCTCTCATGCATACATACATATATACATACAGTGGCAGCATGTTAGAGAAAGTAGAAGGAAGGTAGAGTTTATGTTTTCTGTCTTGTAGGCTGGAACAGTACAACTAAGCTCATTTCTGCTTGGGTGTTCTCCTTTTAAGCCTGAGTAAAATCTGTGGGTTTGTTGCAAAGGCAATAGGCAGTCGAGGGAGGATTAAGCCTATTTTTGCAATTAGAAGTCCTATTTTTGCATCTTGAAAAGGTTTTTTTTTTTCCTTCCAGGATAGCTTGAAAAAGAAAATAAAAAACAGCCTTCAAGGGCTGTAGACCACAGAAGAAAAGTTCTAGAGTCAGGAGGGTTTTGTTTTGTTATAAGACTTGGAAAGATTTCAGTGTGCTGATGAATTGAACAGCACCCCAACTGTCCCATCACAGAGAATGAAACTCTGATCTGAAGTCAGATTGTAGGATCACCCAGGGAATTTTGTAAACCTAGCCAAATCCCCACTCAGTTGCTCCCTTGGGCTCTTCCAAAGCACTCTGCATCATATCCTTTTCTTTTCCTTGGCTGACGTGGCCAGACATGGTCACGCTCATTAGCCCATGTTGATGGCTCGAGTGTTATATGCCTGGTTTCCTGGATCACCCCTGCAGCCAGCCATACCCACCGTTGCCTCCTGTCTTTGACTGTGAAAGCAATCCACGGCTGACCTACAGAGCTTTGGGCTCACGAATGGGTGTTTTTGTGAGCTGCTGAGTTTGTGGTACTTTCTTCCACAGCAAAAGAAAATGAATACATGTACCTTCTTCCTCTTTTATTACTCAGAAAAACCCTGTGAGAAGACCCATTACTCAGCTATACCCTCTAGGAAAGGAGGGCATCTCTAGAACCAAGCACCTATACTGCCCTCTGGTGTAGAGCTCTGAGAAAACAGGCGTGTATAAGTGCAACTCCCTTTCTGAAAAGACTGTCATCTTCCCCTGCCCAGTGCCTGGTCCAGAGAGTGATGCCGGGGGCATCCCAGCTCCGCCCAGCAGCCTCCTCCCCGGGACTCCAGGCCCCACAGGTGCTGCTGGACTCCCCATCCAAGCAGAAGTCCCTAGGGGAAAGAGGCTTGGCTGTCTCACTAGCGAACCACCTGCCAAATCCTCTCAGGTGTATTCTAAGTGAACACCATCCTCCTTCCTTCCACACCCACTGAGGCTTTGCCCTTCTCTGTAAGCGCAGAAAACTCAACCGCACTTTGCACACCAGCCTTCCCTCTTGGTAGACCAAGAACCTCAGAGACTGGAGGGCACTAGAGCTGTCTTTTGGGAACCGCTGAGCATTTAGTCAGCTTTGCACTGGGTAGGGGGAGGGGGAGCTATACCTGGCACTGCTGGCTCTGCTAAAATGTTTCAAGAAGGTGCAAAGGACCTAGTTTCTAGGCAAATTAGAGTGCATTTCCTCCCCAGGTTCACTCAAGTGCATTTTGATAGTCCTTAAGGCAAGGTGGAGGGAACCAGGCACTTTTGCATTTTAGTTTCATAACAATCTTGTGAGGTGGATAACAGTACAATCATTTTATGGAGGACACTTAGAAAGGTTAAATGACTTAGCCAAGGTCACAGTCAATAAGCTGTGGAATTGGCATTCGATGGAATCATCTTTAAAATTCTGTAGGTGATATTATGATTTATTTTTAGATAAACTTTATTTCGGAACAGTTTTAGATTTATGGAACCATTATGAAGATAGTACAGAGTTCCCATATACCTCACAGCCAGTTTCTCTGATTATCAGTATCATCCATTAATATGGTACATCTGTCACAATTAACAAACCAATATTGATATGTCATTGTTAACTGAAATCCATGCTTTATTCAGATTTCCTCAGTTTTTCCCCAATGTCCTTTTTTTCCATTCTAGGATCCCATCCAGGACACCACATTACATTCAGTAGTTAGGTTTCCTTAAATTCCTCTTGGCTGGGGCAGTTTCTCAGATTCCCCTTATTTTTGATGAGTTTTGAGGTGTACAGATCAGGCATTTTATAGAATATACCTCTGTTAAGAATCGTTTGATATTTTCTCATGATTAAACAGGGGTTATGTGTTTTTGGAAGGCCATAGGAATTGATTGACATTTTCATTACATTGTATCAAGGGCAAATATTCTCACTGTTGACATTCACCCAGATCACCTGGCTGAGTTAGTGTTTGCCACATTGCTTCATTGTCAAGTTACTCTTTCTTCCTTCTTTTCATATTGTACTCTTGGGAAGAAAGTCGTGTGCAGTCCACTCTTACAGAGGAGAGGAGATCTGTTTCTCCTCCTTATGGGTGGGAATTGACATAAATTATTTGGGGTTCTGCACAGGAGGTTTGTGACTTCTCACTCATTTACTCAGTCATATATTTAATCAGAATGAACTCATGGGTATTTATTTATATTTGAGTTATTATCCAATACTACTTTATTTTGTTGCACATACTTGAATTTTCATCTACTGTTGTTTACAATACATTGCTTGTGGCCTTGATTTGGTGCCACGGAGGTAATATTTGGCCAGGACCTAAGTTTCCATAACACTAGAATCCTTTCCTACCTGGATCTTCCCTTTGAGGCTTCCAAGAGATGCAAATGCCAGAGGACAAGTCCAGGCAGAGGAATTCTCATTGTCCCAGGATGGATCACTGGCCTCTGTCAAAGTATACATTTCAAAAGTTGAAAACATGACTCTTTCCAAAATACAGAATAAACACGTCAAAGATTTTATTTAACTCGTTAATTAATGAGGGAACCAATAAGGGATACTTGTGGGCAGTTTTAAGAAGAACTTCAGGATAAGGTCACTGGCAGATACAAAACTGGTTTACTACCCTACAGGGTGATAAAACTACAACCTTTGGGGTGATCTTATCTACTAGTCAGAAATCATTTGCATCTCTATTAGTCACACTTCTACAAGTTAACCTGCAATGTCACTGAGTCCCAGCCTCAATTAATACCAAATGGCAAATTCAGGATGGAAATTTCTCATGAGACATTACATAAATCTTTTTTTTTTTTTAAGATTTTATTTATTTATTTGAGAGAAAGTACAAGCAAGAGAGAGCATGAGTGGGGGGAGGGAGAGGAAGAAACAGACTCCCCTGCTGAGCAGGGAATCGGTTGATTGGGGGGAGGGGGGTTTATCCCAGGACCCTGGGATCCAGACCTGAGCTGAAGGCAGCCTCTTAACCAACCATCCAGGCACCCTGTAAAATTACATAATTCTTGGATGGGCCTGTTAAACTACGGTTTGGGATGATATGGAAAGGACAGTTTGTGCTCTCTTGAACTTACATGTTTTGGGTAATTTTTTCTTAACTCATAGCCCAGTGTCATTTCCTGTGGAACTGTAAGAAAGCATTTTGCCAGCCTGCATAGGCCTAGTGGCCTTGCCATAGGCTCCACTCTAGTTCTACTTCAGGAAACAGAAGGTCTGAGTGGGAATGCAGCCCTAGGCCTCCCCCGGGAGACTGAAGATTGCAAAGGGCTTTAGCACTTTAGCTAACTTCCCACTCACACCAAAGCACCGCCTCCTGGCATTTTGGTCCAAGAAATATAAAGCCTGATTCAATGCCTACGGAAGGAATTCAGAACAAGTCTCCTCAAAATGTGCAGTTTTGGCATATGGATTATGCTGAGGTGAAGGCAATCAAGACTAGCAGATTCAAGGAATCTCTTGAAGGGCCTCAAAGATCTAGATAATGGAGCTGGTCCAGGAAGAGAACTATTACTAGAGACAACTAGGGAAGCATATGGACTAGGTGTGGTTAACTGCAGGGCAGTGAGGGTAGAGTGGGGTGGGGGGGGCTGCAGGGCCTAGAGGTTAAAATTCTCTCTGTGTCCCATTGTCTCTGCAGGGCAAGGCAAATATTTGTTTACCAAACATTTGCTCTTTTCATTATCCTGTGAGTTGTCTTCCTCTCCTTTGAAGTTCTAGAGATTTCTTTTAGCTCAGAATGGCATATAAACCTCCGTGGCCTGGGGCGCCTACAATCTCAGGGTCCTGGGATAGAGCCCCACCTGGGCTCTGCTCGGCAGGGAGCCTGCTTCCCCCCCCTTCTCTCTGCCTGTCTCTCTGCCTACTTGTGATCTCTGTCTCTCTCTGTCAAATAAATAAATAAATAAATCTTTAAAAAAAACAAAAAACAAAAAACCTCCACGGCCTGATTGCCTGTGGGTGTCATATTCTTAAGGGCCTCATTTGTATGTATGCTTTTACCCTATTAATATGTGCTGCGGGGGCTCCTGGGTGGCTCAGTGGGTTAAAGCCTCTGCCTTCAGCTCAGGTCATGATCCCGGGGTCCTGGGATCGAGCCCCGCATCGGGCTCTCTGCTCAGCAGGGAGCCTGCTTCCCTTCCTCTCTCTCTGCCTGCCTCTCTGCCTACTTGTCAAATAAATAAATAAAATCTTTAAAAAAAAAAAATATGTGCTGCGTTATCTTGATTATTAGACTGGCCAAAGAACTGGCCAAAGAACTGAGAAGGGTAGAGAAAAATTTTTTCCTCTCAAGAAGGTCAACACCCTAATCTTTGATAGTGAGAGCATTATGAGGCTTGACAGAATGGACAGACCTTGTTTTCTCTCTAAAAAGTTAGATACCCTACATGGATTCCCAATTTTAACGGTACCTAATAGTAGTAATTTTTATTTAATGTCCTTCAACTGAGCGGTAAGGTGGGACTATATATTTGTATAGCTTTGCATTCTTCACGGCATCTGGCCTTAGATCTGGCATATTGCAGGCACCTTGTAAAGGCAGCTGCGTGAATGAGGGGGTATTAGGACTTGGGGGTTTCGGTGAAAATGTGATTATTCAGGAGAAAGTGTTTTGAGAAGCCTATACCAATGACTTGCTATTTGTGAGGCCATGCTGTGAGGGGATGTCTTGAGGACACAGTATTCCGGAAGAAGCTTCCAAAAGCACAAGAAAGCCTTTTATTTTTCATAATAGGACCCAGATGGCAATACCAAATAATAATAATTATGATACTTTTTTTTTTTTTTTTAAGGGTCCAGGCCTGTCAACATCTGGCTTTGGATTGTAAATTGGCTCACTATCAGGAAAAAAATATTTATTGAAACATAGCAATGATCAATGACTCAATATAAGCCTGTTGTAAAACTCAGGCGGTTATTTGTACATGTGGTATTTGGTGCGTAGCTTCGCAATAGGGATAACTGTGTTCCAAGATGAGCAGCAGGGACAGGAAATTGGACTTTGGGGTCCTGGTCTGATCATCTGGAATGTAGGGCTAATTGGGATGCCTCCTTTGGAGGTTTGCTTCATTAAGGTTTGGTTGAGAGCTCAGAAAGCTTTGAATCAAAGTCTCCTCAGCACTGTGCTTAGCCTTATTATTTAAGTGAAAACCTCAAAGTGTTTAGGCCATTTTACTTGTTTTTCAAGCCTCTCTGTTTTTCTGTGACACTAAGGCTTTCCTAGGAATTTGCCTAGATTTAGCTCACTGTGCCTTTACTTCCATCTTCAAAAGCATCTTAAATATTAGTTAGCATAGAATATACTGAAAGATTCAGATACCTCCATGGTCACAAATGATAAAAGAGAATGCACCAGAAGACCAGCTGGAGAGGTGCTTGCTACACAAACAGCCTGGTGGAAAGAACACAGGCTCTAGTGCCAGATGGCTCTAATGTAGAATCAGGAGCTTCAAATACAGAAGATATATGTGACCTTAGACATCTTTTAGTATTACTGGGTTTCTGTTTCCTCATCAAGAAGAATGGCAATGCTACCTTCTTTGTAATATAGCTTTAAGAATTAGAAATTCTATTTGTATAGTTGCTGGAGCATAGCAGATACTTAATAAATAATAACAATTATTACCATCCCTCTTCGAACACCAACAACAGTAAGAAACCTGGTGGGGAGATGTGGAAGCTCAGGGTGTCCTGAGCTGGGAACATGGACAATAGAGATCTCTGATTATAAACATGCTGGGAACATCAGTAGGCAGCTTTGTACTCTTCATTTCCCTTGAACATAACCAGCATCCACCATATAATAAATATGCCTAGTATGTTCAAAGCTGAAAAGAAAGCAGAGAATTGAATAAGTGAGACCTAGACAGATGGAACCAAAATAAATAAGATTCATTACTTTCAGCTTATGGACAGATTATCCCAGCTCCTAAGCCAGGAGTTGAAGTT